>NC_137055.1:1616644-1744144 GCF_032717465.1 Coenobita brevimanus
GTTGTGTCGGCGTGAAGGTCGTTGAGTCGGCGAGGAGGTCGTTGCGTCGGCGTGGAGGTCGTTGCGTGGAGGTCGTTGTGTCGGCGTGAAGGTCGTTGGGTCGTCGTTGGGGCCTACTGTGTCGGCGTTGCGTGCGGCGTCAGCGTGGGACTGCAGCGTCGAAGTGGAGCTGCAGTGCTGGTGTGCAAGTGCAACAAATACGTCAACAGCAGCTGCAATGGTAAGAAATAATTTAAGTTTTCAGTCTTGTGCCAAAGTTTGTTCATAAGATTGCTAGCTTGTACCTTCAACTTGACACAGCTACCAAACACTAAGCAAACCAGAGAGAATAATTGTGAAAATACTACTTAACAGAATTAAACAATTCACGTCTTTGGGGATGTAACATGCTATCAAAAGTTCTATCTGTCTGCACATGAGTAAGTTAAAGACCACATATCTTTTTCAGCATTTAACCTTTAAAAGTGCATTGCGTAATACTGTAAAGAACATTCCCATAAAATAACTGATCATAAAACTTAGAAGAAATGATGCAACAGTGTTCATGTTCCGCGGCGATGCAGACGGCGTACCTACCACGTTGAGGAAGAGGCGGAAGCTGTGATGTGGGCGGAAGCTGCGGCGTGGGCAGTTGTCGTCGTCATCGGCGGAAGATGTGTGGCCGGCGGAAGGTTCGGATGCTGCAGTGGTAAGATAACTTTGCTGTATGATAAATCTACTTATACTTGCTGACCTTAAACTTTTAAAATATCTGCATGTGTAACTAAAACATCCTTGTCCATACAAACACCTTAAGAGAACTGCTGCTGAGAGTACGTTCACCTTGCAGGGGGTGAGGAGCTGCCGAGACAGAGCTGTGATGTCGCCAGGATTAGATGAGGGCGGGAGATGAAGCGTCAGCGTGGGGAACTGTGGAAGCTGTAAATGGTAAGATGTGTTTTAGTGTTATCTGACTCTAATTACATGTCTTGGTCAGTTAAATATCTGCACGACAGTGAAAATAAACAGCCATGTAGAAAAATAACTTGGATGTCTGTTACAAATACGATCATCTTTCAGGCGGATGCTGAGAATCGGTGCCGGAGTACAGACCTGAGACGCCAGGGCCTGTGGGGGTGTCGTCGGTGCCCGTGGGAGCGTCGTCGGGGCCTGTTGGGGTCTTCGTCGGGCCTGTGTGGGCGTCGTCTGGCCTGTGGGGGCGTCGTCGTGGCCTGTGGAAGCTGTGGTATTGCTGGCAGCTCCAATGATGAACAGTTTTGTTGACAGAGATGATCTTGTTGGCATAATGGACTTGATGCCTCTTCCTTAGTGATTTAATTGTCACTTTAGTACTTTTATGTGCAAAATAGATATACCTACAGCATAAATGAAATTGTTAGTGTCATTAAGTACTTTGCAACAATTTCAAGATATCATTGTCATAAGAGGCGTTAATGAAATAGACCAACAGGATTACCGCTCAGATTCCATGTCCAGTTATAGATGGTGAATAATTATGGGAAAAAATAGTTTATGTAGCAGATGAAATAACTGAAATAGCTTATCGGACTAGATCTGTCTCTTCACCAACACTGTTATTACAGGGAGGGACGTGTGAGCAGAAGTGCACTTACTGAGGTGGCCAGAACAGCAAAGAAGGTACTACGAGAGGAAGCCAGAGGACGAGATGAGCAAAGAATACAAGAAATCATGCCTATGACACAAGAGGTCGGAGATAAAATGAGAGGATAACTGAACCGGGATGCCAGAGCAGTGTTGGCATTTCATCACGCCAGGTACAGTTTAGTTATGGCTTTTGATACAGGTATGGCATATGATTGATTACATTGTTTAACATAATGATTATACAGTTGGATAAGGTGATTAGTAATTCTGTTTCGTCTCCAAAATGCTTACGTCTCATCCTTGAAATCAATCTATCTATCTGTTGCCAGACGCCATAATCCCGTAAGCGGTGGCCATTTGAATGAGTTATTTGTTTTACGGGGAGGGGCACTAACCCTCCACCAACCCACTTGTTGACACGTAGGAAGCACGTATGGTTTGGTTATATGGTTACCACCCAGCGTTGTAAATGGTTTCTTGGCTTACAGGAAACCATTTGGCTTGTCACTCAATGTAAAGCCACCTGTAAAGGAAAGAAAAGCAATAAGAAGTGACAGGAAAGATGGGAGAAATAGGAAGAGAGGAGGGCAGGCACAGAAAAAGAATGATAAAGGCTAAGGAAGAAGTAGGCAGCACTACATCAAGTGAATGGATGATGGTCGCCACCACCTACCACAGTCCTTGAAATTATTGAGTTAAATAATATGTAGTTTCAGTACAGTTATTAAAGAACTGGAAGTCCTCGCCATAAAGAGCATTTTCAACGTTCTTGGTCGTTAAATTGCAGTTATTTAGGAAGATTTTGCTTCAGTCAAGTTTCCCCTGCTACCTTTAAACTAAATTGCTAGTTTCTTGAATTTGTAGCTTTTAATGTATTAGAAAAATGTTGGAATCCAGCTGACATAATGAATGGCTGCATCTGACATGTTTATTTTATGGAGACGATACATTAATTTCAGTTGGCTCATCCCCGTCTTGATTGATAAGTTGTAACATAATTAACACAGGACTTTGTGCTAGTTACGAAAAAGTGCTATGGATGTGTAACACCGTAGTACTGTCGTAGTCTGTCTGAGCTACGTAATATGGCCGCAAAAAAAAAAAAAAAAAAAAAAAATCCCAAAATGACGAATGAACTGTAGAAGTAAATAAGATACCTACTTGGCAGGTGGAGTGAAGGCTTACGATGCTGAAGAGAATCCGATGGGGAAGGGACACTGGTGATGCTGACTGTGACCGTGGGAGATGATGCTGACGGCGACCGTGGGAGGGACCACAACAAAGAACCTCATCTGAAGGGAAGATTAGGTAAGTACTCGTACTTTGCAAAACACTGCATAATACAATGAGACAATATAACAAAGGCAAATTACCTAGTACAGTAAGTGACAAAGCCAAAATAATGTAAATATACTTGACGGTAAAATAAGTGTGGATATTTTCAACAAAGAGACAGTCAGAAATAACGAATGCACTGATGTAAGTCCTGCTAATTTTATACGGCATTTACAGGAGGGAAATCATCCAGCTTGTACCACCTCAACATACTGCTCGGTGCCATTGATACCTCGTCTTGAATTTACCCCTCCGAGGATCGCTGCCTACCCAGAAGTATCCTCATCTTTCTTATCCGGTAATGTACGAGGACTTTGAACCTCACAATATTTTAGTTGACTTTACACCAATCAGTCGTTAGTCAGGATATAGTAAATTTAGTTCACGACTCGGCTTAGCTCCAAACACTCGGCCTCCAGTTAATCATATCAAGGCTTTGGTCACCTCTTAGTCGTCGTCAATTCTGTCATAGGGTCGTATCATTTTAAAAGAGCGCCAAGGTGTAGACATGCCTGGCTTTTCTGTATCGTTGCTGACTACACTATATAGTGGAATGCAGGCTGATCACATAAATTAGTGTTTCATAAATAACTATAACGTTATGGACTTGCTTACACCTTTGTGCTTTTTGTAATAACTCAAGTCGTTTGCCTCTCCTGTCAGTTGCTCAGTTTAGTTTTACCTCATCGTTGGCCCTTTATAAATGAAAATCACGTCCCGTCCTTAGTATTTACTCAACCATTTTCATGCTTTGTTAGACCCCCAGTCAGACACTCACAGGCTCAGTCACTGATTCCGCCTCTTGGTACATTTTACCAATTGACTCACTGATCAGCAGTCGGCACAGTTAGTCAGTCTACATTCAAGTCGATCACATTCACTCTTAGTCAGTCCACACTCTTTACCACTCCACCCTTATGATTCAGCCCAAATCCATCACTACAAACCCTTACTGATTCACCCGACATCCTCCAGTACTCGAAATCCTTACTGTCCGTCAGTCTACAGCTTTAATCAGTCCACAGCCCTACTGACTAAGTCAGTCCACAGCCTCACTGACCCAGTCAGTCCACAGCCTCATTGACCCAGTCAGTCCACAGCCTCACTGACCCAGTCAGTCCACAGCCTCACTGACCCAGTCAGTCCACAGCCTCATTGACCCAGTCAGTCCACAGCCTCATTGACCCAGTCAGTCCACAGCCTCATTGACCCAGTCAGTCCACAGCCCTGCTGACCCAGTCAGTCCACAGCCCTGCTGACCCAGTCAGTCCACAGCCCTGCTGACCCAGTCAGTCCACAGCCCTGCTGACCCAGTCAGTCCACAGCCCTGCTGACCCAGTCAGTCCACAGCCCTGCTGACCCAGTCAGTCCACAGCCCTGCTGACCCAGTCAGTCCACAGCCCTGCTGACCCAGTCAGTCCACAGCCCTACTGACCCAGTCAGTCCACAGCCCCACTGACCCGTGTCCACACCCTATGTTAGTCCTCATCATCAGTCAGTCATTGGTAGTAGGTCAGTTCAATCAAAATACACGTCAGTGACTCACACCCACAACCAGTCAGTCGCCCTACACCCATGGACAATACACACCTTCAAAAACTTAAGTAGTCCACACCCACTACCACCACAAACCCTTACTGATTCAGTCCACAGCCTCCATCACTACATACCTTTACTGATTCACTTCACAGCCTCCATCACTACATACCTTTACTGATTCAGTCCACAGCCACTATAACCACAAACCCTTACTGATTCAGTCCACAGCCTGCATCACTACATGCCTTTACTGATTCAGTCCACAGCCCCCATCATTACATGCCCTTACTGATTCAGTCCACAGCCTTGTAAAATCCTATCAGTCCACAGCCTAGTAAGCCCATCAGTCCACAGCCTAGTAAGCCCATCAGTCCACAGCCTTGTAAATCCCTGTCAGTCCACAGCCTTGTAAACCCCTGTCAGTCCACAGCCTTGTAAACCCCTGTCAGTCCACAGCCTTGTAAACCCCTGTCAGTCCACAGCCTTATGATCTATCAGTCCAACCCCTTAGCCAATCAGACTCCCCAGTTAAATTTCACTGTTAGATCGTCAGTCTATGCCCAGTGTCACTCAGTCCACGCCATGTCGCAGTCCACACCCTGTCGCAGTCCACACCCTGTCACAGTCCACACCCTGTCACTCAGTCCACACCCTGTCACTCAGTCCACACCCTGTCACTCAGTCCATACCCTGTCACTCAGTCCACACCCTGTCACTCAGTCCACACCCTGTCACTCAGTCCACACCCTGTCACTCAGTCCACACCCTGTCACTCCACACCCTGTCACTCCACACCCTGTCACTCCACACCCTGTCACTCCACACCCTGTCACTCAGTTCACACAGTCACTTAGTCCATACAGTCACAGTCCACACCCTAGCAACATCAGTCAGTCAGCATCAGTCATTTGAAACCTTCAGTCATTTGTCAATAGTCAGCCAATCCAGTCAGTCCACAGTCCAATCCAGTTAGTCCACAGTCCAATCCAGTTAGTCCACAGTCCAGACTTAGTCCACAATCCAGTCTACTTAGTCCACAGTCCAGTCTGCTCAGTTCACAGCCCAATCCAGTTAGTCCACATTCCAGTCTACTCAGTCCATAGTCCAGTCTACTAAGTCCACAGTCCAGTCTACTTAGTCCACAGTCTAGTCTGCTCAGTCCACAGTCTAGTCTGCTCAGTCCACAGTCTAGTCTGCTCAGTCCACAGTCCAATCCAGTTAGTCCACAGTGCAGTCTACTTAGTCAACATTGCAGTCTATTCAGTCCACAGTCCATACTCAGTCCACAGTCCAGTCTACTCAGTCCACAGTGCAATCCAGTTAGCCCACAGTGCAGTGTACTCAGTCCACAGTCCAGTCTACTTAGTCCACAGTTCAATCCACTCAGTACCCAGTCCAATCCACTCAGTCCACATTCCAGTCTAGTCAGTCCACAGTCCAACAGAGTCATTGTACAGCCACAGTCTAGTCCAGTCCACATTCACAGTCCAGCTAGCCAGTCAGTTCACAGTTCAGTCCAGTCAATCCACAGTTCAGTCCAGTCAGTCCACACCCACAGTCACTTTTAGTCCACACCCTCAGTCCAGTCCAGCCAGTCAGTCCACACCCACAGTCCAGTCTAGTCCAGCACACTCCAATCAGTCCACATCTCCAGTCCATTCCAGCCAGTCAGTCCACACCCTCAGTCCAGTCCAGTCAGTCAGTCCACACCCTCAGTCCAGTCCAGTCAGTCAGTCCACACCCCCAATTCAGTCTAGTCCACACCCACAGTCTAATCCAGTCCACTCCACACCCACAGTACAGTCCAGTCCACACCCACACACACAATCCAGTCCAGCCCAGTCAGTCTACACCCCAGTCCAGTCCAGTCATTCCACATCCCCAGTCCAGTCCAGTCAGTCAGTTCACACCCCAGTCCAGTCCAGTCACAGTTCACACCCCAGTCCAGTCCAGTCACAGTTCACACCCCAGTCCAGTCCAGTCAGTCAGTTCGCATCCCAGTCCAGTCCAGTCAGTCAGTTCACATCCCAGTCCAGTCCAGTCAGTTCACATCCCAGTCCTGTCCAGTCACAGTTAACTCCCCTAATCCAGCCCAGTCAGTCAGTCCACACCACCAGTTCAGTTCAGTCCAATCAAGATAGTTCACAACCACAGTCCAGCCAACCAGCCATTTCACACCCCCAATTCAGTCCAGTCAGTCAGTCCTCACCCCAGTCCAGCCAGTCCACATCCCAGTCCAGTCCAGCCAGTCTACACCCCAGTCCAGTCCAGCCAGTCTACACCCCAGTCCAGTCCAGCCAGTCCACACCCCAGTCCAGTTCAGTCAGTCAGTCCTCACCCCAGTCCAGCCCAGTCAGTCCACACCCTAGTCCAGTCCAGTCAGTCCACACCCCCAGTACAGTCCAGTTAGTCAGTCCACACCCCTAGTCTAGTTCATTCAGTCAGTCCAGACCCCCAGTCCAGTCCAGTCAGTCAGTCCTGACCCCCAGTCCAGTCCACACCCCAGTCCACTCAGTCCACACCCACAGTCCAGTCCAGTCCGCACCCACACACACAATCCAGTCCAGTCCAGTCAGTCCACACCCCAGTCCAGTCCAGGCAGTCAGTTCACACCCCAGTCCAGTCCAGGCAGTCAGTTCACACCCCAGTCCAGTCCAGTCCAGGCAGTCAGTCCACACCCCCAGTCCAGTCCAGTCAGACCACACCCCAGTCCAATCCGGTCAGTCATTCCACACCCCAGTCCAGTCCAGTCAGTCAGTTAACTCCCTTTAATCCAGTCCAGTCAGTCAGTCCAAAACCCCAGTCCAGTCCAGTCAGTCAGTCCAAAACCCCAGTCCAGTCCAGTCAGTCAGTTCACACCCCAGTCCAGTCCAGTCCAGTCAGTCAGTTCACACCCCAGTCCAGTCCAGTCAGTCAGTTCACACCCCAGTCCAGTCAAATCAGTCAGTTCACACCCCAGTCCAGTCCAGTCAGTCAGTTCACACCCCAGTCCAGTCCAGTCAGTCAGTTCACATCCCAGTCCAGTCCAGTCAGTCAGTTCACACCCCAGTCCAGTCCAGTCAGTCACTTCACACCCCAGTCCAGTCCACTCAGTCACTTCGCACCCCAGTCCAGTCCACTCAGTCAGTTCGCACCCCAGTCCAGTCCAGTCAGCCACTTCACACCCCAGTCCAGTCAAATCAGTCAGTCCACACCCCAGTCCAGTCAAATCTGTCAGTCCACACCCCCAGTCCACTCCAGTTCAGTCCAGTTAATTCACACCCACAATTCAGTCCAGTTCAGTCCACATTCTCAGTCCACTCCAGTTCACTTAATCCAGACCCACCGTCCAGTCGTTGATATAATCGGTTAATCCACACCCTCATTCCACACAGTCAGTCCACACCCAAAGTCAGTCAGTCCACACATTTAGCTGATTCAGATAGTCCACATTCTCAGTTTTCACTTCCTGTCAGTATTCTTATTACCAGTTAGTCAGTCAGTACCTTTGTCAGTACAGGCCTAGTACTTGTATACGTTAACTGACTGTCATTATATTTACTGATTCAGTTGGTCCAGTTAAGCTTTACTCCCACGGAGACAACTCTGTGAAATGTTTGATTATTTAAACCATGTACTGAATTATTTTCAGCTTCCTACCCTCCACCTGCCACTTACCACCTGCCACCACCACCTACAGCCCTCCTGCCACCACCACCTGCCACCACCCACAACCCACCTGCCACCACCCACAACCCACCTGCCACCACCCACAACCCACCTGCCACCACCCACAACCCACCTGCCACCACCCACCCACTACGTACCTCCCACCACCCACCCACTACGTACCTCCCACCACCCACCCACTACGTACCTCCCACCACCCACCCACTACGTACCTCCCACCACCCACCCACTACGTACCTCCCACCACCCACCCACTACCTACCGCCCACATGCCACCCACATGCCACCCACTACCTACCGCCCACATGCCACCCACTACCTACCGCCCACATGCCACCCACTACCTATTGCCCACATGCCACCCACTACCTATTGCCCACATGCCACCCACTACCTACTGCCCACATGCCACCCACTACCTACCGCCCACATGCCACCCACTACCTACTGCCCACATGCCACCCACTACCTACCGCCCACATGCCACCCACTACCTACCGCCCACATGCCACCCACTACCTACCGCCCACATGCCACCCACTACCTACCGCCCACATGCCACCCACTACCTACCGCCCACATGCCACCCACTACCTACTGCCCACATGCCACCCACTACCTACTGCCCACATGCCACCTGCCACCTGCCACCACCACCCAACCACCCACATGTAACTTAACCATCTGCTACCTGCCACCCACCTGCCACCCACCTACCACCCACCTGCCACCCACCTACCACCCACCTACCACCCACCTACCACCCACCTACCACCCACCTGCCACCTGCCACCCACCTGCCACCTGCCACCCACCTGCCACCTACCACCCACCTGCCACCTGCCACCCACCTACCCACCAGAGCCTTCCTGATCGCTGACAACTCTACTGATGAAGCCAGCTCAAAATAAAACTTACTTTTCTTTAATAAAATCTGGAAATCTTTTATCATACCTCAGTTACCTCTGTCTTTATACCTGAAAACTATTTGATGTGGGGTTGGTGTGGATATTGTGGGGTTGGGATGGTTATATAAGGTGGGGTTGGTTGAAAGGACTTTTATACTGAAGGAAGAATTGGATGTTGTGGAGGGTTGGGATGGATATCGTGGGGTTGAGTTGGGATGGATGTCGTGGGGTTGGGATGGATATCGTGGGGTTGAGTTGGGATGGATATCGTGGGGTTGGGTTGGGTTGGGATGGATGTCGTGGGGTTGGGTTGGGTTGGGATGGATATCGTGGGGTTGGGTTGGGTTGGGTTGGATGTCGTTGGGTTGGGATGGGTTGGATTGGGATGGGTTGGATGTCGTTGGGTTGGATGGGGTTGGGTTGGATTGGGTTGGGTTGGGTTGGGTTGGGTTGGATTGGGTTGGGTTGGATGTCGTGGGGTTGGTTGGGTTGGGTTGGGTTGAGTATCGTGGGGTTGGGATGGACTGGATTGGATGTCGTGGGGTTGGTTGGGTTGGGTTGGATGTCGTGGGGTTGGTTGGGTTGGGTTGGATGTCGTGGGGTTGGTTGGGTTGGGTTGGATGTCGTGGGGTTGGTTGGGTTGGGTTGGGTTGGGTTGGGTTGAATATCGTGGGGATGGGATGGACTGGATTGGATACAGTGGATGGGTTGGACTGTGTATTACTGAGTACTGGAATGGATATGCTCTATTCCCTATTCCCCTTCTCCCTCTTTCGTTTAGCTGCTGGCTTCTTCCTACTCCCCCACCCCTTGCACCTCCCTCCCCTTTTCCCTATTCTCCCTCCCCTCCCCCCACCCCACCACCCCCCTCCCCCCTCACCCCCTCACCCACTCCCCCCTTCACCCACTCCTCCCCTCACCCACTCCTTCCCTCACCCACTCCTTCCCTCACCCACTCCTTCCCTCACCCACTCCTCCCCTCACCCACTCCCCCCCTCACCCACTCCCCCCCTCACCCACTCCCCCCTCACCCACTCCCCCCTCACCCACTCCCCTCTAACCCCACCACCTCCCCTCACCCACTCCCCTCTAACCCCACCACCTCCCCTCTAACCCCACCACCTCCCCTCTAACCCCACCACCTCCCCTCTAACCCCGCCACCTCCCCTCACCCACTCCCCTCTCACCCCACCACCTCCCCTCACCCCACTGACCCCCTCCCCTCACCCCACTGACCCCCTCCCCTCACCCCACTGACCCCCTCCCTCACCCCACCACTCCCCCCACCACTCCCCCCTTTCACCCCATCCCCCTCTCATCCCATCCCCCTCTCATCCCATCCCCCTCACCCCAACCCCCTCTCACCCCAACCCCCTCTCACCCCAACCCCCTCTCACCCCAACCCCCTCTCACCCCAACCCCCTCTCACCCCAACCCCCTCTCACCCCAACCCCCTCTCACCCCATCTCCTCCACCCCAACCCACACCCCTCACCCCACCCCACTCACCCCAACCCACCCCCCTCAACCCAACCCCCCCTCACCCCACCCCAGGGCCCTCTCTAGGACTATTATAACTGATTCTTTCCTTTTAGTCTGAAAATTTCCCACACTTTAAACACTTTCTCCTTGAATATTAAACCCCAGTTGGCTTCAGTACAGGTGGAGGAAGCAGACACTGATGAAAACATTATAACTAAAAACAAACAATGTACCTGTGCAGTGTGATCTCCTCAGACTTTCTCCCGCAGGTGTGGTCGCGTGGGAAGACAGCAGTCAGACCGACATTCCAGAGGCCATACTTCTCGCCACTCCATCCACATCTCCACTCCTCGCCTGTCTTAGCCACTCCATCGATGACACCACCACTACTCGCCTCTTCGCCATTCAGCCGATCAGAATTCGCCACCCTGCCCAGAGAGATGTCCATTTAAGTCCTGGATTATAAGACTTTGAAGAACTTTGGCCAGATTATATATGACATGGGTACATTAAAACTGGACCTCCACACACTGCCTCTCTTCGCCTTTCACCTGATGAGAAACCTGTCCTGGCCAGAAAGATCCTCGGTCTTGGAGGAAACACAAGAATTTGCATCGGATAAATGACACTTGGAAATAATGAACCAACTAGTTAGGACTACGGTTGCTGACGCTTTTTATCCTATAGAGGAAAAAACCTTGTAAAGATTGCCGGAATAAAGGACTGGACTGGTGTTGTTAAATACCTACTTAGGCTGACAACAAACAACAATATGATATGAACTGCAGAGTTAGGATCCAGAGACAAAGCTTAATTCCCACTGATGTTTTACTTTGAAAATTTAATCTGAATAGGACACTTGACCATGTACAAATACTGTAACTGACCAGCTTATCTATACACATGCAGTAAATAATAGTAATTTTATTCGAGCCATTAAAGGAGATCCAGATACTTTACCTATTATCCCTGGACCTTACCTACCACATGGTTACTAAATAGGGATGAATAGGACCAAAGGATAGTGAATCAGTACCCAGTGAGTCGCACCTCCCTTCCCTACCTATGGCATTCAAGCCTTCATATTTTTAACTTAGCACTACCTGTTGTATTCAAGCCTTCGTACTTTTAACACTACCTATGGCAGTCAAGCCTTCATATTAACTTAGCACTACCTATGGCAGTCAAGCCTTCATATTAACTTAGCATTACCTATGGCAGTCAAGCCTTCATATTAACTTAGCATTACCTATGGCAGTCAAGCCTTCATATTAACTTAGCACTACCTATGGCAGTCAAGGCTTCATATTAACTTAGCATCACCTATGGCAGTCAAGGCTTCATATTAACTTAGCATCACCTATGGCATTCAAGCATTCATATTGACTTAGCACTACCTATGGCATTCAAGCCTTCATACTTTTAACTTGGCACTACCTATGGCATTCAAGCCTTCATACTTAGCACTACCTATGGCCCCAAGCATTCATATTAACTTAGCACTACCTATGGCATTCAAGCCTACTTATTTTTAACTTGGCACTACCTATGGCAGTCAAGCCTTCATACTTTAAGTTGTTGCTTTGAGAACTGATAGTCTTTAGATCTGGCTTGATGAACTCTGATAAAGGTGCAGTATACCCACTTCAGTACCTCATTTGGACTTTGACGAAGGGGTAAACCTGACTGCACAATAGACTTAGAACTTTCACTGACAGGATGGCAAGAAGGCTTTGATAACAGCACTAGTGAAGGGATACATAGGAGTATCTGGATCTACTCTGAAATAGGACATGGGTAAAGAACACCTTTACCTACACTGGATGCAATAGCTGGTCAGACTTACATGCAGTGTGTCTGCAGTACACTCATTGCAGGTTTCCTTATCAAGATACCTTAAGTACACATGGGAAAAAACCTGAATGGAGAACACTAAGGTAAGAAGTACTATGAAAACTACCAACCAGCGAGATGACCTGGAGGGGCAGCGTACAGGAGCTTCAGCACCAGAGTATATATAAAACAGTCTGGCAGTAACATGAATAAACTGCAGGCACCAGAGGAAATAACTCTGGAGGATTATAAACAGCCGAAATAAGGCTATTACTGCTAGTCAAGGCAGTGCTAATTGCACTAAGTAATGAAGCTAGTCAGTCTTGTACAAATACTGTAGTTACCCATCAATAAACCATAGCTGACCAAAGTACTGGTTTTGCTGTACCTGGGGGAGGGGGTCTGCACAAAGTCCGAAATAAAGGTTTTGCATCCGTAGATTTTACACATCGCTAAAAATAGTCCATGTTGAAATAGGGGTTTTACATCCGCAGAGTTTTTACACAACTCTGTCAGATTCTAAGTTGAAGTAAGGGTTTCTCATCCGTAGATTTTATACCAAACCATAAAAGAATAATTCTAAGTTGAAATAGGGGTTTTACATCCGTAGAGCTTCTAGTTGAAACAGGGGTTTTAATCCGTAGAGTTTCTAGTTGAAACAGGGTTTTTGCATCCGTAGATTTTTCTAGTTGAAACGGGTTTTACATCCGTAGAGTTTTTTAAGGTAAAGTATGTGTTGTACCCCCCCTCCCCCCTCTTTTGGTCACAGTTTCTAAGTTGAAGTAGGGCTTTTATATCCCTAGACTTTATACCCACTTCTCTGGTGGGTATAAAGCCCAAGTCCGAAGTAAGGGTTTTGGTGCCCTTAAGACTTATACCAGATCCAGTCACTCGAAAAAATCCTAAGTCCCAGTTGGAGTGCTTTTTGGACTTAGGATTTTTCGAGATGGTGGAATTGGTATAAAGTCTAAGTTGAATTGTGGGTTTTTTTACCCAAGCGTTTATACCAGCAAGTTAACTTGTGCTGGAGTCTACTGTGTACTCTGTTCCATGTCTTTGGGAACTAGAGTATAACATTGTATGCTTTCTTTGCATACTTTACTTTTTCTGTGATATTGTATTTTAGTCATTTGTAATACCATAAAGGGCGAAGTAAAGTTGATATACAGCTGATTCTTTTATTATCTTTAGTGTTTTACAAGAGTTTACAATTACAATACATTTACAAAGTATACAAGTAGCAATGGCAGCAGCTGTTAGGTTACTCTGGCAGAAGATTTTATGTATTAAAGTATCTCAAAGTATATCACAAAAGTATTGGACTAGAGCAAATGTTTCAAGTATTATCAAAGTATATCAGTTAAATACGGGCAAGATACCTTTAGCAATTAATATTATGTAGTAGGTCCTATGTCTATCTCCAACTCGCTCCCTCGCTCCTACTCGCCCCTCTACCCTCTCTCCATCACGCTCACTCTAGAACGACAGAAAAAGAAAAAGCGCATAAAAAAGTAAAGGTGGGGAAGAGAAAGAAGCACTAAAGCAGACAGACACTAACAGACAGACACACACCATCCCAGCACGTTCGGCTGCGCTGAGGACAGGCAGACAGGACAGACGGAGAGGAAGATGGAAGTGGAAGGAAGTCCCCCCTTTCCCGCCTCCCCCCACCCCACCTCCCTCCCCAGACCCACCTACCTGCCACACCCAGCCTAGTATGCTGGGAACTAAACACACACACACACGCAAAAAAAAAAAAAAAAAAAAAAAAAATCACGCACACACAATCACACCCTAAAGGAAAATACAAAGAAAAATACAACCTGTCACCTGTCCTGTCCGGCGCTCCGATCTCCCTGCAGGCTCTCCGGTCTCCCCTGGTCTCTCGGCCGTCTCGTCTCTCCCTCGCAGCCGTCTCTGCATCGCCTGGGGAAATACAGGAACATCAAAGGTGCCTAAGGAATGCAATGCCTACCAGAGTAACGCTATACAGGTGCCGCCACAGCTGCTGCTACCCTCCCTACCACATCACCTATTAGTACAAGCTACAACACACGCTGCACCAGTTCCTCTGCAGGGCTTGCCATGTTCTCGAGCGGCCATCTCGTCGTCTACAGCTGCCATTTCTTCCGTAGTTGCCACCCCTTCTTCTGAGGTTGCCATGTCTTCTGAGGTTGCCATCTCGTCTTCTGGGGCTGCAGCTTCGCCTTCCCCCTCGCCTGCAGTTGCCATCTCGCTGGCCAGGGTTGACATCTCGTCCTCCGGCGTTTCCATCGTTTTCTGTGGAGCAAATATCAATTAGGCCAAAGTACGCACTATATGCTACTGCTGAGCCTATGTCCCGTATTCTGGGTGGCATAGGAGGCTTCGTAGCGCATTTCCCTGAGAGATTTATTTTCCATAACACCAACATTATATTGCAAACTTACGTCAATGTCTTCTAACCCCAACTTGTCACCCAATTCCTTTCCATTCCACACATCCTTCCTTTAAGTTCTTCACAGCCATACTGTACCATCACCACACCCCCACTACCACCACCACCACCACAACCACACTCCATCACAACCACACTCCATCGTAATACAACCACCAGCATAACATTATCACCACTACCACAACCACGAACTACCACCACCATCACAACCACACACCACCACCACCAACACCGCTGACATCACCACCGTCACAACCACCACACAGCTATCAGTGCTCTCGTGCAAAATTTGAGAGAGAGAGAGAGAGAGAGAGAGAGAGAGAGAGAGAGAGAGAGAGAGAGAGAGAGAGAGAGAGAGAGAGAGAGAGAGAGAGAGAGAGAGAGAATTTGCGCGTGTGCGTGTTTCGTGCGTGCGTGTGTGTGTGTGTGTGTGTGTGTGTGTGTGTGTGAAAATAACTCTTTTAACAATAAACAAAATGCATGACTAAGTGTACGATGTGAGAAAAGCTCAGAAAAAAATATTTCGAATTTCAAAAAGTTTAAAAATGGTTCAAATACCTTTTACTTGGGGAGAAAGCTATTATTTCCCACTCCTGTCGTCTGTCGTGTCGGTGTAAATATCCTTTGCTTGCCTGGCCGTGTAAATATCCTCTGCCTGCTTGGCCGTGCGAAAATCCTCTTCTTTCTTAGTGTCAATGGAAAAATTCAACCTGAGAGGTGGAGAGCAGAGGTGTGAGGGTAGGGGAGGTTTGACTGGTAGCAGGGAGATGGGTGGGGGGGTAGAAGGAAGAGGTGAGGGGGTAGGGAAGAGGTGAGGGGGTAGGGAAGAGATGAGGGGGTAGGGAAGAGGTGGGGGGGTAGGGAAGAGGTGGGGAGGGTAGGGAACAGGGGAGGGGGGTTCAGGGAAGAGATGAGGGGGTAGGGAAGAGGTGAGGGGTAGAGGGAAGAGGTGAGGGGTAGAGGGAAGAGGTGAGGGGGGTAGAGAGAAGAGGTGAGGGGGGTAGAGGGAAGAGGTGAGGGGGGTAGAGGGAAGAGGTGAGGGGTAGAGGGAAGAGGTGAGGGGGTAGGGAAGAGGTGAGGGGGTAGGGAAGAGGTGAGGGGGGAAGGGGGAAAAGGTGAGGGGGAAGGGGGAAAAGGTGAGGGGGTAGAGGGAAAAGGTGAGGAGGGTAGAGGAAAGAGGTGAGGGGGTAGAGGGAAAAGGTGAGGGGGTAGGGAAGAGGGGAGGGGGGTAGAGGAAAGAGGTGAGGGGGTAGAGGGAAAAGGTGAGGGGGTAGAGGGAAAAGGTGAGGAGGTAGGGAAGAGATGAGGGGGGTAGGGGGAAGAGATGAGGGGGGTAGGGGGAAGAGGGGACGGGGTAGGGAAGAGGGAACGGGGTAGGGATGAGGGTAGGGGGTAGGGAAGAGGGGAGGGGGTAGGGAAGAGGGGAGGGGGTAGGGAAGAAATGAGGGGGTAGGGAAGAAATGAGGGGGTAGGGACGAGGGGAGGGGGTAGGGAAGAAATGAGGGGGTAGGGAAGAAATGAGGGGGTAGGGAAGAGGTGAGGGGGTAGAGGGAAGAGGTGAGGGTGTAGGGAAGAGGAGAGGGGGTTAGAGGAAAGAGGTGAGGGGGTGGAGGGAAAAAGTGAGGGGGTAGGGAAGAGGGGAGGGGGTAGGGAATAGGGGAGGGGGTAGGGAGAGGTGAGGGGGGTAGACGGAAGAGGTGAGGGGGTAGAGGGAAGAGGTGAGGGGGTAGGGAAGAGGTGAGTGGGGTAGAGGGAAGAGGTGAGGGGGGTAGAGGGAAGAGGTGAGGGGATAGGGAAGAGGTGAGGGGATAGGGAAGAGGTGAGGGGTAGAGGGAAGAGGTGAGGGGTAGAGGGAAGAGGTGAGGGGTAGAGGGAAGAGGTGAGGGGGTAGGGAAGAGGTGAGAGAGTAAAGGGAAGAGGTGAGGGGGTAGGGAAGAGGTGAGAGGGTAGAGGGAAGAGGGGACGGTGGTTGAGGGAAGAGGTGAGGGGGTAGGGAAGAGGTGAGAGAGTAGAGGGAAGAGGTGAGGGGGAAGGGAAGAGGTGAGGGGGAAGGGAAGAGGTGAGGGGGAAGGGAAGAGGTGAGGGGGTAGGGAAGAGGTGAGAGGGTAGAGGGAAGAGGGGACGGTGGATGAGGGAAGAGGTGAGGGGGTAGAGAAGAGGTGAGAGAGTAGAGGGAAGAGGTGAGGGGGTAGTTAAGAGGTGAGGGAGTAGGGAAGAGGTGAGAGGGTGGGGAAGGGGGACTGGAGTAGCCAGCATAGAGAAGGTGGGAGTTTAGAGATGGTGTGAACAATTATCCACTGCTACGAAGCCAAATCACAAAAATCTTCCTCTGGAAATATATCAGTGTGGTTGTTTGTAAATGTTGGCAAATTTAACAATGATATTTAACATATTTTCCATCGGCTGTTTAATTAGCAAGGAGTGTTTGGGACTTTTCACAAACCTCAGGGCACCTTCGAAATAAACAGCTGTTAATCAGGATTATTGTATCTCCCTTGCCGGAAGGGTGTGTGAATAATGAACTCATTTCTTAGTAGGGACTGTCACCGAAAAAATTGCTTCTTTAGACCCAAGAGCACCAGCATTGTTAACAGCTCGTGTCATAGTGGAATTGCTGTACCGTGTAAATATGTAGTTATAATACGTCCACATCCACGTCACCCAATAGAGTGTACGAATTATTTCTTTTAAGTAATTTCTTGGGGGGGAGGGGGTACTGACAATCTTCACCCCCCTCCCCCCGTAGTTCACACAACGCACGACGTCAGGACGCATGCCCTGATCAAGGAAGGGTGTAAATCACAATCTTTATGCAAATATGTGAACGGTACAGTCATGAGAGCCAACCTGAAAGCCATTATGGTCAAAGCCCCATACTGTCACCGACCATGACTGCCAAAGTTTCAGTCAGTTATCGAGAAGGTGAATAAATCGGATTATGTCGGGGCAAATGATCATGTTAGTGTTAACCCATTCAGCCAGGAAACGTCGTTCATTTTATTCTTGCAACAGCCTGATGATTTTATTCAGCTTAGGGTACACTTTTCAAACTGGAGGAGTCAGATACAGTACTAATAAAATCTTTAGTAAGGGAGGCTGCTCGTAAGCTGAATAAAATGGCTTGATAACAATAAGAATAAAATAAGAATGCTGTCACTCTGGTTCAGGGGAATAAACGAATCTTTACCTAACCAAGCATTACGTAGTCAACACACACAGCACAGAAATAACAATGATTAGATGGACGTGTAGTTCTTACTTAAATGCTAGGCCTGGGTTTAGGGGGGAGGCTAGGTTTACTATTGACGAATTAAGAGGAGGGATGGGACAAAAGTGTATTGTTGTGATGAGGAGGGATAGACTGAGGTGGTTAGGACATGTGAAGAGGATGGAGGATGACAACTGGGTGAGGAGAGAGAGGTGTGAACGTCGGAGGTAGGGCTGCGAGAGGCAGACCGAAAAAGGCCTGCGACGAGGTCATAGTGTGTGACCTCCGGGATAAGGGAGTGAATAGGGAGGCTGCAAAAGATTGTGCAGTGTGGAGAGCCGCCATGATGTGACCAAGGCCGACAACGCATGCAAGCATGTTAGATCCTTTAAAAAAATATACGACACGAACGATTCGATACAGGTAAGGTTCAGGGATCACCATTGTATATAATTTCTCTCCTGCCATTTTTGCCTTCCATCTCTACAGTATCCCCGGCCATCCTATCGCGTTGACGAATAGGGGAATTTGGAGGAGGAACACGAACTACAGCAGTCTACCCTCCTCCTCCCTGCCTGACTTACCTCATGCCCCTCCCCTACCCCCGCTTTCTCTCTCTCTCTCTCTCTCTATTTCCTATCTGTCTATCTCCACACTCCGACACGTCAGCTAAATATGACCCACCACCTGTTTAGTGGTTGTGTGTGTGTGTGTGTGTGTGTGTGTGTGTGTGTGTGTGTGTGTGTGTGTGTGTGTGTGTGTGTGTGTGTGCGCGTGCGCGCGCGTGCGTGCGCGTGCATTAAAATATCCGAGCATCACTGAGTCCATGCATCAGTGTGTGTGTGTGTGTGTGTGTGTGTGTGTGTGTGTGTGTGTGTGTGTGTGTATCAGTATGTGCGTGAACTTGTGTGTATGAGTGTGTGTGTGTGTATCAGTATAAGCGTGAACATGTGTGTGTGTGTATGAGTGTGTGTGTGTGTATCAGTATAAGCGTGAACATGTGTGTGTGTGTGTGTGTGTGTGTGTGTGTATCAGTATAAGCGTGAACGTGTGTGTGTGTGTGTGTGTGTGTGTGTGTGTGTGTGTGTGTGTGTGTGTGTATGTGTGTGTGTGTGTGTGTGTGTGTGTGTGTGTGTGTGTGTGTGTGTGTGTGTGTGTGTGTGTGTGTGTGTGTGTGTGTGTGTGTGTGTGTGTGTGTGTGTGTGTGTGTGTGTGTGTGTGTGTGTGTGTGTGTGTGTGTGTGTGTATCTGTATAAGCGTGAACATGTGTGTGTGCATCATTTTGTGCGTATATCTATGTGCTCATATCTGAGTGTTTGTGTATCACAGCGCCTGTGCGTATCAGCGCCTGTGTGTATCAGCGCCTGTGCGTATCAGCGCCTGTGTGTATCAGTGCCTGTGTGTATCAGCGCCTGTGTGTATCAGTGCCTGTGTGTATCAGCGCCTGTGTGTATCAGCGCCTGTGTGTATCAGTGCCTGTGTGTATCAGTGTGCGTATATTAGTGTGCGTGCGTGCGCTGATCAGTGCTTGTATCAGTGTTTGCGTGAATGAATACGTGCGTGCATTAGTATGTGCCCGCTCCGTGTGCGCGTGTTTAGTCCGTACATGCCGCGGCGTGTACGTGCATCGGTGTGTACGTGCATCAGTGTGTACGTGCATCGGTGTGTGCTTGCATCAGTGTGTCCGTGCATCGGTGTGTGTGTGCATCGGAGTGTGTGTGCATCGGTGTGTGCGTGCATCAGTGTGTACGTGCTAAGTGTGTACGTAGTCGAATTGTGTGTTCAGTGTGTACTTAGTCAAATTGTGCTTGTTCAGTGTGTACGTGTTTATTGTGTGCGTGTTTGTTGTGTGCGTGTTCAGTGTGTGCGAGTTCAGTGTGTGTGTGTGCGCGTGTGCGTGTTTATTGTGTGCATGTGTGCGTGTTCAGTGCGCGCGTATTCAGTGCGCGCGTATTCAGTGTGTGCGTATTCAATGTGTGCGTGATAGTGTGCGTTCTCAGTGTGTGCGTACTTATGTGCGTGCTCTGTGTGCGTATACCAGTGTGTAACTCAAACTGTCTGCATGTTTTTAAGAGTGAAGGTATGCAAAAATTTAATGATGATAATAATGATGATGATGATGACTGAGGCGTCTGGCAGTAGATAGTAGCAGTAGATAGATGATGATTATGATGATGATGATGATGATGATGATGATGATGATGACTGAGGTGTCTGGCAGTAAATAGTAGCAGTAGATAGATGATGATGATGATGATGATGATGACTGAGGTGTCTGGCAGTAGATAGATGACGATGATGATGATGATGATGATGACTGAGGTGTCTGGCAGTAAATAGTAGCAGTAGATAGATGATGATGATGATGATGATGACTGAGGTGTCTGGCAGTAAATAGTAGCAGTAGATAGATGATGATGATGATGATGATGATGACTGAGGTGTCTGGCAGTAGATAGTAGCAGTAGATTGATGATGATGATGATGATGATGATGATGATGATGATTATGATGATTTTTCTAGTTCTTTTTAATCCGGAAACTTTTGTTATCAAGGAGGATTCTGTACTCTACTCCTCTCACCTTAACTTGGCCCAAATTTTCGGCCATTTGCAGCTTTTCACGTGTCTCAGTTGTTTCTTTGAAACAGCACTTTTTCGTGACTAGCATAATATTCTATTGTTACAACTCAGCATTCGAGATAAAGAGATTGCAATTTAGGCCAAGTTAGAGTAAAATGAGTCTAGTGAAGTCGATGGGATGGAGGGAAGGAGTAGAGAGGTATACGAGAGAGGCGGGTGTACGTTGGGGGAGGGCAGCGAAATGGCAGTGTAGCCTACAGGGCGACATGAAAGTGATTTGTTTGTGGCCACCCCTTACGGGTTTAAGGCGTCTGGCTATACTGTAGATAACTAGACAATTAGGGCTATAGATATAGGTGACGATACACGACTATTAAAATTACATCCATTTCCCTTATTTTCTACAATTTCTTTGGCCTACAACGCTTCCTGGCTGACCGTAAGATATCCCCGTGTCCTAATTTAGTCACCTTAATGACAAAAACAGCAAAACCCAACACTTGCAGCAAGAGGAGCAGCCTACACACCATCACTACCCCCTAACCAGCAAAACGTCGTCTATTGCCCTCATCTGTTGAATCTATTTGACCTATGACACTTCCTGGTTGGTAGCAAGATACCTCTGTGTCCTATCTGAATCATGTTAATGGCAAAAACAGAGAAATTTAACCCCAAATCAGTAAAATTTAACACTTACAGCAGGAGACGGAGCCGACGTAGACTCACCCTCTTATCGTCCGAGTACCACTGACTGACCAATGGAATGCCATGCTTGTTCAGCCCAGAAACTCGTGTGAAACTTTACCCAACTACTTTAACAACCGCTAGAGGGCACGGAGGCCCTCTCATCTTCAGGGTAACTCTAGTATTTTATTCTAGCTAATACAAGAGGCTATTATGCACCTGTGAGCTATTTATAAGTGCCCGAGAGCGTTAATGCTGTAAATATTAACCTTCCAATGATCGTGACATCTCCAGTAGCCTACTTTTTTTTTTTAATTAAGCTCCAGACGATTATATTTACCTGGGATTGAGTCATAAGGGCCTGGGTGCATAAGAGAAAACCGTCGTAGAGGAACCATCAGGGACCGTAGCAAATAAAGTCAGAAATTATTCTCAGATGCTTACCATACTCTATTCACTTTCACTTTTTCTAATATTGCCATTTCCTCACCTTAAATGCTGAGCTGTAAGGATACATTAACACTAGAATATAGAACAATACTCTCTTTTCCCTAAATGGACCTACAATTACCATCTTTTCATCTTGAATGTTGAGTTGTAACAGTAGATGAATACCAAAACATGATGCTAGTCACGAAGAAATGCTATGTAGAGGATGTAGAGCCAAACCATTGTCATTTCCTGGCACTGGACTACGTGAAATGAGTAAAATTACCTACACAGAGATGGAAAACCGGCCTGTGTTAGAGGAAGACCGGTATAGTCACGAAAAGGTGATATGGAATGGATACAGAATTTCACTTTAACTTGGCCTAATATTGCCATCTCTCCATCTTGAATGCTGAGCTGTAACAAGAGCCTGACGATACAATATGATGCTAGTCACGAGAAGTTGCTGTGCGAGGGATGAAGAGCTGTGGTATTGTCTTCTTCTGCCTGTAATCAGCTTTGGGAAATAAGCATCAAAATGAAGATCTCAGCCATGTTAAGTCTGATAAGCTATACATACAGCTTAATGGAACGCTCTGATAAAAATTACAGCTATAAACTCATTTTACAACTCCCTAGCACCTGTCCCTTGGCGATTTATTTTGCTTATTACACCTTGCTCTCCTGTGCTGTATAGATACTTCAAGCTTTACCATAATCTGCATAAAAAACGTTCAAAAGGATGTTAATCAGCCTTGTCCAAAAATATATCGCTAAGGAAGTCTTTGGCTGACTAGTGCGAGGTGCCTGTGCGTTACCATGGCAACCTCTCACACCACCAGTTACAGACACACATTTTCCCACCAGCAAGTTCCATTAGCGAGTATTGTGTGTGTGTGTGTGTGTGTGTGTACAGTCATGCGTGTGCCTGCACATCTCACCGCAATGCTCCGCCAACACCCACAACACTTTTCTCCTTAATTTCTTACCACAGAGAACTCTTACATTCCTGGAACTTTTCAAAAACTTGGTTCGACGTCGTTCTTACATATTATGAAGGAAAAAAAGGTAACTGTTGATATAAATGTCCGTACAAAAACATTATATATAAACTGCGGGAGATATATTCTATTCACTATCACTTGGCCCAGATTTTCGTTCTTTTGCAGCTGATTTCACGTAGTTCAGTGGCAGAAAGTACAATGCTATGGCTCTACAACCTTGCCTCAGCACATCTTCGTGACCAGCATCATCTTCCAGTATTTCTATTGCTACAACTCAGCATTCAGGACGGAAATAGGGAAGTTTTAGGCCAAGTTAGAGTAAAAAGAGTATAGTGGACAATATTCATAGTCTTGCCTTGGTTAGAGTGTGTTACACACACACACACACACACTCCCTTCCCCACCAACAAGTCCTACCTTAGAATACTTGTGTGTGTGTGTGTGTGTGTGTGTGTGTGTGTGTGTGTGTGTGTGTGTGTGTGTGTGTGTGTGCAATCTTATCAGTGTGACGTGTGCGTGTGCGTAGTCATGTGAGTATATTTCACGTACATGTGTAGATGTGTTAGTATAAACAGTCATATCAGTATGACGTGTGTGCGTGTGTGTGTGACTTTCTTCATCTCAGCCTTCTGTGTCCCATGGGAGTGTCCTTCCACTCTTCCCATTTCTTGCCGTTCATCTTACATTTTCTGTATTCAACAGTGTATAAAATATCCCTTCCATCTCTTAATAATTCTCATGACTTTAAAGATACCTCATTCATTGTTCATTAACCGTACATTCTGCTCCACCTCCTACTCCTGTTCAACTTTCTGCTTTGCCTATGACTTGTCTTGCTGCAGTTCAGCAGCAGTATCCTCTTGTCTGGTGATGGTAGCCGCCTCACCAGCATCCTTATCCAGTCACTCTTGCAACTCCTCCTTAGCAAGGTTCCCCTGCTCTGCAACTGCCGACATTTCTGCTGCCCTTGGTGGCTCAAACCCCTTCTAATCATGCAGTGATGTTGGAGTCTACGGGGTTCTGAGGAGTTTGCACCACCCATTCTTGAGCGTGGCAAGACACTTTCTTCCACGCCTTTGACCAACTGAAGATGATTCCCTTGATGATGTATTTCTTGAAGTTATACATGGTTTTGTTGCCACTGGTGTCCTCACAGTCTTTCTGGTCCATCCCATCCTCAGTCACAATGAGGCGCTGGTGCAGGTGAAGAGTTCTGTACTGACTCTTTGCATTCTCTGTAACTCCCTGCTACATAGGCTAGGTAAGGGCAGTGCAGTTGGCTACCAGGAACAAAACCTTGAGTTATCTACCCTTGCTGCATCGTTTGGTGGAGGACAGATGGACTGGTGCACTGCCTTCTTGTCAGGACTGATGTCATACCTTTTTTGGTGCTGCCTCGTGGAAGAGTCAAAGCTGTGGTAGAGCCAGTCATGAAAGGTATCCTTGGTAAGCCAGGCAAACCTGTTCCCATGTATTACACAGGATGCTTGGTCATGATGTCCCTATGTGCCCGAGGTTGCTTGCTCTTACTTACTATGACTGGCTGTAGGCAATAAGAGCCATCAGCTTTGGCACAGGCCAGAATGGAGAGAACCTCCTTCATTATCTTATGCCCTGGGGTGCTGCCAATGTCCTTCGAAGCCTGAGTATTTTGAGGGAGAGCACACCCGAAGAGACCAGTTTCACCAGCGCTGTAATTCTGGAGCTAGCAGCCTCTCATTCTCCACCAGCTTCTGAGTATACTACGAACAGCTCCACATCACTGACATCGACGCTGAGCATCTCCCCAATTATGGCCTTGTTAGCAATGCCATGGCACCTCCTGAACCTCCATAGTCAGCCATCAGAACACCTGAAACACTCTGCTGTAAAGTGAGTAGCAAGCCTTTGTGCTGCATGTTGAATATCCAGGTCACATATGGGAACACCCTCAGCTTGCTCCTGCGTGTGCCACTAATTATTTATCGCTTTGTCCAGTTTCTCGTTGGGCAACTTCCTACTCCTGAACACATCCTTCCCCTTCACATGCCTTCCATTTTCTTCATAAACTACTTTGTTTTGTCCTGGACCTTCAGGATGCCAAGAAGTCGACCTCTTTATGCCACACTTGTGACTGAGGTTGTCCCTGATTGTGCGCCTTGCTCACTTCCATCTTCTCAGCAATGGTCACAATCCTCCTCTTTGCTTTCTCAGTAGAGATGGTAGATGATTCCTAACAAGAAACCCTTTTTCAGAATCACTATTGGGTATCACTTCACGCTAGAGATGCAGGATGTAGAGGCACAGATGCCAACACAATGAAAGACACAGCAATACTGAGCCCAACAACGTGTGATACAATGTGTCCACAACCTCCAGTCCCACTGAGGTCTACCACAAGTAGCCCCACTTAACTTGACATGCCACTACTTCCCGCCTGCTCATCCCTTACCTAGCCCAAGTGGGTGGGAAGTACCACCACCTGCACTGGAAACTGTGTTCTAAGTCAGCATGCACATGGGGATTGGATCCGGTAGGCCTACATTATACACCCCAAGTAACAGATGGTAAATGTCAAATGCAAAAGTCTCCAGTGGGCTCAGGGGTGTGTGGAAAGTTAGTGTGGTTTTTCCCCTTTAACAGATGGTATCTGGTATGTCCGGGGGCACTCAAAGTGTCTGTTAAATCCGATATCTGCCCCAGCGGGGTCTGGTAATGTGAGCATCTATTGTACCTGGTTACTGCCTGACCCTTATATTGAACTGAGGGAGTTTGCAGCTGTCCAAAGGTTAACCAAGACCATTTTCAACCCTCAAACTACTAGAAGTCTCCTCAGCTGAACCAAATCATCTTGTGGTAGCCTAAACTAAATAAGGTATCCATCAAGGCAAAAAGATAAATCTTTGGCTGACTCTCACTGACTAGCTTCCCTAGATGTCAAGGTGGTTACCGGATATGGATTTGGGGTGGGGCCCGGGGGGATAATCCTGGCCTCTTTTCCCACCTAAGAATGGGGTGAGGCATGATCCAGAAAGCAAGCAGAGAAAACATGAGGCAACTGACCCCTTCTAGGTATAGGATTTAAAGCCTGGGCTACCAATTGCCAGTAGATTTTAGGGCGAATGATCACTAGAAGCATTAAATAACCAAACCTCCCCTCCCCCCCCAAGCCAGCTGGGGCACTGCAATCACTAAATCACTTGAAATAAAACATGTTATCAAATATTACCGGTACTTAGTTCTGTGCACTGACAGCAATGTTTGAGTGTAATTCAAGTTCAGGCTTGTACACAAGCTCAAAAAGATGTCTTTAACCCCTAAAGGTTGGTCCTCATTCTGGAACGTGTGTCACGGGTACATCAGGTCCTGTTCCATAACATTTAGACGTTCTTACGTTCTCAGCCACTGCTTTACAATAAAATCGTGGGACATTGGAACACCACTCATTTTAAAGCTAAAGAGTTGTACTTTGCTGGGTATGAAGATTATTCATTGGAAGCAATTTTTGAAAAATCACCTATTTTTTTGTGAAAAAAAGCTTTGAAACCATGAATGCTTCTTATTCTCACTTCTTTTTTTTTTTTTTTTTAATATAGAATCTGAGATGATTTGCGTGGTAGGTGGTAGAGGGATGATGATATCAGTTTTGGGAGTGGACTTAAATGGTCATGTTGGCAAAAACTGACCAAACATTCTTAAACGTTTGTGCTGCTGCAAAGATTGCACCACTGGGTTGTTTTTGATCAACCCATCTGTCTGGCCAAGCAGACCCATCAACCACAGGCAAATAATTCCCCCTGCGGTGAACTGACATTCACCTGTAGTTCACAGCACCTCGCTTTGGTGAAGTGCAGGGAAAAGTACAGTATAGAGGTTTGGTTCCTGGGAGAATGCCACATACACATTTCTCCACAGTTAACAGGGACACCATAGCAGGCAAGCTTCACTTCACCCTGAGAGCATCACACCACTGGGTGTGACAAGTCCTTGTTCATCATGCCACTGGGTTTTACGAGTCCTTGTTCACCACCTTGTTACTTAGGTTTGTATTCTTGTCCTGCCAGGAAGCTCCACAACACCTCTTCCTAAGCTGTTTATTTTGGTTATTGCACCTGGCTCTCCTCTTCCATGTTATATAAATCAGTCTATTATCACAATATTCTGCATACATATATAACACGCAATTATATCAACCAGTGGTATCCAAAATGGAAGAGGTGTTAGGGAGCTTTCTAAACTGACAAAAAGAGGGGCCTTACTGCTATGAGGTGGAGCACTAATTTTGTCAGCAACTGCATATAGACTATCACAAATCTAATTCCATTAATTACATTTTGTACACTGACAAATCACAGACTTATTCACTTTAACCCATTAGTGGACAGATTTCCTGTGAGAGTGGTTTTACTGGACGGGTACTAATTGTACCGCCCTCCACCTATCGGCTCATAGTTGCGAAGCTCATAGGTCCTTACCCTGAGGTTCCTTTCTTTATTAAATTTTGAAAATGCCCAGTTCTGTCCATTACATTGGACACTGGGCACCAATGGATTAATACTTAGAACTTATCATATAATTCAAAACTTAACCATCTGAGTATGTAGCTTCTCTGAATAAAACTGCATGATGGAATACCTAACCAAACTTCACCTTCACTACAATGCCATCATTTATATTTTTTTCTTCCGACCTCTACACTATTGGAACTTATGAAAGCCCTCTCATACAGAAAGGACTCATGAAACCTGGCATACTGATAATAACAGGTACATGAAATGCTGTTTTAATGGAAAAAAAAAAAAAAATCTTGCTTTTACTGTGCCAATGCTCTGTTACTCTAAAATAATTAATTTATTATCATTCCATACCACTGTTAAGTTATTGTTTGCAGCAACATACAAGGGAAGAATCATATGTTCAAAAATGAATACTTTTTATTGCAAATAATGATAACAGACTTAACATTAATTCATACACTCACACTTACTAACCCAACTGCTGTAGAGGAAGAACTTTTAGCATAAATATAATCTGATGCCAGGTTGTATAACCATCCCTCACCTACATAACATCCCAACGGAAAATGGCAGACTACAGGTGACCAGCCTGTTGCATATGAGCCTGTACAGAGAGAGAAATATCTACATGAATCCTGGAGGCCAGCCTAAACAGGCTATCTTGGTTCCACTTAGAAGAAACTCTTACACAGATGATCATGTCACTGCTTGGCAATCACAAGTCATCATCATCATCATCATCCGGACCTCCTTTCCCACCCAAGGGCAAGGTGAGGAAGAGCAATGTCCAGACAGCCCAAAATTGCTCAGTCCAATGGGCCACTCTTCCATTCACTCATCATTCAAGCCTCCAGAATCCTAGCTCTATCGGATATGCCAAAAACATTCACCAAGTTCTGTAGATTCACATAATCGTATCAGACAAAGTCAATCCAGATGCTGCCACGTTAAAAAGGGGTGCCAAAAATCCCTGATCATGCACTTCTCCTCACAAAATTCATCCAGCTAGCTTGATCTCCTGTCAGTTCCCTAGCCTCACCGACTTCCGAACCTCTCTTCCTCACACTTTCATCCACCATATCTCTCCACCTTCTCCTTGGCCTACCTCGCCTTCTCCCTCCTTCGAATTCGCTCAGCTATACCTTCTTCACCACTCTATTGCTATCCATTCTCTCCACATGACCATACCATCTCAGTACACTCTCTTCGATTCTGGTGTCCACTGGCTTCTTCACTCTGCATCTTTCACGAATCACATTATTTCGTATCCTATCCACCCTCTATACTCAACGTACATTCCTCAGCAGTGTCATCTCCACTACTCTTACTCTTGACTTTTCATTTTCATGCCACACCATAGTCTCACATCCATATGTTAAAGTTGGCACTAACACTCCTTCATATAAGCCTCATGCAGCTTCAACACTCAAGCCTCTGTTTCTTATCAAGGCCTTCATTGCACCAGCTACTTTTCTTCCTTGTGTCACTCTACTTTTCACTTCTCTTGCACACCTTCCTCTCTTTTCTATCACTGTACCCAGGTATTTGAACTCTCTCACCAATTCCAGTCTCTCTCCATTCACTGTTACATTGCACTGAGAGTCACCTTCTCTCTCAATAACCATCACTTTACTCTTTTCTACATTTACTCTCAAGGAACGATGCTTACAGACATCAGCAAAACTCTGCACTAGCCTACCAAGTTCTTGTCCGGTATTTGGAAGTAGCACTGCATCATCAGCATACAACAAATTTGACATATTCCATCCATCACCATTCATTACCAAAGCCATCCCTCTCACCATTACCCATATTTTTACTTCTCTCATCATCCCATCCATATATATATTGAACAACCATGGGGACATCACACAACCTTGTCGCACGCCCACACTGATCGTGAACCATTCACTTAGATGCCAATTAACCCTGACACATGCTTCACTACCATCATAATAACTCTTGACGGCACCTAGCAGCTTACCGTCTACACTGTACATGCGCAAAACTTTCCACAATCCCTCTCTGTCCACTTTGTCATATGCTTTTTCCAGATCCGAGTATTTACTAGATTATAAATATTTATTGTAATAAAATTACATGCACTTGTGTATATACTCAGCAGGTTACAGAAACATCCAAGTTCAAGAACACAAAACACTAGCAGTTTGTTTACAGTACAACTGGCCATGTGACAGTCTAGGGGTTTAGTGGTTTTGCACCTTGCATTCACTCTACTCTAGCAAGGTAACAGGATCACTGGTGAATTGCCTGCTAGCTTTTTTAAAGGCAATCATGATCACTTCACTTGCCATGCACTCACTAACTAACAAGGCAATCATACTGGAGAGATGTTGGCTAGTGAGACTGCAGAGTCAGTATAACAAACATCTGTCTCATATGGAAATTCAACCCCTGTTGGGCAGGCTTCTCTTACTGATATTTTGCTTCATTCAAGACTAGAGTATCATAGAAGGAAAATCTTATATTACTGGTAGTCAAAAACAGGAAAAACAGTTGCAACATTAAGCAATACTTGAAATTACAGTTACCCTATATTTTTCAACCATTACTAGAGTACTTTAGCAATGTATAAGCCACTCAGGGCTCAACCAATTACACTACTGTTATTAAAATAGGATTAAATTGAAAAACATAATTAATACAATATATATATTTAGCAATGCTTGACAGGCATTCATGGCAGGGTAGCAGTGTTTGCCATTCACAGCAGATGAACCGATCAGAGTGAGCGATCCCATCATCCTCTGCCTCACTACTGCCCTACCAAAGCTATCATGATCGATGATGATGAATGCATAAATGCAACCCAGTGCGTGTGTGTGTGTGGGTATGAGTGTGGTGTGGGTGTAGGTAAGGAGGGAGGAGTGGGAGAAGTCCAGGTAGGGGTTCAGTGATAAACCATTTATCATTATCCCATCAACCCAGCACTGTATATAGGCTACTGTATTTTATAGGGAAATTTGATATTGTTGGCCAGATGGTGTTATTCACGTCAGGAAATATTTTGCACTGAAGGAGTTCATGTGGACTGATTCAAATGCCCCTAATAATCTATCTATCTATCTATTGCCAGACACCATAATCCTGTAAGGGGTGGCCATTTGACTTTTAATAATAATTCATTTCATTCATTCATTGCCAGACGCCATGTATCCCAGACGGGGTGGCCAATGGCTTAGAGTTAATTGTTTTACAGGGAGGGGCACTAATCCTCCACCAACCCCACTTGACACGTAGGGATGCCAACAGCATCTGGTGTTCCCAGGCGGTCACCCATCCAAGTACTAACCAGACCCAACGTTGCTTAATAATAATAATAATGATAATAATAATAATAATAATAATAATAATAATAATAATAATAATAATCTGGTCTTTTGTTTCTCAAGAGCACCAGTTCTTCCTTTGGGAATTCACCAGCGCACAACACACATATATTTTTAAAATTACAAGAATTGTGACATCTCTCACATATAATACAAGCTACAGCAGTAAAATATAAGAATTGTGACATCTCTCACATATAATACAAGATACATCAGGAATATATATATATATATATATATATATATATATATATATATATATATATATATATATAATACCTCTCTCTTTCTCTCTATCCATCCAGTCATCATCCAATCCTATGTTGCCCCATGAGGAGCATAGGAACCCGGGGCCAGGCAAGTTGGTCCTGACTTTTAAGATGAGAGTGACCAGCCTCACTCATCCTTGAGTGCCATTATGTGAGCAATAAACCCCAACTACCCCTTGGATATAAACCTACACAGACTCAATCTGATTTGAGCACCTTAATTACTCACTAAACCACCAAGTGCCATAATTTGGTCATATGGTTACCACCCAGCATAGTAAATGGTTTCCTGGTGTACAGGCAACGATTTGGCTTGTCACTCAGTGTAGAGTTACCTATAAGCAGAAGGAAGAGAAAAGAATGAAGGAAAGAAAGACGGAAGAGGGAGTGTAAAGTCACCCGTCGGCAGAAGAAAGAGGAAAGAGTGAAGGAAAGGAAGACAGAAGAGGAAGGATGGAAGAGAGGAAATGGCAGACACCCAAAGCAGCACTACATTGAGTGGATGGTGAGTGCCCCCACCTTCCACATTTTATATATATATATATATATATATATATATATATATATATATATATATATATATACTGTATATATATATATATATATATATATATATATATATATATATATATATACTGTATATATATATATATATATATATATTATTGAATAGAAATTGAATAATTTTACGACAAAACTTGGAATATGAATGGCCATGTATTTTTTTTTTTTTTAATGCAAGGAGGAACGAATCAAAGGCCAGGAGCCCACAAATTGTTCCCTCCAAGAAAAACAAAAACAAAATAACAAAGAGCCAACCTCAAGGTCCATTTATTTTGAGATGCCTGGACACACTGCACCTGAAAGACTGGAGATCATAGGCAGTAGGAAATACTAAGACAGAGACAGCCCTAGAGTCAACCTGTTGAATACATGAAGGACTTGGAGTAACCGTTAACTCTTGTATTAGAGGGTTGGACATAAAAAGGATGAGAGTTTGTTGCTACACTGGTGTACGTGCCTGCTGTAGTGGTGGAGGGATGCAAGCAGACAGTTCAGAGAAGCAGTGACCACTGAAGTGGTGATAGAAAAGAGAAACAGATAATAAATGTGGCAAAGAGACAGAGGCTAAAGGAAGCCAGTATGAGGAGGAGAGTTAATGAGACAAAAATCCTTTGACTCCACCTTGTTGAGAAAAGCTGTATGTGGAGAGCCTCCCTACAAATGAGAGTTGTAATCTACACAGGGACAAATAAAACCCATGTATAAAGTCAACAACTGTCCAGGGGTAAAGAAGGCACAGAGTCGGCTTAGCACAACTAATCTTTTGGAAGCAGATTTTACAAGACAGGCAATATGATCTCTTCAAGATAAATCCTGAGAAAATGAAACCCCAATTCATGTTTAATGATGATGCAAGATTGAGTTGGATATTGTTAAAAATTAGAGGATACTCATGTGGAAGATTTTGTCAGGTTGATAGATGCATAGACTGAGTTTCTGATGCATTAAAACCAACAAGATTACTTATACCCCAATCAGAGATATGAGCTAAGTCAGACATTAGGTGTGCCATAATAGTTTTCCCATTTCTATCTATCTATCTATTACTTTTGAGTCACAGTCTAAGTCACTTGAGCCCACCTCATTGCCTCCTGACAGTGCCTCCTTTTCCTCCCAGGCTGGACAGTTAATCACTGCAATGGAGTTGTAGGCCTGCTATCAGACTGCATTCTCTGGCACTGTAACCTGAAAGACAATGTAAGTAAAGTATGCTAATGTGGTGTGCAAAATGAAAACAAGAAAGTTACCAGAACTCTTAAATAGTATTTCTTCCTAGAAAATAGTCTCAATCTTTTACTGGATATCCTAAAGAGCGGTGAAAAGAATTTGGCACAGTAGAACGCCGATTTACCACAAATTTATTTTAAATTATTGATTTAAAATAACACATACAGTTATGTACATATATTCAAATTAATGCAAATTCTTCCTGTTTTATGAGAGTTAAATCTGACATGTCATGGAAATCTTTGCACCTCTCTACCTACGCAATTCAAAATACTGTACAAATATTTAATACAGGCATAGGGGAGGGTGGTGATGGTTCAGACACTTTTTAAAAAAATATTTATAAAAATTCATGCTTAAGCAGGAGTGTAATCTGGTTTATGTTAAAATGTTGCCACATCATTTGGCTCCTCAGACTGATAATATGAATTTCTCAGCTCTTTTCAACTTTAAGCTATAGTTAACAAAACACAAGTGACTTAATCATCTGAACCATCCCTACCGGTGGTGATGGTTCGGACAGAAGGGTGGGATGGTTGGGCAATGTGTATTACTCGGCATATTCCCTTCTTTCCTTCCATCCTTTTCTGTCTTTCTTTCCTTCATTCTTTCCTCATCTTTCTGCCTACAGGTGACTTTACACTCCCTCTTCTGTCTTTCTTTCCTTCATTCTTTCCTCTTCCTTCTGCCTGTGGGTGACGCTACACTGAGTGACAAGCCAAATGGTTTCCTGTACACCAGGAAACCATTTACTATGCTGGGTGGTATCCATATAACCAAATTTTGGCGCCTGGTGGTTTAGTAAGTAATTATGGTGCTCCAATCGGATTGAGCCGGTGAACGTTTATATCCAAGGGGGGGTTGGGGTTTATTGCTCACATAATGCCACTCAGGGATGAGTGAGGTTGGTCACCCTCATCTTAAATGTCAGAACCAACTTGCCTAGTCCCGGGCTCCTTCGCTCTTCATGGGGAAATGTAGGATTGGATGATGAATGTTGAATTCTTAAAATTATGTGAGCTGGATTGAATAACAACAAACATCTATTAATTCAAAGACATTTCATTTTCCTAAAGTACAATAATAAACTTCAGAATCCAAATGAACCATTTGATATTTGTTAAAGAGACAACTAATATTTTATAAATGAAATAAACTTCACCAGATTCATTAATAACTGACTTAACCTCTTACTTTCTGCTTCAAAATTATTAATAATTAGCCTTCCCTTTCTCTGGAATATTGACTTTACTTTTCACTTTCTAGGCCTTATTTCTGACTAATTGATGACTTAACTCATATTGCAGCCTGCAAAACTGAAACAGAAGTTGTAATACCCTTTCCTTCTTTTTACACTTTGAGGAATAGGTTAAATAAACAAAACTATAAATATATATTTCCTGATAACTATTAACCCCTTAAGACCGCAATTGTTTCAGGCAGGGTACCTCGCACAACTGCAATTCGGTGGTGTTTTGGCGACTTTCACCAAGGGCAAATTGACTTTTTTGGCTAAAGAGGAAGAATTTACACACCTGACAATGCAATCCATATCCCCATAAGCCTAATGGTTACTGCACAATCGCGCATCAAATTTAAAAAAAAGTTTATGATAGTTACCCCTCAAACACAATAGAAAACATGCTGAGGAGAGTAGGCCTGTAGGTACGGGGGTTGGAAATAAACCAGCTTTTTGCATGAAAAGAAAGCCCTTCAGTGTGTTCAGTAACATCTGCCATGATAACAGGTGTGTATGTAGGTGTGGGGAGATTACTAGTGTGGGGAGTAGGCCTACAAGGCCTTGGTGGTACTTGGGGAGAAAAATTTTGACAACAACCAAATTCTCTTGTGGAAACCCTCCATTTCAATGGGATTTGTCATACCAGCCATAAAAATAGGTGTGTATGTAGGTGTGGGGAGTAGCCCTACAAGGCCTCATAGTCATTCCAACACTAACACAGACGCATATAAATGTTTATAACCATCAAGGACATCTAAATAAAGTTGAATAATGCTATAAATGCATGCATAAGAAAGGGGAAAAAAAAAGGCAATAATTTGTTTCTGATTTCTCTTTTTACTGTCCCAGCTTCTCATTACACATTTATCACACCATTACAATTATCACATTATCATTAACCCCTAAAACGCGGCTGTGTACGGCCGATCCCCCCGCTGTGGTGGGGTTGTAGCGGGGTCTGAGTACCTGTGGGAAAATATTTGCCAAAAATCAGAGATTAACCCTAGAGCATTAAAATTTTTATGGCAAATAGTACTTACATTCAGCTTTCTCCTGAGACACATGTTGAGCCTTCGTGGACTACCAAAGGACTTGTGAAGACTTGCAAATTTGGGTAACAAAGTCTTCACTTTCACACCTCCAGAAACCAGGTTTTCTTTCAACCACAGCCTCAATCTGTCACAGTACACTTTATACAACAACGTACAGGTTGTCTGGAATCCGTATTTGTACAATAAGCACTGAAAATAAGGCTAAAATGAACGGAGCGCACGGCCGACATGCAGCGCGGCGGCGATCTTCCCGTCACTATTGACACATTTGCCTTTTCACGGCTAAAAACACGTATACTACATTATTTTCCATCATAGTACTTCGCAAACGTTCGCTTGTCACTATTACGGCCATAAAAATCAGTCACTGCCAGTATTGTGGATCGGAACTGAGGAAGACCACCGCGGCGCGAGTTTATTCAGCCTTACGGCAGGCACTTTATTCTCGCTCCGGTCGGCCACTCGCACTTCATTTCTATCGTTCACTTTCACTGTAGCTGTCCGTTTTTTGCCTTATTCATCAGTGTCACTGTCCATTGTTATAAAAATAATATTTTCTACAGAACAAACTGTCACTGTCAGAACATAGAATAGGAACATATGCTTTCAACTTCTTACACTGGAGTGACTGTCACTCGCAATACTTATATTATTACTATGTACAATTATTTACACCAAAAAACACTGTCACTGTCAGTGCTTTTACAAGTACATACACTAATTTACACTCATCAGGCTGTCACTGTCAGTACATAAAAGAAAACTAAACACTAGTATCACTGTCACTCTCAGTATTATTTCCAAGAATCTTACCCTTATTTTCAAAATCTAGTCAGGCTGTGGTAGTCAAAGAAACACGGGTAAGCACAGAGGGGACTTTTGCACTCTTTGCACTGCAAGGAGGTGCGCCTAAAGGTTCTGTCCTGCCTGGTAGTGTGGCTGCACACATGACACCTCCTCAGTGCTTTTCCCCTCTTGGCAGTGGCAGGCAGTGGCTCCAGGTGGTGTTGCTGAAGGTAGGCCTGACACCGTGGGCGGTCTGGAGGTGTCTGAGGGTGGCGTTTGGGACCTGTTGCAAGTACCTGGCCATAACGCTGAAGCAGCTGGTAGACACAAGTCTTAGAAAATCTTCGGAGAGAGTAGTTTGCTGGCTTCCTGTTCTTGATTTTATACAGGATGAAGGCGTTCAGCATGCACATATCAATCAAGTGCAAGAACACCTTCCTGTACCAACGACGATTCTTCCTCAGGCAGTCTATCTCTCCGATCATCATGTCAGACTTGTCCACCAGCCGCATATTGACGTTGTAGTCAATGACAGCATCAGGCTTCATCACAGGCTCATCAGTCCTTCTGTCGACCTTCCCTGTGGCCAGCATTTCCCCCTTGTGTACTGTGGTGAGCACATTCACGACTCTCTTATCATGCCATCTGATCGCAAGCATCTTGTCAGATTTCTTCAGGTGCACGTCTCCCAGCTTTGATTTTTCAGCCTCGGGGAAGGCAGGGTAGTGTGCCCTATTGCTCCTGACAGTGCCACAGGATCCGACGCCGTGTTCAGAAAGGTACTTGGCGAGTTTAGGAGCTGTATAGTAATTGTCCGTATACAGGACATGATTCTCGCCAAAGTACTTTTCCAAAAGCACTTTCACCACAGAACCAGAGAATCCAAGGGGGTCAGTCTTGTCCAAATCGACATTGCTGGCGGTGTAAATCACGAAGTCTAAGATGAACCCCGTCTTGCAGTCGCACAGCACGAAAAACTTGATTCCAAAGCGGTGCCGTTTGCTTGGAATATACTGCACAAACCGAAGACGGCCCCTGAACAAAACCAAGGACTCGTCAATCACCACTTTCTTGAAAGGGCGCAGGAACCTCATAAACTTATCCTTGATCAAGTTCAGGATTCCCCTCACTTTCCATAATGGGTCAGTTCGGGAAGGCACATCATTGTTCGCGAAGTGAAGGTAAGTCATGAGCTGCCTAAAACGATCGCGGCTCATGTATTTATTGAAAATTGGTGTTGGGCAAAGATCGTCTGAACTCCAGTATTCCTCCAGCTTATGTTTCCAATTGTGGGGCATCAATAACATCAACCCAATAAATACAAAAAGTTCCCTGATCGTTAGAGGCACCCATGCTGCCATCTGCAACGTGGATGGCGTTGCCGCCTCACCTTCTCCTTCACGAACTGCAGCAGATTGCCCCTCGTACCTGTTCGTCTCGGTACAAATCTGCTCCATTACCTCGTTGTCAAGGAAGGCCAACAGGTAGTCCAAGCATTCACCATCCTCGTCGACAGGGAAGTCAGCCTGAACTCCACACCCACTGTCATCAAAGGGCAGATCCTCTGGCACAAAATCTGAGCCCTCTGACCACACGAAGGCATCAAGAGTGCCCTGCCTAGGCTGGGAGGTGCTGGGGGCGGCGGGGGGTGAGGCAGGTCCTGTGGGAGTGGGTGAGGCAGGCGGTGAGACAGTGCGTGAGGCAGAGGCTGTCCTAGGTCGTGTTGGTGTAGTGGTGGTGGTGGTGGTGAGATTATCTGAGGGTTCAAGGTCACTCGCGGTGGTGTGACTGGCAAGTTGCCTAGTGCGAGTTTCCTTACGAGCTAGCCTTACACTAGGGGACAAAGTTCTAGCTCTACCAACACGAACACTGGGCCTACGGAAACCTCTACTACGTAAAGTTGAACGTCCACTTCCCTTTCGAGGTGGTGAAGGCGACTCTGAAGACTCAGGAGACAGGGCAGCTGAAGAGGAGGACGAGAGAATGGGGCTGGGATTGCGTGGCGGGCTGGCGGTGGCGTGACGTGGCGTAGGGGACAATGGCGGTGAACTTGGGTCACCACTCCTTTTCCTCTTTGCTCCCTTCCCATATTCCAAGCCCCTTTTCACAGGAGCCTTGCCTGTCGAGGTGCTTGGCACTGAAACAGTCACTTCTGGCACAGACTCAGCACTAGATTGCGTGTCAGACTCTGCCAGGCTTGACCAAACACCGACGTCACTCCCATAATCCATCGAAGCTTTCAATAGTTCACTGGCTATTGCAGAGTCACTCAGTCCCTTAGCAGTTCCTGGTAAGGTTTTGAAGGGGGTTGAGGTCACAAAACCCTTTTTCGGAGGGCTGGAAGGCACAGACTCGGAAGAGCTTGAATTTGACATGGTGTCACCGTGGAAGATTCGCGTGGACTGACGCTAAACAGGGGCAAACCACATGAAAAAATCACAGTGTGACAACTGGGGAAACGAGTGTTTCCCAATAGCAGAAAGTGCTTGCGAGATGACGGCGCAGATTGACACGTATGAGCCGTCCGCGCGTTGCCATATCGCACGACGAGGGAGGGCGACGCATCGGTGCGTGGGTGGGTAAAAAAAAATGAAACTTGGCAACAACCGAGGTCAGTAGTACAAAGGTCAAGTGTGCTAAACGTAGCTCACGGGTGGCGGTACTGATAGACAATACCAGCTGGAGCCTGCTTGCCCGCGGTTATTCAAAATTAACTCAAATTGCAAACGCGACGATCCGCCGTTCTGTCCTTTGGGCCGACTGTCGCAAAAGCGACGATCCGCATTTAAGGGGTTAAACTTCATCACACTTATCATTACAGTTTCAGCAACAACCAAATTCTTTTGTGGAAACTCTCCATTTCATTGGAATTTATCACACCAGCCATGAAAACAGGTGTGTTTGTATGTGTGGGGAGATGAAACAGGTGCGGGGAGTAGCCCTACAAAGCCTCATAGTCTTTTGAAAACTAACACAGACGGACACTACTCAGAGGTGTTAATCTGGGCAGGTAGGGAGAATGAAAAAAAAATAATAATAAGCTGCGTCGTATGTAGTACAACATACAGCATTCCCCAACTACGTACATACAGAAACTTGTAGGTACGAAGTGAGAAATGAACAGAGTGAGGTGTAAAAATTTGGGAAGAAGTAGAAATAATATGAAACAGGTACGTACATCAGGCCTGACACTCGGGGGTCTGTTGGGGGTTGGAAGGGTAGTGAGGGACAAGGAGGGAGAGATGGGGTGGGGTTTGGGGGGGGGATGAGGCTAGCAGGGAGGGAGGAGGGGCAAGAGAGGGTGGGAAGGGACAGAGGTTGTTGTGGGAGGAGAGATGCAGTTGCGTAGAGGGGTGGAAGAGTGATGAGGGACAAGGAGGGCATGAGGGAGTGAGTAGAGGGTGGCATGGAGGCGGCCAAGAGGGGGGTGCCCCCCCACCGCCCAGGTTGGTCTGATCCCCCTTCACGCCACATCAGGGGCGAGTTCTCATTGGCCTGAAGCCATGTATGTCATAATCGGGGTGGAGCAAGCGCTCCGCAGTTTTTACAGGCCTCTTTCAGTTGATGCGATTAGGCATTTTGGCATAAAACTCAAATCGCATCAATTGATGCAATTAGGACTTAAGGGGTTAAGAATGGTGTTTCACTATCTGTTCAAATATAAATGATCAAAAGTAGCATTATCATTTGATAAGGTCATGACTTTGTAGTAGTGGAGGGATAGTTTGGACTCTCCAAACTATCCCCCTCCTCAAATGTCCAAATCATCCTGAATCTATGTAACTGATGGGTACCCTCAAGTTTCACCCAAGAGAGTTTAACATTCGTTTTTCATAGCAATATGTTTTACAAGCAACACAGATTCATCCTGATAATGCACAGTTTGATGCTTGGCATATTCATAAAGGTAGAGCTTACGATATACTGAAATTATAATGTAGGAGATCCAAAAAAACATAAAATCTGACCTGCATCAAAAAATGAAGTGTTTCTAGCTTGGAGGTTCTGTGTAGTTGAAGTAAACAAACTCTTTCATTTTCACACAAGATCACACGGCCCTAGGTCCAATATGTTTCTCGGGGAATGCACTGTCCGAACCATCACCGCCCTCCCCTATGCCAGTTTAATGATGTAACTGGTTATGTAAAACCCCATCGTTAGGCGGGGTATCATATAACGGGGTACTTTTAACATGTAAAGTAATGGGAAGCGTTTATCAGCCTTGGGTTTCCCCCCAAATCAAGTCCAAAACCCACCCAAATCAGCCCAAAAACAAGTTTAAAGCCAATCTAAATGGCCTAACAGCTGTAAAAGAAGCTAACCTAAACCTAAAACCTGTAAATAACTCACTAAAACCAACAAATAAAATCTTAAAATTGTCAAATAGTCTAGAAAAAATCAGGTAAGTAAACTGCACCCCAAAATGACAATGTTCACCCCACCTATGACTAAAACACATTAATCTTAGTTTAAAAACAGTTTATAAATCAACCTAAACATACAATTTTACTTTAAAAAAAAAAAAAAAAAAAAAAAAAAAACGCTTAAAGGGGGTTTGGTCATCGTTAGGCTGGGTATGATGGTATTTCTACCTCCATCGTTAAGTCTGGGTATCGCATCTAGGGGTATTGTATATTGAGGTATTACTGTATCTTAATAATTTCAAAGTGAAAGGGCAGGTTAAAAATTCAAATACCATGCCATTTATAGGCTTGCTAACACACACACATACATACATACTCACATACATGTGTGTGTATATCAGTGCCTACATGATGGCAAAAGATGAAAGGATACCAAAATACTTGAATGAAACATATGTTGTATTGTGAAATGTACAGGTAAAGGCAAGGCAAGAAACATAAATTACAGGAAGTATGTGAATAAAGCTTATGCAGGCTTTAAAAATAGCCTAAACATCATTATATATTCCACCGGCCAATCTTTTTAGTAAATTAGCTATTATGAAGTACCTCACCATCATTATTTTGTGTCAAATTCACAGCAAAGTACTGCTTAGCAATCGTGAATAACAAACTTCTCTGTGTTTAATAAGAGTAACCAAATTATGGCACCTGGTGGTTAGTGGGTAATTAACCCTTTAACCGCGGGTGTCATCCCAGAATGACATTGCAAAAACTGGACCAAACCGTGGGCGTCATTCTCGAATGTTTGTGAATATTTTGAATACCGCGCGTTTTTTCCGTGTGCCAATTGTTTCAAGGAAGAGTAGCTATTAAGTTCTTTCACTCCAGCCGACCCCCACCTCCCTCCTCCCCCCCCGTGCCCCCCACCCCACCCCTGACCAAACACGCATCAGTATCTGTCCAGCTGTGTGAGTGACAACACTGCTGATGTGGCAGTGAAGTGCGGGCAATTATAGTGCCTTTTACCTGCCTCAGTGAACACAGAGTGGGTGTTTATCGTATGTGCAGTGTTCATATATGTTTATAGTATTATTATCAGAATGAGGTTGGCATTTGGTAATGGTGTGTGAGTGAAAAATAGTGATTACAACACCGCTGATGTGGCAGTGAAGTGCGGGCAATTACAGTGCCTTTTACCTGCCTCAGTGAACACAGAGTGGGTGTTTATCGTATGTGCAGTGTTCATATATTCATTCATTCATTCATTGCCAGACGCCATGTATCCCACACGGGGTGGCCAAGGGCTCAGAGTTAATTGTTTTACAGGGAGGGGCACTTATTATTATCGGAATGAGGTTGGCATTTGGTAATGGTGTGTGAGCGAAAAATAGTGATATTAGATCACTCACTTCTAATGGCACTGCCCATCCAGTGTTAGTTAACGAAATCATGAAACCTACATCATTGCAAAGCCAAAGATTAGTACAGGTAACTCGCACGGAACACGTGGGTTTCGTTCCTACCGTGCCGTGTTAGGTGCGAAATCGCGTATATTTAAACTACTCCGTATTTTGCTCCCTAGACCTCCCAAATGTGTTGTTTTGCTGTTATCTGTCACTAGAAAGCACTTTAAGTGGTTAGAAGGTTTATTTAATGTTATAACTCACAAATACAGTACTCCTGAGCAAAACTTCAACACACAAATACTGTACGTAAACACAAGGAAACATTCCGACGCCGATCATAGGTAATCATATAAATTAGGTTAACTGGTACCAGTGCTTTAACTTACAAGTACATACCAGAACAGTACATATTTAACTTAGAAATGCAGTACTGTGATATCGAATGATTTCAGTACATAATCTGTTAGGAATGGCTGGAAAAAAAAATGATTACATTTTCACCTTTTTAATATATGTTTATGGTAGTTTCGAGTTATTTTTTACGTTATCGTTGTGCCCATGCTTGGAAAAGGGAGCGAAAGAGTTGAATTTTCAGTCCTAAATGAGAAAACTGCACGTCCTCCAAGGCTAGACTCTGCCACGGGAGAATCAAGTGGAGGGTCAGTCCGATTAGCAATACGGAAGTTGTGTCACAACTTCCAGCTCCCACACCACGAGAATGGCTAAAAATAGAATCGTAATGCAGTTTCAGAACTAACAATAAGTCTAATTATTACGAATACAGATACAAAGCAGAAATAAATACCTTTACAGACAGGAAAAACGTATTTCTTCCGTCATAACATGTTCATCTTTCTCTATCATTTTACGTTCATCTTTATCATTTTACCTTGTTATTTTCGCAATATATATTGCTGTCTCGTAAACAGGGTGGTTGTTTGTGTTTTGCAAGGGAGGAAAAAGGTTGTATTTTCTGTCTGGGTCGAGATAATGGGTGTAACTATGTGTGGGTAGGCATGGCCACGAGTGAAAAAATCGTACATCCACTCATCACGATAGCCGGTGGTGAACTGAGTCTGACAGATGATACATGAGAGGGTGAAGTCAAGGTCATGTCCCAGATTTTCGTTCACTTCCCGAAAGTTGTCACAGTTTTCTACAAGTTGCAAACCATTACAGCAAACCTGAGCAAATAGGTAAAGATACCAAGACAAAAATGTATTTTTCTCTCATTATAAGTCTTTAACGAACAAACAAAAAAAAAAGGCAATATTCCGACGCCGATCATGGGTAATCATATAAATCAGGTTAACTGGTTACAAGGCTTTATTTAATGCTTTAATTGCTTACAAGTACATACCAGAACAGTAAATATTTAACTTACAAATACAGTACTGTAGAAAAGCTGTACAGTAAGAGTTTAACGAACAAACAAAAAAGGCAATATTCCGACGCCCATCATGGGTAATCATATAATTCGGGTTATCTGGTTACAAGGCTTTATTTAATGATTTAACTTTATTTAAGTGCTTACAAGTACAGTACATACGAGAACAGTAAATATTTAACTTACAAATACTGAACAGCACTGTGGAAAAAACGAACAAATAAAAAAGGCAATATTCTGACGCCTATCAGGTAAACTGGTTATAAGATTATTTCTTGCTTTAACGTTATTTAATAGTACTTTAAGTTGCACATAAACTTACCAGAACAGTACAGTACTGTAAATATTTAACTTACAAATACTGTGCTACTGTACTCAGGAATGTCTCACTCACTGAATAATTTCCCGCCTAGATCGTCACGTAATCAAAACAAACCGCGCGCTGCGGTGACGTTCGAGGATTTGATCTTTCAAAGGCCTCTCCTGCGTTAATTTGTAGTTTTCATAATGGTTTTTTAATCTTACGTTGTCTTATATGTATCCCAGCCCTTACCGTGTATAATTGCGAGCGCGTTCCGTGAGATCGTGTTCCGTGCGAGTTACCTGTACTTTCTAATGGTATCTTATTTTTCGCTCTAGCTTTATTCTGTGCAGATTTATAAAGGTTTAAAGTTTGTTTACATTTTGGCTGGAACCCCCGTGGGAGAGGCCAGTCGGGGCAAAACAATGCCCGCAGTTAAAGGGTTAAGGCACCTCAGTCGGACTAAGCTGATGCTGGTTTATATCCAATGGGTGGTTGGGGTTCAATGCTCAAGTAATGCCACGCAGGGATGAGTGGGGCTGGTCATTCTCATCTTGAATGTCGGGACCAACTTGCCTAGCCCCGGGCTCTTATGCTCCTCATGGGGCAACAAAGGATTAGATGATGAATGAATGAAATAAAGCTTATGCACTATGACATCCAGTTTATTGTGGTGGACTGCCCCACCGAGAGGACATGTGGCGAGGTGTCAGGGGGTTTGCTGTGGTAACCACACAAGTGCCTCACTTTGCAATTTATGAATTATGTTTTATTTTCATGATAGTACCAAAAATTGCCAACGGCCATACCACGTTGAGTACACCGCTTCCCATCCGATCAGCGAAGTTAAGCAACGTTGGGTCTGGTTAGTACTTGGATGGGTGACCGCCTGGGAACACCAGATGCTGTTGGCATCCCTACGTGTCAAGTGGGGTTGGTGGAGGATTAGTGCCCCTCCCTGTAAAACAATTAACTCTAAGCCGTTGGCCACCCCGTTTGGGATACATGGCGTATGGCAATGAATGAATGAATGAATGAACCAAAAATTACCATACACCTCTCCACCACTATTCAACAGGGATGCGTTCCATAAAAAGTGGTTGAATAACAACTTGGTCGAATAATGAACTGATTTTTCCCATAAGACTGCTAACCCTATAACACCTGAACTATGATATGATTAGAAAAAAAATTATTCTTGCTTTTTTCTTTTTCTCAGTGCTGAAATTAAGCCATAATTTCATTCAGTTTTGAGAAATATATACAGTATTATACAAAATTTTATTCAAACATAGCAACGTTGGGTCTGGTTAGTACTTGGATTGGTGACCGCCTGGGAACACCAGATGCTGTTGGCATAACGTTTTCCCTACGTGTCAAGTGGGGTTGGTGGAGGATTAGTGCCCCTCCCTGTAAAACAATTAACTCTAAGCCCTTGGCCACCCTGTTTGGGATACATGGCATCTGGCAATGAATGAATGAATGAATGAACAAAATTGTCACATTCATCTTTTACGATATAAAATACCTGTATATATATAGATTTTAATGTTTGTCCTGTACTGTGCTAGGCATAATAAATTGCAGAAAAATACCAAAACAAGTAACACAATGTTTTTTTTTTTCCACAAAAAAACACAATAAAAAATCAAGTTACCAACTGGTTATCTGAGTGTGTATCAAACATGACATTCAAGAACTTGCTTCATGAAACACAAAATAAAATAGTTATCTTTATTGCAAAAGTATTTTTTTGTGTGGGTGAGCAAACATTCAGCATAATGGAAATGTATACTGAAGTTCTCTCTCTCTCTCTCCTGCCTGGCTCTAACTGGCTCTATTGGATATGGTGTTACCCATCTGATGCTGCTTGCTTACCTTGCTTAGATTTGCTTGTTCTCTCTCCCTCTGTCTGTCTGTCTCTCTCTCTGTCTCCCCCTCCTGCCTGGCTATAACTGGCTGTATTGGATGTGGTGCTGCCTGACTGATGCTGCTTGCCTTGCTTAGATTTGGTTGCTTTCTCTCTCTCTCTCTCAGGAGGTTTTAATGTTTTTCTTCTGCAGTCATTTACTCATATTTCTCATCTTTCAAATTCTCTCTCTCTCTCTCTAACTGGCTCTATTGGATGCGGTGTTGCCGAAGTGATGCTGCTTGCTTGCCTGCCTTGCTTAGATTTGCTTGTTCTCTCTCCCTCTCTGTCTGTCTCTCTCTCTCTCGCTCCTGCCAGGGGTGGCTCTAACTGACTCTATTGGATGTGGCACTGCCCAACTGACGCTGCTTGCCTGCCTTGCTTAGATTTGCATGTTCTCTGTCTGTCTGTGTCTCTCTCTCTCTCAGGAGGTTTTATTGTTTTTTCCTCTTCTGCAGTCATTTACAGTAAAAGTCCAATATTTCGGCATCCAATTCCCCGGCAAATCTGACATTTCGGCAGTTTTGAGAAATAGTCCCATTTATGAAAATCTCCGATCGTTCGGCAGATTCTCCGATTTTTTTCGTCAGTCTTGAAATTCTCCATGAGGCTCGCCAGCTAGCTACCCGCCTTAGTGAGTGAGATAGTGAAAGTGATGGAACGAGTCTACCACTGCCATGAAGCTCAGAGGCTAGCTCTTTCTCCTATAGCATAAAGAGAGGACAAACATGTAGTGAGTCTAGCATGGGAAAGAGAATCTGTTTCGCCATTCTTCCGAGTTGTTGCCGTGCTGCTGCCGACTTCTCTTGATTCTTCTGTGTGCTTTGTGAACTTCGTACCGAAATACCTCTGAAATTACCATTCGAGTGTGCTGTAAGCACCGTAACATCAGACAGGAGCTTTGTAACACCTGAGTGGACCAGCCGTGTGTTGTGAACAGTATAAACATCTTCTGCGTGCTTTGAAAATGGCCTCCAAGTGTGGAAAGTTAACTGGTGTTAGCAAGAAGCGTACACATAAGATGTGGACTTCTTCCAGCAGTAGCAGACTCCAATCAACCCCTTCTATTGTACATATGTAAATAAGGAACCTACTATAAGTTTAGGTAAGTGCATGTGAACTTGTAGGCCTACTGTACCATTACATTTATATACAGTATGTTCACTAATTTCTTTATTTTTCATATTCATGTATAGTACTGTATTCATTACAGTATTGTACAGTATCAAACAGTATACAGTACTCTCTCCAAACACATTTGTAATGATATGAGTAATGATGATAGTGTTCACCGAAACATATAAGGTACTGAGTGGGTAGGGTTTTCGATAATTCGGCAATTTTGATATTTCGGCACTTGCCTGGTCCCATAGATGCCGAAAATTCGGACTTCTACTGTACTTGTATTTACCTTCTCGTCTTTCAAATTCTCTCTCTCTCTTACTCACTCCTGCCTGGCTCTAACTGGCTCTATTGAATGTGGTGTTGCCTAACTGATCCTGCTTGCTTGCCTTGCTTAGATTTGCTGGTTCTCTCTCTCTCTCTCTCTATCAATCTCAGTCTATCTATCTATATTTATCTATCAGATGAAAAAAGCTCCCAAAATACTCAACAGGTCTGGTTAGTACTTGGATGGGTGACCGCCTGGGAACACCAGATGCTGTTGGCATCCCTACGTGTCAAGTGGGGTTGGTGGAGGATTAGTGCCCCTCCCTGTAAAACAATTAACTCTAAGCCCTTGGCCACCCAGTTTGGGATACATGGCGTCTGGCAAAAAAAAAAAAAAAAAAAAAAAAAAAAGAATGACTGACTTGTGGCAGGTTCAATGTGTCCAAAGCACTATTTGTACCATCCACTAGAATGACGAAGTGTACAAAATCGTTACATACAAATAATCACCGTGAAATGTGTGTATTTAGTGTGTATTATGCCTGCTTTTCACACCTATACAATCAACAGTGACTTATCTACAAGTTCTAATTTTACTAAGCACAGCACTCACCTGTGAAAGTACATAAACAGGTGAAAAAAAAGAGTAAAGTTGCTGCACCCCACACCAGCTGACTCTCTGTAAACACTGAGGCAAATATGCCAGATACTGCCAACGAGTGGTGTTGCCAACCCCTCCCCTGTGCTCAGTAGAACGTGATGTAATCGTCACACCTCATCTAGTTCGTAATTTCTGCCTAGCCACCATTTATTTCAAGCGTTACGAAATTGTTACGGTCGGCAATATAGGGTTAAGAAATAGGGGGTTAGGTTCCTGACCACCTTCGTCATTCAAAAAATATTAAATAAAGATGGAAAAGATACCGGTAAATATGAAAGTGACACAGGGATTTAAACTGTTTTCGTATAGACCTATGTTCTCAAGGAAAATTATTTTAGTACTACATACATCTCACACGATTGATATCTGATTTTCGATCAAAAAAAAATTGGAGAATAAACGAAATATAACTACTTAGCATTATTAAAGAAGGCCAGCTGAACGCCTTCAATAGTGTGTGTATTGCCTATCCCACTGACTGGACATGACATCACCACACCAAAAAAACTCAAATGTATTCAATTTATAATCATTAATTGCAGTGGAAGCCTAACTGGAAGTGCTGAAACCTAACTGGGGGCTTTGCCCCCAGGACCCCTCCAATGACTATAACCTACCTAACCCAGTGCAAAGTAAGATATGCATTCCGTAAAACTGGCACCAAAACAGTATCGTGGGTTAAGAGCGTTCGTTCATCAATGGCGCCATCATCAGTGATGATTGCCAGATGGTATTTTTCATTACCAAATGTAGGCCAATTTGGTAATGAGAAATTCGTTTGGTAATAGATAGATAGATAGATAGACAGAAATTCGATTGGTAGTGAATCAGCATGATTCACAATCAAATGGATTTTTCACATGTACAGTATGAAGATACAGAGGATGGAGATGGTGGACTGTCTCCTTTGGTTAATCTGCTAGCCTACATAGCATGAAAATTATGAAGTGATTATTTCCATTTGTATATATAATTAGAGAAGAATAAATGCTTGCCTTAAGAATTTGGTAATAAAAAGTTAAATTTGGTAAAGAAAATTGAGGAGTTTGATAATGTAGCTGGGTTCAGATTTGGCAACCCTGTTTGTCACCTGTCTATGGGATGGCAAAACACTCACTCAGGTTGGTCAGCACATGACTGCACTTGACAGGGGGTAATAGTAGGGGCCTTGAATGGAGCCATGGTGGTGCTGTGGTATTCAATGAGGCCAAAAGAAATGCATACAGATGACGAGGCAACCAAGCAGCAGGGCAGAGCTCAGGAGACAGGTAGCTACACTGGTCTGTCAGGCAGTGTGCATTTTGAATTGTCGAAATGGTAAGGATAACCACGTCGAACAACGAAAAGGGGCAGAGATTTGAAAATGTCGAAACAAAAAATTGTCGAATAACTATCTATCTATCTATATACCTAGGCTGCTTCCCCCAAGGAAAGGGAGGTAACCGAGACAGGACGACACACTCCCCATTTACTCATCCATTCAAACACATTCATTCGCATCTTAGCCCCAAAGGGGAGAACGGACAGATCCTCACCGCACCACAAAGCACGAGAGTCAACTGCGCAATGCAATCAGTGACATCCGCAGCAGGGCCCAACAGCAGAGCTGGTTTACCCCTGCCACATCATAACAGACTCATCCCTTTACCCGCACCTGACCTGAAATAACTGATCAGACCAAATGTGAGAGAATATCCCCTCAGGGCTGCGTCATCACTTATTCATTCACAATTTCTCTCCATTTATTTCTGTCATGCACAGCCACTCTTCCTTGCTCAACAGACATCCCTCTCGCATCCAGCGCTCTCTTCACACTGTTCATCCATCCTATTCGTGGTCTTCCTCTCAGCCTTACACCTCTCACATCAGATCTAGTTATCTTTTTCACCAATCACTCATTATGCATTCTCTCCATATGCCCAAACCATCGCAACACCCTCTGCTCAACTCTACCAGCCATCTCCCAAACAACTCCAGTTCTCCTTCGCACTTCATCATTCCGCACTCGATCCATATGCGTCACTCCACATATACTTTTCAGACACCTCATCTCCATTACATTCAAACTTTTCCTCTCTGCTACACCCATATTCCATGTTTCAGCCCCATATAATGCAGTCGGTACCACAACACCCTCATACAGCCTTCTCTTTACATCCATTCTAAGCGAATGACATCTAAACACTTTTTTCATTCCTCCCAGCACCTTTCCTACTTCATTTATTCTAAACTTCACTTCTGCATCTATTCTTCCATCCACAGCAACATGTGACCCTAGATATTTAAAACACTCTACCTCCTCAAGCAACTCGTCATTCAAAACTATATTCATCCCCCTACCATCTACCAACCTCGTACACTTCATCACTTTACTCTTATTCTCTATTCTCATTTACTTTCAATTTCCTCCTTTCACACACCCTTCCAAACTCCTCTACCAACTGTCTCAATCTCTCCTCTGAATCAGCCACCAGTGCAGTATCATCTGCAAACAGCAGCTGCTTCAGATTCCACTCTCCACCATCAACATTCACCAGACTCACACCTCCACCTAAAACTCTTGCATTCACCTCCCTTACAACACCATCCATGTAAATATTAAACAACCAAGGCGACATCACACATCCCTGTCGCAGCCCCACTCTCACAGGAAACCAATCACTCACAGCATTTCCCACTCTTACACACGCTCTACTATTTACATAAAAACTTTTCACCCCTTTTAGTAACCTACCATCAAGTCCATACAATCTTAAAACAGTCCACAAAGCCTCCCTATCAATTCTATCATACACTTTCTCTAAACCCATAAATGCCCAAAACACATCCTTGCCTTTCGCTAAATACTTTTCACACACTTGTCTCACCGCAACACCTGATCCCTCTCCTAAAACCACACTGCTCATCACCAATCACTCCCTCTGTACCCTCTCTAACTCTCATAATTAACACTCTACCATACACCTTACCTACAACACTCAACAGACTTATACCCCTAAAGCTAGTACATTCATACTTATCACCCTTGCCTTTATACAATGGGACCACACAAATGCTTGCCCAGTCAACTGGCACCATACCTTTCACAAAGCACACATTCAACAATCTTACTAACCAGTCAACAATAGTCACTCCACCACCCTTCAGGCAATCCACAGCACACCCATCCATACCTGCAGCTTTCCCTGTTTTCATCTCCTTTACTGCCTTCTCCACTTCCTCCTTCATGATCAAAGAATCATTCAACTCTCCCAACACATTTATTCCTTGCACCCTTCCATCTGCCACAATCTCAGCCACCCTTTCCTCCTCTACATTTAACAATCTTTCAAAATACTCTGCCCATCTCTTCCTTACTGCATCCATCTCAATAAACATCCTTCCATCCTCTGCTTTTACTCATTCTTCCTTCCCAGACTCTCCCTTTCGCACCCTTTTCACCTCCTTCCAAAACATTTTCTTATTCTGTTGAAAATTCTCTGTCAGCCGCCTACCCCACCTCTCATCTGCTGCCAATTTAGCATCATGCACAGCCCTTCTCGCCCTATTCCTCTTTTCCTTATACCTCTCATATGACATCTCATCCTTCCTCTGCAGCCACACTTCATATGCACGTCTCTTCTCAGCCACAGCTTGAAAAATGAGGGCTTGGTGAATTAGAATCTGCTTAAACCACAATTTGTCAATACTGTACAGTAATCATCAGAAATGAAATGTTTTGAAAAATTACCAACAAAACTGCAGTCTTTGGCAGCAGGTGGCTGGTAGGGTACTGTGTGGCGTGTGTTGAACACCCATGCATTGCACTGGGTACGGTTATGCCAGGTGTACTGAGGAGTTCAAAAACCCGCTCTGCAAGTTACATAATAATAATACTGTACTCACATACCAGTTTCCATGATTATTAGTTTAAAAAATGTAGAAGTGAAAGCGGAAAATGTGATGGTGTGAAGGATGTAGGTGGTATATTATTAATCCATGGGGATGAAGTAAGGACCAGATGGAGGGAATATTTTGAAAGCCTGATGAGTGGGAATAGAGAGAGCAGAGCAGCTGGTCTATGATGGAAAAGTTTCTAGAAAAGGGAAAGAAGTTGTATGTGGCCTTCATGGATTTGGAGAAAGCATATGACAAGGTGGATAGACAAGGAATGTGGAAAGTAATAAAAATATATGGAGTAAAGGGGAAGTTGCTGAATGTCGTGAAGAGTACAGTATGTATGAGGGCGCTAAGGCTGCAATATGTGTGGATAGTGATGTGAGTGAACTTTCCTCTTTGAATGTTGAACTGAAACAGGGATGTGTCATGTCCCCATGGTTGTTCAATCTGTATACGGATGGGGTTATAAAAGAGGTACAAAGTAGAGCAGTGGACGTTGCAGCAACCCTAATGAGAAAGGGTAATGCTTGGAAACTCCTTGTACTGTTTTCACAGATGATACTGTGTTGTTAAGTGATGACGAAGAGGAACTGCAAGGCTTGGTGAATGAATTTGGGAGACTGTGTAAGAAACGTAATATAAATTTGAATGTAGCGAGGAGTAAAGTTAAGGTCTTTGAAAGAAATGAAGCCACTGAATGTACAGTGAGGCTGGATGTGGAAATGGAAGATATAAGTGCATTTAAGTATGTTCAGTACTTGGGTTGTATGATGAGTAAAGACGGAAGTTTAGAGGGTGACGTGCTTGAAAGGGTACAAGGAAGAAAGGTTGCTGGTTCTTAGGGAAGTGATCATGGAAGTAAAAAAAAGTCATTGCATGACAGTATTGTGATACAAACCTTAATGAATGGAAGTGAAGTTTAGATTTTGTTGGAAGGACACTAGTCAAGAGTGACAGCAGTGGAAATGAGTTATTTAAGAGAAGCATGTGAAGTTATATGGAGAGACAGACAGACAAATGAGGAAGTGAAGAAGCGTTGTGGTGTGGAGGTGGATGCAATAGAAAGTGTTAGGAGAAATACATTGAGGTGGTCTGGCCATGTGGATGGAGAGCGAGAGACTACTGAGGAGAGTATATGCCAGTGAGGTGGATGAGGGAAGAGGGAAAGGGAGGCCGAGGATGAGATGGAGGAATGGAGTGGAGAGGTATATACGAGAGGAGTGTGTGAGCTGGGAGCAAGGCAGTGAAATGGTGATGGACAGTGTGGCAAGGAGGTGATTTGTTTATGGCCACCTTGTACGGGATTGAGGGATCTGGCATTAGACAGATAGACAGGGAGGGTTGATGCCCTGGAAAGAGGAAATTATAGAGGTATAATGCTTTTGGACCAGATAATGAAGGTAATGGAGAAAGTCTTAAAAGGACTAATACATATTCATTGTCTGACGGCTTCAGAAAAAATATATAGGGAAATAAAAATGGAGCTGTACTTTGTTCTTGTTCATCTGGAGAATATCCACAGTCCCTAGGAAGGTTGTGAAGTGGGGCAATGAGAAAGCTTATGATTGAAGGCTGGCTGGTTTGAGTGGTTATGGCATGTATGTGGGTGCTCACACCCAAGTGAGAGTGAAGGGAGATGTGAGTAATGATTTTTCCGTGAATGATAGCATGCATCATGGGTCCGTCTCAAGCCCCTTATTGTCATGGTGCCAGAAGCTCTCGTGACTTAAGAAATGGACTCCCATAGATATTGTATGCTGCTGACTTGGTGTTGAGTGCAGTGAACGAAAAAGAGGCTGAGAAAATATTTAGGAAATGAAGACTGAATCGGGCATACGGGTCTGAGAGTAAATGTGGATAAAACAAATGTGATAATATCTAGCACTTGTGACAGTACTGTCAAAGCAGAGGGTGTGTTTACCACAAGGGTGTGGGAAGCAACTCCATCTTGTGCAGCATTTGTGATAAGTGGGTGCATAAAAAAATGTAGCGGTATTTGAGGCAGACAATGGAACAATGCTGATTTCTTGTGTGCAGTGTGTTAGGGAGATCATGTGAAGATTGTCAGGCATGAAAGGACGTAATGCTGTATGGTAGTGGGACCTGGGCAGTAAGGGAAGCGGACATTCATAAGCTCAAATGTATAGAAATGAAAATAATTAGATGGATGTATAGTGCATTCTTCAGTGTGAGGCCTGGGGGACTAGGATTATGACTGAAGAGTTGAGAGGAAAAATGGAACTGGAATCTATTAGTGTTGTGATGAGGAAGGGCAGACTGAGATGGTTTGGGTATGTTGAGAAGATGGAGGATAACAATGTTGGAGCCTTTACAAATGATACAATAGGATGACAGGTGATAGGAAATTATTATGCAAGGGAATGATGGCCGATAGGAGGGGATTAAGGGACAAATAAATGAGACTGTGAGAACTGATAACCTAGCAATATGGAAGAAAAACTGAAAACCTTTCATTGTACTTAGAGGGGTTATAAGCTTTCTGGGTTAGATACTGGCAGACTACTGTAGCCAAACCTTACTATACACATCTTCTACAAGGTATCCCTCCCTCCCCATAAGTAATGCATGAGTGCTTACAAAATGACTGGCAGAAACAGACTACACTCTCCCAGTACCAATATTGACAGCTGATCTACCAACTCGTAGTACATCTATACGATGAGAGTCATACTGTAGAGTATTACACAAATAAATCACTTAATAATGCATGATTCATACATATGCCAACATCCACAAGGAAAATGGAAGCACAAAATATCCTGAGTGCTCTCGTATATTCACATTTCCCAACAATGTGAATACACGAAAGAGCTCAGGATAATTCATGTTTCCTTTTTCCTTGTGGATATCAGCATAAATACTGTATTAAATATCAACACAAACCTCTAGATGCTGTTGTAGTATTCTGCTCAACACCATCTTGATAAACATCTTCATCATATGTACCAGCGGTCACTGCTGTAAAATCTGCAATATCAAGAAAGCTGAACACTTCTATGTAATATTTTTAACCAGGGACTAAATAATGAAGGCACAGCACACAACTGACTTTTTTGCCTGCATTATTATGTGCATATGCTAAGCTGTAGAATTAAGTGCCAATATTATTCATAAAATTCAACATTTATTACATCAACACATAGTGGCAGTTCATACATACCCTTCCTATTACTGGCCCCATGTACAGTAGACTTGTCAAGCCAGGCATATTCCTCTTCAGAAAGATGCTGTCTAATGCATGGTTGTTTCTGCTGCTGAGCAATAAGGCACATAGAACATGACGGCCCTAGAATAATGAGACCTGTTGACATTCCAGTTCTAAAATTTAGAGCTCACAAATACATACTGGTACTTCACTTATGAAGTATTGTATATGAAATGGAAAAACACAACCAGATACAGTACTGAAATAAATAATACTGTATATCACGTATTTGCTGTTATCCTACTCCTCACAAAATTTTTAACCTGTACCGCACTGGGGAGGGGGATGATACCCCTCTATGCCAGCCGATTTTGATTTTTTTTTTTCTGGCTCAATGGGCCTAATGCATATGTAAGATCCCTGGCACTAATAAAAGTAATCATTAAAGCCAGAAAGTTACTCGATCTCAGAAATCTTCAAGGTTACTGAGAAAGCAGAGCTGCCAAAAGCTTGTGAACTGAACATGGAGTTTTTTTGTGTGGCTAAATGGGCTTAATCAGTCAGTATAAGATCCCTGGCAACAGCAAAAGTAATCACCACTGCCAGAAAAGTTGTTTGAATTGAGTCAGGTTCGTGCCACTCCATCTCTTAAATCATCATGGTTACTGAGAAAGCACAGCGGTTGTGAGCCTGTGAAGACTGTCACTCGCCTCCCATGCTCCTCATTCAGTGTTGTAAACATAGCAGAAAAATGTCTGAAGTTAGCAAGATACTGTACATTATTACCTTCAATTTTACTTCAGTTGCTTGCAATGACTTCTCAATGGTGCACGACATAGATCTAAATCACTGGCATTTTAGAGGGGGATGTAGATCTACATCGCTAGCACATTACAGGTCAAACTGTGGCATCCTATTACTGTATATACAATAGCAACAGAAACAGAATACTTCAATACATAATTTTACCCTACAAGTGATTAACTTTTTAAACTGAATTTTTAAGATAGAACTGGTGACAATCATTATTCATCATCATCATCCAGACCTCCTTTCCCACCCTAGGGAAGGGTGAGGAGCAGCACATCCAGACAGCCCAAGTCTGCCCAGTCCAGTGGGCCATGCTTCCATTCACTCATCATTCAAGCCCCCAGAATCCTGGCTGTATCTGATACACCAAAAACATTCACCACATTCCATAGCTTCACATAAATGTATCCTATCTATCTACTGCCAGACACCTAAATCCCGTAAGGGGTGGCCACAAACAAATTGCATCCATGTCACCCTGTACCCCACCATTTCACTGCCCTGCTTCCAGCTCACACCCCTCTCTCTCATATACCTCTCCACTCCATCCCTCAATCTCATCCTTGGCCTCCCCCCCTCCACCTCACTCACATACATTCTTCTCATCAGTCACTCTCCATCCTCTCCACATGGCCAAACAACCTCAATGTGTTTCTCCTAACACTTCCTATTACATCATATATGCAATAGAGTCAATCTGGATGCTGTCACATTAAAAAGGGGTGCCAAATCCCTGATCATGCACTTCTCCCAACATTTCTTGTCAGTCTCATAGCCTCACCGACTTCCATACCTTTCATCCTCACAGACTCACCCACCAAATCTTTCCACCTTCTCCTTGGCCCACCTCTGGTGACAAATTTAAAAATCTTGTTTTCAGTATCATTTCTGTTCAGGCCTGTGAAAACTGCCTGTACTTCAAAGCAGTTTGCACAGATTCCTTGGCTACTAGATACCACTAAACTGGGTCTACAGTTCAGCAGTGAAAAAGAGACTGCTAGAGGTTACAGTATTTTTTTTTTAAAGCAATGTAGAAGGAACCCACAAGACTAAAAAAAAATAAAAAATAAAAAATCCAAATTCAAGACCTGTTCATTTCAAGATGCTTGAACACTGCATTTAAAAGACTGGATGTTGGAGGTTGAAGGAAATACAGACAGAAGAAGACAATCCCAGTGCTTACCTGTTGCATACATGAACAACTGAGAGTATCAGTTAACCCTTGTGTAAAACAGCTGGACAGAGAGAGGGTGAGTTTGCTGCCAGACGGGTGCTATGTGCCTGCCATAACAGAGGAGGAATGCAAGTAGACAGTTCAGAAAAACAGTGACTGTCGAAGTAGTGACAGCAAAGAAATAAAGATGCAACAGTGAGGGGAAGAGACAGAGATTGGAGGGAGTCAGTAAGGAGGAGAGTTGAGACAAAAAGCTTCTGACTCCATCCTGCTGAGAAGACTTGTATGTGAGGGGCTCCCCTACATATGACAGTTGTACTATATAAAGCCCCTGTATAAAGTCAATAGCTGTGCTGTGGTAAAGAATACAAGTAATTACAATACCAACTTACTTGAAGATGGTTTTCTCTGGCAGGAGTAAGAACTCCCAAAGATTTCAACTTGGCAGCCCCCTCAGATTATGGTGTCAGGCCTGTCAGGATCCTCCACACTGCAGTCATACAGGCATGGCTTGTCTCTCTAATGTTTATCCAGGCTGGTCTTGAAGGTGGCAATCTTGTTGCAGTGGACCACTGACTTTGGCAGCTTGTTCCATACCGGAGCTACTCTGAAGTAAAATGATCTCCCCTGTGTTCTATTCCCTCATCTAAATTGAGTGAGATGAAAATCATGGTGATGACTGGACCTTTCTCGGTGTTCAAAGTATTTGGGTCTCAAATCAGTGTTGTATCTATGGAAATGCTTCCAGACTTCTATCATATCGCCTCTCTCTCTCTCTCCTGTAGACCAAAGAGGGTAGACGTAACTCCTCCGGTTTCTCCTTAGAGGCGAGATGTTTCAGCTCTCCGATCAGTCTGATTGCATGGATCTGCACTTGTTCCAGAGCTCTGACCAGAGGCTTGGTCGGTGTTGGCCACACAGCATTCCAGTACTCTAGGTGTGGGTGGACTAGGGCTTTATACAGCTAAAGCAGTGTTTTCATGGTGAGATAGGTGAAAATTTTCCTGATAAGACCCAGGATCTGATTGGCCTTGGCTGCCTTTGACAGGATATGCTCTTAAAAAGACAGTTCCTCATCCACAAACACACCATGATTATCTTCTGATTCCACCTGTTCCAATGCCTCTCCATTCACTGAGTAAGGGTAGGCCAGTATAATGTTCTCATGACTGCCACTTCCCTGGGTAATGTTCTCATGATTGCCACTTCCCTAGGTGGAAACTCATTAGCCATAATTTGGACCACTCCATTATTGCCTCAGTGTCTGACTAGATCTTCTGGACATCCCCTACACTACTTTCTTAACAATCTTGGTGTCATCAGCAAAAAGAAGACAGGTGTTCTTGATGACTTTCAGAAGCATATCATTAATGTAGATGATGAATCCAACAGGTCCCAGGATGCTGTCTTAGGGAACACCACTCTCTACCAGTGCAGAGTCGCTGTCAATCCATTGACTGAAACAGCCTGAGTTCTCTCGACAAGAAAAGATTCAGTCCATCTGAGGACAGATCCCTGATGTCATATGTTCTGGCATTTTCAAGCAGTCTCTGTTGTGGGACCTTATCAAAAGCTTCCTGAAAATCTGAGTATATGGTGTCCACAACACTGCCAATTTGTATAGCTTCAAACACCCTGTCATGGTAGTTAAGGTGTTGTCATTGTATTTAAGGTGCTGGAGTACAACTGACCTGTCATTCAGGAATCCAAACAGCTTGTCACTCAGCAGCTTGTTCGAGGTGAGATGTTCTAGGATTTTCTCTCAGATAATTGCTTCAAGTAGCTTGCAGATGATACCCGTGAGAATCATTGGACTGTAGTTCTCTGCTTTGTCTTTCACACCCTTCTTAAAAATTGGCAAAACTTTTGCAGATTTCCAATCTTTTCGAAATAATTTGGGCTCATCCAAACTTCTTTGGAAAATCACCTTGGGCGGTGCTGCCAGTTCCTCAGCTGCTTCTTTCAAGAGTCTTGGATGGAAACCATCCGGTCCTGCTGACCTGCTGGTGTCAAGCTTCCTCAACATCTTTATTTCAGCATGGGACAAATCAATGTAAGATAATGCTTCCTCGAAAAATCTATCACAAGATCCGTGAACTGTACTGATAGGACTGATTCAAAACTTTGTTTCAATGCTTTGGTATAGGAGCAGGTGTTTGACGCATCCACTCGCTCTGGCCACCAATCGTGGACTCACGATCTATGCAGTCCAGCAGCACGACCTTCACTTCACAAGATCAAATTCCCAAAAGTATCTTTTTGTGCATTTCACTCTAAACATCCACCATATTAGCTGTTTGCTTTCACCTGTGTAACATACAAAGTTCCACATTCATCACACTGGCAGTATCTGAAAGGAAATCATGACCTTAAGTTGAAGTGAAACCTGTCAGGCCAGAGAAATTTACTGATGTTATGTTTAATTCTTTCTGATTAAATTTGGCTTAGGACAGTGGTTCCTAACTTTTGTGTTCTGTGCCTCCTCTCCTCTCCAACTATTTATGGTAGGCCTAACATCTACTGCCCTAATTGACATCTTTAACTGAATAAGAAAACACTCAAATGAATATGTTGGGTATGAGAGTAACACGACTCAAAATATTGTGGGCAGACATTGTGCATGGCTCAATCAGATGCACCAAATGAATTCATAACTCAGTTACAATTGTATTATTTGTTACAAAATTCTCCGTTATGAAAGTTTATGACCACAGAATCACTTTAGTTTAAGGAACCATGCATGCACTGTTTCTAACTTTGGTATACCCTGCATAAGATTACTGGCCAAGAAAAAAATCCTCACATATATCAACTCTGAAGAATTTTATCACCAGTAATTGCAAAAACTTTGGCGTACCCCCAAGGCCACCATGAGAAACATAACATGACCCAATTGGGAACCCCTGTCTTAGGAATGAGGAAGGAGAGGGGTTTACTAATCACATATTTTGCTCCCTCCCAATACATCAGGCTAACTCTGCTCCTTAAAATGAGACCCAAAAGTATAGTAAATTAGCTGAGTTTTTAACAAATCATTTTGATCTATCTTACCTGCATCTAGAATGGAAATATTTTAAAATGTTTAATTTTCTGTGTGAAGTATGTTTATAAATAACTTAATAATCAGTCAAATTATACCTATGTAACTGAAAAACTACATTTGTGTGTCTTGTATGACATCATCATCTGGACAAATGCCCCTGTGAATATAGCACTGTCCCTCAAAATGAGTTAGCCTAGGTTATGTTAGTTTAAGGTTAGCTTAAGTTGTCGGGCCATGTAAAGTTAGGTCTGAGAAAATTCTGATGAGAAATGAGCAATAAAATAATTCAAAATACATGAAACCCCATTGGAAAAAACAAAAGCCAAATTCAAAATTAGAAAGTACAAAATTTCCAGTTAGATGAGGTTAGGTTAAGGTTGTGTTGAGTCAGGCTTGGTTAGGTTAAGGTTAAGGATTGGCTGAGTTAGGCTTGGTTAGGCTGAGTTAGGTTTGTCTAGTTCGGGTCAGGTCAAGTTAGGGTTGACTGTTGTTTGGTTATTTACGATAACAGGGCTTCTGCTGTAAGAGGCTTTTCTCCTGGGGACTTTTGTCCTAAACTCCACACTGACAACACATGATTATATTCAGTTCTATCACACCCTACTTTTGAACCACTGACCTGAGTTTCTTTTAGCCCTAACTAACTTCCTGTACCTCTAATAAGTTCTTAGTTAATGCAAAAGTATTTACTTACACAGTCATGGTTTCCAATGGCATGGTTGTAATGCGGAGTGTGGTGCTGAAGTTGTGAGGCTTGTGAGGTGCCCCAGGGAGAAGTGGGTGAGGAGCAGGAAGTGCTGAGGACAACTGCACATCCTTCCATCTGCTTCCACTACTTCATGCATTTCTTTGTAACCAGCACTCAGCATGATTTGTTTATTGTTCTGATGGTTCATTCTCTCAGTAGCTAGCCAATCGCTTTGCTAGTGAGCAGAGAGTGAGCCATTTCTATACTAACAGTAAGCACAAATTATACGCTGCCACTCTCTTCCCATCTCGTTGATATCTTTTTTTCACATTAACTTTCTCACCTCCAGTCATAATGGTACAGGTACTCATACACCCTTCACCTGTACTATCAGAGTTGTAGATAACTTGGTATATTGCTAGCGGAGCTCGGCATCACAGAATTCTGCATCATCATCATCATCATCATCATCATCTTCACCTGGTTGAGTAAGTTTTCATGCTGGAAAGAGTGTGGTCTTATGAGTCATTATTGGCTGATAGAAAGCTTTTCGGAATTCTGGGGAGTATAGCCCTTGACTCCAGTGGCATATCTTTGACAAACCCTGTAAGTATGCCTTCCAGTATTCTCTGAAGGGCTCGCCGGTTGGGTTTATCAGGCAGGTTCAACATGGCCCACACCCCAGCAATAAACACAAACTTGATCTGATCTCTGGTGACTTCGAGGTCTGCGCCAGCATATCGCCACTGTCTGTCTATTCTCCCCCAAACTATTCTTGCACCCCCTTTGACAACATCGGCCATCTCCTTGTTGTTGACATAACCTCGCTGACCTAAGAAATGATGCATTAAAGCCACCAGGCGAGCTCCTGTCAGGACACCTACCCGCCATATATTGTCTATAAGCGTAGTAGGAGTGGTATAGGCTGGGCATATGACATGTAAGGGTAGTCGTGCAATGATAATCCTTGCCACACGGTCTTTCACGAACTCATATTGCCCCTTGTATTGGTTAAGCCTCAAGGTGTATCTTGGGAGTATATCAACCAGGCTTGCCACATTAACCAGAAGCTCCTTTGACCCTATGTCCACTATCACACCATTAAAATACAACCTCTTTCTCTTGGCATCAGAGATGTTAGTCAAAGTCTTTGAATCATTGATGACGCACTTGTATTCAGCTATGCCATTTCCCATTTTCTGTAAAAATCTCACAGCCAATGAATGGTCTGTGGTTATAAAGAGGAAATCATCAACTGTACGAAGGAGGATACTGGTGTCATTCTCAAATTCTAAGTGGTCTTTGCACATTGAGGAGTAGTAAAATTCACAGAGTTTTGCTGACAGCATACCGCCCTGAGGTAGACCCCGCTCCATTTTGTACTGTGAGAACTGACTCCACAGCAATGGTGAGACACATTCCTTTATGAAGTCCCGTGTTTTTCTGTTGTGCATTGTTATAGGTGGACCTGATTCAATTAGACCTACTCCTCTGTGCATAAGTGGACTAGTTGGCTGTCCAAACTCATCCAGCCTAATATAATGCTTTTTTGGCTTTTGGCTCTTTTTTCCCTTGTATGGCATTTGGCTCTGTATTTTCTCATACTGACCAAATGTTATGAGTGAATCTTCAGTTCCAGTTTCCTCTTCCAGCAGGCTGAAGAGCTTCGTGTGGTCCACTGACCCATATGCGTCCTTTACATCAGCACGTACAAAGTACAAAGGGCCCGACTCACCACGTGATCGTAAGTTTGTGATAAAATTCTGCCACTTCTCTTTAAATATACTGGCAGGATCATTTCCAGTCCTCTCACACAGATTTTTCATGAGTACCTTAGCATGTTTCATTCCTTGGGATTCCTTGACTTTCTTATTTATGCCTGGGAGCACTGGTCTTACTCCCGTACTCTTTTTAGGCATAAATCTAATTCTTGTGCAAGATTTTCGACATCTAATCTTCCCTTGATGGGAAATTGCACCAGTTGATTCCAAAGACTTTAGTCCTTCGCGATGAATTTTTGTCCACGTTTTCCTTCGGTAGTAATGGAGTTGATAATTTCCTCCTGCCAATTCGGTGACATAGAAGGCAACTCCTATTGTGTGGACCATAATCCTCACAACTACCCATATTATCACTTTTGCTATTATATAGGCCTTCTCAGTGGATGATGCAAATGATGCTGCCCATCTGTAAATAATTGAAATTTTGTTAAGAAAAAACCAGTTCCTCGGTCTACAATCTATCTTCAATCTAATGACATTATTTTATTCCTATTAGCACCAAGGAATTTTCTTCATCTTAAATTGAAGGGGTTGGATGCTGGCTACTCTGAATCAAATGCTTCTTTCCCAGATCCTGTCTAAAATAGCAAGTGTTAGGTTATAACCCCATGTTTGCAAGCTGAGAGAATGTAGTGCCATACAGCTACAGCTTATGCCAAGAGTCACATCATGATCAGACGACTCCGCAGAAAGAACTACTACAATGTCAAACAGTAGCAGGAGTGCAGTATGGTCACATGTGATCTGGTTGCATCTACTGTATGTGCACAGCATCCCAAGCAAAGTTTAGCACATCTGCATTTTTGTATATACAGTACAATCCCAGCAATCCGGTATCCAGACAAACGGAATACTCAGAACAACGGGAAAATTCAAGGGCTGGTAAAAATGTCAGTAAGTTATAACTGTGCGCCAATTTGAATGGACCGCCAAACCGCCGTTTGATAGTGTCACACGAGGCTGGGGGAAGTCAGACAAAGCGAGGTGGAGGCATTTCCGGCTGATGTAAATCCCTAGCAAATCCTCTTAACCACCCCTCCTCTCCCCCTCTTTCCCCTACTTGAATTCAGTCATCCTCCACACCTTCCAAAAATCACCAGTCTGCGTTTTGCCACCAGACAGTAAACAAGGTCTCTTACTATTGTGTTCCTCTGATAGACGGTAATTTGTACACTCCAAAATGCCTAAAGTGCAAACTAAACGTAAGCGTATCGTGCTTACCCTGAAACAGAAGCTGGACATATGCAACAGACTTGAAAAAGGCGAACATTATAAAACACTAATGGCTGAATATAAATGTTAATATAAATGAAAGTTTACTTTGTTGGAAGAAAAATAAATAAATAATATGCCTGCATTTCATACGTACATCATTTATTTTATTTTCTGCAAAACAGCTGAGTGGCGGGTGAGGGGTGGAGTGATGGAGGTCAGGTAGGGAAGAAGAAGAACAGTCGGAAACGTAAACAAACTCACGTGGGGGCACAGGTGTTGTGATAATTCTACAGTGCAGTCTTAACACATCATCAGTTCACTAATAAATGTTCAAGCTTTTATTTCTATATTTTATTTTTCAATTTTTATGAGTACAGTACATATAATGAATACAGTAATTCGGTAAACAATGGACTGGTGTAATTTGCAGTACTGCTAGTTGCTAGACATTGCACACGTGAGTTATGACCATGGTGTGTGTTTACAAGGCAGTTTTTCAGGCGGAATCTCTTAGTGTAACCCCTAATGTGACTGGTGAGTACCTGAACTGTATTTACTGCTGTGATAGCCTTTGTATAGATTTGACTTGAAAATCAGAAATACGGGAAAAATCTGTAACCGGGAAGGTAAATTCCCCAAGCCACCCGGTTAACTGGGATTGTACTGTATTATTGTTCTTTTTATCCAAGGAAGATGGAACCAAAGTCCAGACGCCTGCAAGATTGCTTCCTCCAAGAAAAAACAATAACAAGATAACAGAACCAAATTCAAGAGCCCAATCATTTTGAGATGCCTGGACACACTGCATTTGAAAGACTGGAGGTCATAGGCCATAGGAAATACACAAAAAGACAGATCCAGAGTAGAACAGTTGCATACATGAAGGACTGGGAGTAACAGCTACTTCATGCATTAGAGAGCTGGACAGAAAAGGGATACATTTTTTTTTTTTTCTTATTGCAAGGAAGAAGGAACTAAAGGCCAGGAGGCCACAAATTATTCCCTCCAAGAAAAAACAAAAACAAGATAACAGAGAGCCAAATTCAAGGTTTGTACATTTTGAGATGCCTGGACACACTGCATCTGAAAGACTAGAGATCATAGGCAGTAGAAAATACAGGCAGAGGAAGCCAGTTCCAAAGTTGACCTGTTGCTTATATGAAGGACTGGGAGTTTTTTTTTTTTTTTTTATGTGAGGAAGAAGGAACCAAAGGCCATGAGCCCACAAAACTGTTCCTTCTGAGAGAAAAACAAAATACAAGAGAGAGCCAAATTCAAGATGCGTTCATTTCGAGATGCCTGGACATACTGCGTTTGAAAGACAAGAGATCATAGGAAGTAGGAAATACAGACAGAGGGAGACAGTTCCAAAGTTGACCTGTTGCATAAATGAAGGACTGGGAATAACAGTTAACTCTTGCATGAGAGAGTTGGACAGAAAGGGGGTGAGAGTTTGCTGCTAGACGGGTGCTATGCGCCCGTTGTAGAAGTGGAGGAATGCATGCAGACAGTTCAGAGGAACAGTGACCATTGAAGTAGCGATAGAAAAGAGATAAAGATGCAACATTGCGGCGAAAAGACAGAGGTTGAAGGGAGTCAGTAAGAGGGGGAGAGTTAATGAGACGAAAAGCCTTTGACTCTACCCTATTGAGAAGAGCTGTATGTGGGGAGCCTCCCCACACATGAGAGTTGTACTCCACACAGGGGCGGATAAAACCCCTGTATAGAGTCAACAATTGTGCAGGGACAAATAAGGAACGGAGTCGGCTTATCACACCCGATCGCTTGGAAGCAGATTTTACAAGAGATGTAATGTGATCTCTCCAAGACAAGTCCCAAGCAAATGAAACCTCAAGCATGTTCAAGGATGATGCAGGATTAAGTTGAGTATTATTAAACATAAAGAGGTATACCTGTGGAAGATTTTGTCGGGTTGATAGGTGCAAAAACTGAGTCTTTGATGCATTAAAAACAACCAGATTATTTTTACCCCAGTCAGAGATACGAGCCAAGTCAGACATTAGGTGTGCCATAGCCTCATCCCTTGCCTGTTGAAGTAACTGCTGAGATGGACATTGTGGGAATCGAATGGAAAGGTGAAGGGTGGAGTCATCAGCGTATGAGTGGATTGGGTTAGATGTACAGCTTAGAAGGTCACTGATGAATAAAAGGAAGAGAGTTGGTGATAGGACAGAGCCCTGAGGAACACCACTGTTAATAGATCGAGGAGAAGAATAATAGGCGTCTACAACAGCGGCTATAGAATGACCAGAAAGGAAGCTAGAGATGAAGGCATAGAAAGAAGGATAGAAACAGTATGAGGGCAGTTTGGAAATTAAAGATTTATGCCAGACTCGATCGAAAGTCTTTGAGATGTCACGTGCAATGCTTTCACCTAAGTCCTGAAAGCAGGATGACCAGGAGTCTGAAAGGTAGGTGAGAAGATCACCTGTGGAGCGTCCCTGACGGAACCCATACTGACGATCAAAAAGAAGGTTGTGATAGGAAAGATGCTTTAAAATTTTTCTATTAAGAACAGACTCAAAAACTTTTGAGATACAGGATGTTAAAGCAATTGGGCGATAGTTAGAGGGTTAGGAATGGTCACCCTTCTTTGGGACTGGCTGAATGAGAGCAAACTTCCAGCAAGAAGGAAAGGTACAAGTTGACAGACAAAGGTAAAAGACTTTACCTAGGCAGGGTGTAGGCACAGAAGCACAGTTCTTGAGGACAACAGGAGGGACCCCATCAGGCTCATATGCCTTGTTAGTATTGAGGCCAGTGATGGCAGAAAATACATTAATTGAAGAAATATTAATGTCAGCCATGAGGAAGTCAGAAGGGGAAAGAGATGGAGGAACAGCACCAGAATCATCTAAGGTGGAATTGGAGGAAAAAGTCTAAGCAAAGAGATCTGCTTTTTCAGTAGAAGAAATAGCTACAGAACCATTATAGTGGAAAAGAGGAGGGCAGGATGATAAGGGAAAGTTGTCAGAAAGACTTTTCGCAAGGTGCCAGAAGGAGAGGGAAGAATTCGAGTTGGAGAGTTTAGAGCATTTAGTATGAATGAAATTATTTTCAGCAGGGCGAAGAACAGAATTAGCACGATTCCGGGCAGAAATATATGAGATATACGGTTCGGGAGTGGGTTGGCTCTAATATCTTTTGTAGGCCTTCTCCTTGTTGTGGACAAAATTGGAACAAAAGTGATTAAACCAAGTTTTTTTGCATTAGTCATACGATACGATGTGCTGCCTATTTCTTCTTTCATCTTTATCATTCTTTTTCTGTGTCTGCCCTCCTCTCCTCCTATTTCTCTCATTTTTCCTATCATTTTTTATTACTCTTCTTTCCTTTTCAGGTAGCATTACACTGAGTAACAAGTTTAAGGGTTTCCTGTAAGTCAGGTAACCATTTACAGTGCTGTGTGGTAACCATATAACCAGCCCACCCATGTCTCTACATGTCAACAAGTGGGTTAGGGCCCCTCTTCATAAAACAACTAACTCACAAAAGCCAAACAGCCATCCCATTCCGTATTATTGTGTATGGCTATAGACAGGTATTTTATACTGTATTCTGTTCCAAGTCACTTGTTTTTCAAGTTCTTAAAGATTGGTTATTAGATTTCTGTAGCTGTTGGGAAAAAAAAAAAAAAAAAAAAGTGAACCTGCATGAAATGGGAAAGGTTCATTTTAACTGCACTGTCACTTTATATCAATACCTGAAACATGTCAATTCACTTTTAATCAACATTTTATTGTACAGAGACAATTTCAGAAAAGCATAAAAACTTACTTGCAATCCTCTGTTTCAAATCCAAACATTATTTGCCCCAAAAAGATGCTGTCCCAACGTCCTAATGTTGTTAGAAGCGTGATGGCATGTTTTAGGACGACAAAGTTATCCTTGCTCCCCCACAGGTCACTGGGCACTACACGCTGCAGAACAGCATGTACCACACTAAACACCTGGTGGTGCTTTGCCGCTACCATTTGTTCCTCCACTTGTCCTTTCTTCTCTGGCTGCTCACAGTAATAAAAAATATGGTCAGTCCTTGTTTAAATTTATCATATGATTTAGATGAGTTTTTCTTTTTTTATATTAATTTGATGGTAAATTATAAAACTGTCATTTAACCCCTTTGGTTTAGTAATGCATCTTTAGCCTTTTCTTTACACTTTAAGAATACAGGTGGTCCATAAACAGCACTTCATTAGAATCCTGCCTGGTGGCATCTTATGTGCTGTGATGATGGCTCAGTCTGCTGCTGTGGGCACTGGTTTGGCAATAGGAATAAATGGTGCAAAACAGGCATTGATAACACTGACCTGTCGCCATAGCACAAAAACTACCCAGCAGAGTTAAAAGCATTATACAGACTACCCTGTGTTTTTGAACTGCAGGTGTTAATACAGCATTTGTTAACTTCTTCACTATATGAGATCAACCTACAGGTGAATAAAAATTTTCTGGAGATTGTAAAAATACAATTGTCAGTGAACAGAATATTAAACAGTACAAGTTTACCTGATGATGCCTTTTTCATTTTCCTTTAGCTACCTTCATTTGATATTATTCAGCTTGGGAGAAACTTTTCTAGTGAAAGGGTAAATAAGGCTGTTGTGGTGTGGATGTGGATGTGATAGGACGCGTTATGAGGAACACACTGAGGTGGTTTGGCCATGTGGAGAGGATGGAGGGTGAAAGACTGACAAAAAGAGTGTATATGAGTGAGGTGGAGAGGGGAAGAGGGATGGGGAGGCTGCGGATGAGATGGAGGGATGGAGTGGAGAGGTATATGAGAGAGGGGGGTGTGAGTTGGGAGCAGGGCAGTGAAATGGTGGGGGACAGAACAACGTGGAGGCGATTTGTTTGTGGCCACCCCAAACGAGATTGAGGCGTCCGGCAATAGATAGACAGACTAACCTCTCCTCATTATTGTCAGAGTGGCTTGCCTGGCCACAAAGACTGGGGTTACTCATCAGTAAAAAACATAGACTAGGTTATAGGTTAGGCAAGTAAGAGGGACATTAGCCAAGACTATAGGAGGTTAGGTCGAAGAAACATGTAACAACTTGAACGAGAAACACCATAGGCAGAAACAGAACCCAGGCATGACCCAGAATACTGTACTGAGTGACAATGTTAACCAAGACAATGGATTTTTTTTTTTAATGTCTGCCAAACCATTAGCACACCTAATTAGCAGAGCACCTGTTTTGCCCATCATCAGATGTAATGGATGTTGTCAAACTTCTGGCCTAGACAACATTGCACTCTTCTAACTCATGGTAATTTCCTTCTGAACTCAAGCCATGAGTTGGAAAAATGTGAGTTAAAAAAAACACACCTTATGGGGAAAAATGTCTGATTCTGCCATGGTGTCGGGTAGCTTACAGTAGTATAACATTAATGGAACCCCTCTTAACACTACTAACACTAACATCCTGTCTCAGAAGTATGTATTGCATATCTTATAATGATAATAAAAAATATTACAAGACCTTACATATCCTAGTTTGATAATAAACAATACTAAAAAGCATTTACCTTAATCCTACTGATGACAATGCTTACATCGATGAGAGAAGGGTAGCAGTTTTGGCACACTAGCCTACGGTGCCTCATGCTGCTGCTGCATTAATGCTTCTTCTTCAGCAAAACCTCACTGAGGAAGCCCTCAAAATCAGCTTCATTATCTTGTCCTTACTTTTGTAGATAGTGCATACTATGGACTCATTCAGACTCAGCTCCTTGGCTATCTTGGACTTCCTCTCGCCATTGTCTACCCTCTGAGTTAGCTCTATTTTCTGGGTGTAGCTCAGTGGTGGCTTCTGCTTCAGTCCTTTCCTGGATGAAGAACTCTTTGCTTGACTGTTTTCAGCCACGGTCTGTCTTTCTTTATACCTAGGCTGCTTCCCCCAAGGAAAGGGAGGTAGCTGGGACAGGACGACACACTCCTAATTTACTCAAACACATTCATTAGCATCTTAGCCCCAGAGGGGAGAAGGAAGAGATCCTCACCACACCACACCGAACAAGGGTCAACTGCACAGTGCAATCAGCGACATCCGCAGCAGAGCTGGTTTACCCCTGCCATATAATAATAGACCCATCCCCTTACCCGCACCTGACCTGATCAGCTGATCAGCCCAAATGAGGGAGAATATCCCCTCAGGGCTGTGTCATCATTTATTCATTCACAATTTCTCTCCATTTATTTCTGTCTTGCACAGCCACTCTTCCTTGCTCAACAGACATCCCTTTCGCATCCAGCGCTCTCTTCACACTGTCCATACATCCTATTCGTGATCTCCCTCTCAGCCTTACACCTCTCACATCAGATCTAGTTATCTTTTTCACCAATCGCTCATTATCCATTCTCTCCATGTGCCCAAACCATCGCAACACCCTCTGCTCAACTCTACCAGCCATCTCCCGAACAACTCCAGTTCTTCTTCGCACTTCATCATTCCGCACTCGATCCATACGCGTCACTCCACATATACTCCTCAGACACCTCATCTCCATTACATTCAAACTTTTCCTCTCTGCTACACCCATATTCCATGTTTCAGCTCCATATAATGCAGTCGGTACCACAACACCCTCATACAGCCTTCTCTTTACATCCATTCTAAGCGAATGACATCTAAACACTTTTTTCATTCCTCCCAGCACCTTTCCTACTTCATTCATTTTAAACTTCACTTCTGCATCTATTCTTCCATCCACAGCAACATGTGACCCTAAATACTTAAAACACTCTACCTCCTCAAGTAACTCATCATTCAAAACTATATTCATCCTCCTACCATCTACCAACCTCGTACACTTCATCACTTTACTCTTATTCTCATTTACTTTCAATTTCCTCCTTTCACACACCCTTCCAAACTCCTCTGCCAACTGTCTCAATCTCTCCTTTGAATCAGCCACCAGTGCAGTATCATCTGCAAACAGCTGCTGCTTCAGATTCCACTCTCTACCATGAACATTCACCAGACTCAGACCTCCACCTTAAACTCTTGCATTCACCTCCCTTACAACACCATCCATATAAATATTAAACAACCATGGCGACATCACAAATCCCTGCCGCAGCCCCACTCTCACGGGAAACCAATCACTCACAGTATTTCCCACTCTTACACACACACTACTATTTACATAAAAACTTTTCACCCCTTTTAGTAACCTACCATCAAGTCCATACAATCTTAAAACAGTCTACAAAGTCTCCCTATCAATATTATATGCTAAATCCATGAATGCCCAAAACACATCCTTGCCTTTCGGTAAATACTTTTCACACACTTGTCTCACAGCAAACACCTGATCCATGCATCCCCTCCCTCTCCTAAAACCACACTGCTCATCACCAATTACTCCCTCTGTATCCTCTCTAACTCTCTTAATTAACACTCTACCATACACCTTACCTACAAAACTCAATAGACTTATACCCCTAAAGCTAGTACATTCATACTTATCACCCTTGCCTTTATACAACGGGACCACACAAGCACTTGCCCAGTCAATCTTTTTTTTTTTTTTTTTTTTTTTTTTTTTTTTTTTTTAAATGTGAGGAAGAAGGAACCAAAGGCAACGAGCCTGCAAAACTGTTCCTTCCAAGAGAAAAACAAAATACAAGAGAGAGCCAAATTCAAGATCCATTCATTTCGAGATGCCTGGACACTGTGTTTGAAAGACTGGAGATCATAGGAAGCAGGAAATACAGACAGAGGGAGACAGTTCCAGAGCTGACCTGTTGCATAAATGAAGGACTGGGAGTAGTGGTTAACTCTAGCATTAGAGAGTTGGACAGAAAAGGGGTGAGAGTTTGCTGATAGACGGGTGCTATGCGCCCTTTGTAGAGGTGGAGGAATGCATGCAGACAGTTCAGAGGAGCAGTGACCATTGAATCAGCGATAGAAAAGAGATAAAGATGCAACGGTGCGGCGAAGAGACAGAGGTTGAAGGGAGTCACTAAGAGGAGGAGAGTTAATGAGACAAAAAGCTTTTGACTCCACCCTGTTGAGAAGAGCTGTATGTGGGGAGCCTCCCCACACATGAGAGTTGTACTCCACGCAGGGGCGGATAAAACCCCTGTATAGAGTCAACAATTGTGCAGAGGTAAAGAAGGAACGGAGTCGGCTTAGCACACCCGATTTCTTGGAAGCAGATTTTACAAGAGATGTAATATGATCTTTCCAAGATAAGTCCCGAGTAAATGAAACCCCAAGCATGTTCAACGTTGATGCAGGATTAAGCTGAATATTATTAAACATTAGTGGGTATACCTGTTGAAGATTTTGTCGAGTTGATAGGTGCGTGAGTTATGTGAGTCTTTGACACATTAAAAACAACCAGATTACAGTAATCCCTCCAATATCCGGATGCCCATTTTCCGGACATCCCCAATAACCGGACATTTTCGTCCCGGGATCCAATATTCCCAAAATGGGCCAAAAACCGCAAAAAATTTGAAAAAAATCTGACTTTTTCCCGCCCGTAATTTGAAGCGGTGCGCGCGGCGCGGGCCAGGTGTGTTCTGGTGCGTTGTTCCGCTGATGTCTGCTAGAGCACCCCTGCATCCTCCCCACTTACCGCTCGTCTCTTGTGTGTGCACGCTCGTCGTCGTGGCCGCCCACGTGCTCGCTTTTGTGGTGGTGCCTTACCTGCTGCTCTCGTGCCTCTCCTTCATGTGTGTGATGATGGCCCTGCTGCCTGAGAAGAGGAAGAGAGTGGTTTTGACTCTGAAGAAGAAGAGGGAGATATTGGACAAGGTGGATGTAGGATGGTCTACCTCACGCATCCTCCATGAATTCAACCTGGCCCGGTCTACTTTGTTTGATATCAAGAGATCCCGCGACAAACTCATGCAGTACACGGCTGACTTCTCGTCGAAAAGCAAACGCAACGTGGAGAGGAAGGTGATGTATACTCCCAAGTATGCAGAAGTCGACCGGTCTACGTTGATTTCGTATCAACAGCAACATGCTGCTGGTGTGATGGTGCGTGGCACGGAGCTGAAGGCTGCTGCTGAGAAGTTCGTAAATGGCCGTACCAACCGTAAGTCTCATGGCGAAAATTTGGATGCCAACGAGGATGGAGTAGATGAGTTTCGGCAGAAGATGAAGGGCTTGATTGACAGGGAGGGCCTAACTCTTGGTCAAGTCTACAACGCTGACAAAACTGGCTTATTCTATCGCTCTTTGTCTATGAACACTCTAGCTGAGGAGACGGAGAAGCATGTACCTGGCCGCAAGCTCTGCAAGCAATGGATATCTGCTTTGTGTTGTGGCAATGCTAACGGCATGCACTGGCTCAAGCCTGTTATTGTTGGCCGTGCAAAGCAGCCTCGGTGTCTTTGTGGGGTGATGGATGTCCTTCCTGTCATCTGGTACCATTCCTTGAAGGCATGGTTCACAGCCCTGATCTTCAAAGACTGGTTCCACTGCCATTTCATCAAGGAGGTCATCCATCACCAGACAGAGAAACTGGGAATCCCACGTGACCAGGTAAAGGCCCTCCTTCTCCTTGACAATGCACCTGCCCACCCGTGCGACAAGGAGTTGGTGGCTGAGAATGGGTGCATTAGGTGCATGTTTCTGCCACCTAATACTACTGCTCTCATCCAACCAATGGACCAAGGAGTGATCATGGCAACGAAGAGGCTGTACCGGCGGAAGTTCCTGGACTAGGTGATGGTTGTTTTCGAGGACAAGGACGAGCGCAGGGAGGGACGGGACACGCGAGGCCAGCGGACTTTGGAAAACATTTGTCGCTACAAAATCAAGTCTGCCATCTACAACTGGGCCAGTGCATGGAAGGAAATCCCTGTCAAGACTCTAGAAAATGGTTGGTCTCATCTGCTTCTCAGAACAGATGTGGAGCACGATGTCCTAGGTTTTGATGTGGATGACTTCCATGCACGTCTATGTGCGCATGGGGACAATGTTGATGTGGACAAAGTGCGTGAGTGGTTGGATGACGATGAGGGCGATCCAGGGTATCAGACCATGTCTGATATCGAGATCGCATCTTCAGTTGCAGGTGTCAGTACCCAGCATGAAGATGCCGACGAGGACGGCGACGATGATGCGGACTCCTATCAGCGTGACACTACTCCAGCCATCCCCAAGCTGAGCGCACTCCGGGAACTCCTAGAGTTCGTTCTGTTCTACCTGAAGCACCCGGACTGCGACAGGGAGATGGGGCCCTTGGGACTTGTGGAGGAAGTGCGCGCTTTCAGGCAGCGCATCATTAATTGTCAAAATCGTCATTCCTTGCGTCAATCAACGATTGACAGCTTTTTCAGGCCCGTGACCCCCGCTGTGCCCAGCCCTGGCTCTACTCCATTGCCTCCCCAAGACAGGCCCTCATCCTCCAAGCCTCAGGCACGGTGGAGTCACCACTCGATGTGAGTTTGCGCCTCTCTTCAGAGTCGTCTGCAGTGGGTACGCCATCACCACGACCCAGCGACGCACCCCTAGGTCACCTGCATGTGCTACTCTCAGACTCTGACAGTGATTAGAAGCCAAGAACTTCACTACACCACACGGTAATTTACAGTGTTGTGCAGTGAAAAAAATAGTGCATAGTGTTAAGGAATTTGAGTTCTGAGTGAAAAGACAAAGATGTAATGGACTGTCAATGTAATGTAAATTAACTTGAGTGTGTTTTGTTTAGAAAATGGTTTTATGAGTGGAAAGACTTAAAGTGCAGAGTGCAACACTTATTTCATTAAGGTACAATGGAGCGCAAGTAAGACAAGAGTGCGCAGTGTTAAGAGAATGGAATTCTGAGTGCAAATGACTAAGTTCTGTGCAAGACTTCATGAACAGTGTACTGCAAGTGCCTCAGAAACTCCTTCTTACTGTCAGAGTCTGAGAGAAGGTGGATTATTCATCGAGATGGCCATGGACTTGGTGTAAGTACCCAGAATGTTTCATATTGTACTGTATTTTCCATACTTACGTCTAACACCTCATTTCACTCTTTGATGGCCCTTATTGGTGTGAATAGTGTCTTAGGTGCTATGCATGTGCAGTAGGGAGGTGTTTTTCTGATTTAGGCTAGGTTAGGGTCCATAACTACCAGTCCAGGAGTCAGGGACTTGTTGTAAGTACCCAGAATGTTTAATATTGTATAAACCTACCACTAAAACCTCATTTTATGGTTCTTTTGCATTTATTTCAGTCTTTTATGTCCCTTAATGTTGTGATTTGGGTCTTAAATAGGTGCTATGCATGTCCAGAGGGAGTTGTATAAGTGTTTTTCTGAGTTAGGGTCCATAAGTACAAGTCCAGGAGGCTGGGGCCCAATATCCAGACAGGATCACTATCTGGACATGCCTTTGGCTCTGTTACATCGGATATTGGAGGGATTACTGTATGTATATATATATGTATATATATATATATATATATATATATATATATATGTATATATATACACTCAACCCCCTGCTATGGCGCCTAATTAGTCACAGTAAACGCGCGTGACAGCTGAATACACGATAGCTGAACTGAACAATCAATGGGAAAATTTCTAATTGGTTTTTCGGTGGCCCATTTTTCTAACTTTTAACTACTTTATGCCTGCAATTTCCTGCCAGTCTCTCCCCCAACATGAAATAAAGCATTATTATATTAATAATAACGCTTGTTCTAATGCTGTCCGCAACAAGGAGAAGGCCTACAAAAGGTACCGGAGCCAACCCACCCCTGAATCACATAATCTTTACGTTTCTGCCCGGAATCGTGCTAAGTCTGTTCTTCGCTCTACTAAAAATAATTTCATCCATACTAAATGCTCTCAACTCTCCAACTCGAATTCTTCCCGCTCCTTCTGGCACCTTGCCAACAATCTTTCTAACAACTTTACCTCATCATCCTTCCCTCCTCTTTTCTACTCTGATGGTTCTGTAGCTATTTCTTCTACTGATAAAGCAGATCTCTTCGCACAGACTTTCTCCTCCAATTCCACCTAAGACGATTCCGGTGCTGTTCCTCCATCACTTCCCCCCTCTGACTTCCTCATGGCTGACATTAAAATTTCTTCAGTTGATGTATTTTCTGCCATTACTGGCCTCAGTACTAACAAGGCATATGGGTCTGATGGGGTCCCTCCTGTTGTTCTCAAAAACTGTGCTTCTGTGCTTACACCCTGCCTAGGCAAACTATTTCGCCTTTGTCTGTCAACTTGTACCTTTCCTTCTTGCTGGAAGTTTGCTCTCATTCAGCCAGTCCCAAAGAAGGGTGACCACTCCCAACCCTCCAACTATCGTCCAATTGCTTTAACGTCCTGTATTTCAAAAGTTTTCGAGTCAATTCTTAATAAAATTTTTTTAAGGCATCTTTCCTATCACAACCTTCTTTCCGATCGTCAGTATGGGTTCCGTCAGGGACGCTCCACTGGCGATCTTCTCACCTACCTTTCAGACTCCTGGTCATCCTCCTTTCGGGACTTTGGCGAAAGCTTTGCCATTGCACTTGACATCTCGAAGGCTTTCGATCGAGTCTGGCATAAATCTTTAATTTCCAAACTGCCCTCCTACGGTTTCCATCCTTCTATCTGTGCCATCATCGCTAGCTTCCTTTCTGGTCGTTCTATAGCCGCTGTCGTAGACGGCCATCGTTCTTCTCCTAGATCTATCAACAGTGGTGTTCCTCAGGGCTCTGTCCTATCACCAACTCTCTTCCTCTTATTCATCAATGATCTTCTAAGCTGTACATCTAACCCTATCCACTCATACGCTGATGACTCCACCCTTCACCTTTCCAATCGGTTCCCGCAACGCCCATCTCAACAGTTACTTCAAGAAACAAGGGATGAGGCTATGGCACACCTAATGTCTGACTTGGCTCATATCTCTGACTGGGGTAAAAATAATATGGTTGTCTTTAATGCATCTAAGACTCAGTTCTTACACCTGTCAACCCGACAAAATCTTCCACAGGTATACCCACTAATGTTTAATAATATTCAGCTTAATCCTGCATCATCCTTGAACATGCTTGGGGTTTCATTTACTCGGGACTTATCTTGGAAAGATCATATTACATCTCTTGTAAAATCTGCTTCCAAGAGATTGGGTGTGCTAAGCCGACTCCGCTCTTTCTTTACCCCTGCACAATTGTTGACTCTATACAGGGGTTTTATCCGCCCCTGTGTGGAGTACAACTCTCATGTGTGGGGAGGCTCCCCACATACAGCTCTTCTCAATAGGGTGGAGTCAAAGGCTTTTCGTCTCATTAACTCTCCTCCTCTTACTGACTCCCTTCAACCTCTGTCTCTTCGCCGCACTGTTGCATCTTTATCTCTTTTCTATCGCTACTTTAATGGTCACTGCTCCTCTGAACTGTCTGCTTGCATTCCTCCACCTCTACGACGGGCGCGTAGCACCCGTCTGGCAGCAAACTCTCATCCCTTTTCTGTCCAACTCTCTAATGCAAGAGTTAACCGTTACTTCCAGTCTTTCATTTATGCAACAGGTCAGCTCTGGAACTGTCTCCCTCTGTCTGTATTTCCTCCTGCCTATGATCTTCAGTCTTTCAAACGTAGTGTGTCCAGGCATCTCAAAATGATCGGATCTTGAATTTGGCTCTCTATTGTATTTTGTTTTTCTCTTGGAGGGAACTGTTACTGCGGGCTCTGGCCTTTGGTTCCTTCTTCCTCGCATAAAAAAAATAAAAAAAAAAATAAATAAATAAACAACATAAAAGGCCATCAAACTTTTATAAGGATTAAGGCTTGGGTGGTTTGATGGGTTCCGAGGCTTGGGAGTGGCTTAATTGCCGCCAGATCTCTTTAGCTGTCTCCATGATTTCTTAGTGTCTACAGCTAAAGGGGGTATCACACGGTACATCATATCAGGAACGGCTGAGGAAGATTTAAGTGGAACAAAACTTGCACGCTATCACACACGTTCCTCATACTGTTGCCAGAGCCCTGTCTCAGTTGTAAACACGTGATTACTTTATCAACATCACAGTTTTCTCGGCATAAGAAATATTAACTTTTTATAAGGGTTTCAAAACGACTGATATTTATTCTAAAACACCTATACAACTCCCTCTGGACATGCATTGTACCTATTTAAGACCCATATCACACCACTAAGGGACATAAAAGACTGAAATAAATGCAAACGAACCATAAAATGAGGTTTTAGAGGTGAGTTTATACAATATTAAACATTCTGGGTACTTACAAGTCCCTGGCTCCTGGACTGGTTTGAACCACCAGTTTGCAGTCCACAGTTAATCCTCTGCACTCTAAATTCTAATTTCTTAACACTGCACAACACTGTAAATTCCCGTGTGTTCTAGTGGCGAGGTATTGCAGTTTATTCACTGTTTATTCACAAAAAACAAGCACCTGTGGCTTGCACTGCTATAAGCATCTGCTCTCGATCGGAGATTGGCTGTGACTGTTGATGATGGCGGGGTAACAGAGTTGCCAGATCGCAACGGCCACATTACCAATCTCCTCAACTTTCATTACCAAATTCGCATTTATTCTTCACTAATTATATATACAAGTGGAAATACATGTAATCACTCTCCTTATAATTAACACCATGTTGATTATTTTCACGCTATGTAGGGTAGCAGATTAATCAGAGAGAGCAAACAATCCACCATCTTCATCCTGTGTATCCTCATACATGTGAAAAATCCATTTGGTAATGCATTATTCTGATTCATTACCAAAGGAATTTTTCATTACCAAATTGGCCCACACTTGGTAATGAAAAATACCAAATGGCAACCCTGACAGGGGAGGGGGGAGGGGGAGGAAGGAAGGGGTGAAGGGACCATGGTGTAACAGCTGTTCGGCACCAGGCGGGAATTTCAAATTATGGGAGTGAAAAAAGTCAGATTTTTTTCGATTTTTTTGCGGTTTTTGGCCCATTTTGGGAATATTGGATCCCAGGATGATTATGTCTGGTTAATGGGGATGTTCGGATATTAGAGGGATTACTGTATATAGTTTCTATTAACACAGATGATGAAAAGGAGTATAGATGTCCGGTATCTAACATTTTATAAAGCTCATTTGAAAATTTAATATTCAAAAGTCAGCACTGTGACTGGCTGATTTGAAAATACAGTGCAGCCTCGTTATATGTTGCCTCATCGTGATAAATCACTACAACGATAACCAAAAGTTCTATCTTGTCTCAGTACATTAAAGAATTAATCATGACTTTGCTAGAAAGATATTTTCAACAGCCGCCTCCAAGAAGCTTGCGCAGATGCAGTGAAGCACGCAAACAAAATGGCAGCCCAGTGTTTATATTAGCTGCGAGTTAGTTTTTGTTCTTTTTCGTTCATGAAAGGCCACTGAAACACTACTGTTATCACCAAATAACAGTGCATGTGCTCAACAAATAGTGCAGTGTGCAACAGTAAGTGATGATATTTTTGTGTGTGAAATACTGAAACTTTTGACAGGGAAATTGAGTCAACCTTAATATATATACAGTACTGTATATATATATATATATATGTATAAGTAATCCGTTTATTATCCAGAAGCCCACTATCTGGACTCCCCACTACCCGGATATTTTGGGCCCGGGCCTTTGGAACCCAAAAATGGCCAAAAAATGTAAAAAAACAAATAAACAAAAAATCTAACATTTTTTTCAACTGTACTTTGAAATTGGCGCTCAGCGCTGAACAGCTGTGTTTACACTCACCGCTTGGTTCCCCCTCCCCAGTTACCACCTAAATACCATTCTGACTAGATGCTCATCGCAATGGATGCTGGACGTGCTCATTTTTGTGAATAAACAGTGAATAAACTGCAATACCTCGCCACTAGACCACATGGGAATTTACAGTGTTGTGAAATTAGAATTCAGAGTGCCAAGATTAAGTACAGATTGCAAAATGGCGGTCAAAACTGGCGTGGTGCATATTAAGAACAGAATGTGCAGTGTTAAACAATTATAACTCATAATGCAAAGCATTAAGTGCAGCACAACACTGGATTACTGTACGTGCTTCAAGAGCATTTTCACCACTGCCAGAGCCTTAGAGGAGGTGGGTTAACCTTAGTAATGAATGGCCACGGACGTGTTGTAAGTACCCTGTACACTACTAAATATTTTCCATACTCACTTCTAATATAAAGGAGCATTGTGATGTGGATGTGGATATGATAGGAAGCATTAGGAGAAACACATTGAGGTGGTTTGGCCATGTGGAGAGGATGGAGAATGAGAGACTGATGAGGAGAGTGTATGTGAGTGAGGTGGAGGAGGAGAGAGGGAGGGGAAGGCCAAGGATGAGGTGGAGGGATGGAGTGGAGAGGTATATGAGAGAGGGGTGTGTGAATTGGGAGCATGGCAGTGAAATGGCAGGGGACAGGGTGATGTGGAGGTGATTTGTTTGTGGCCACCCTATATGGGATTAAGGCATCTGGCAATACACAGAGATATATAGATATATACTGTACATACATGTATATACTCGTATATATATTTTTATGCGTCCGACTCTGGGCATAGGCTTCACGGCCTGCTCCCAAGGCCCAGTAGTCCCCCTACATACCATACACCTCTACATGTCACCACTTTGGTGCTAACAGCCACCGTCCATACTGAATACATGCTAGGGCCGTCTCATACAGGACTGTTGTACTGGTATTAGATGGGGTATTTTTGTGACATGTCAGCGGGTCTTCTGGTAGATCAGTAGAGTCTGCTTTTTATTAAATTCAAATCCTTAAACTGTTCCCTGCCCCAGCAGGAATTTGAACCTGGGTCCGGTAGGATTGCAAGCCAGCTCTCTACCGACTAAGCCACCGCCACCCCCAAGGAAAGGAGAAAATGTGAGCAGGTGGAGAAAACACTTTACGGAACTGCTAAACATAAAGAAAGTAATGCAAGTATAAGTGGCTTGGGAATGGCTGAGACAAGAAGGGAGGTGAGAAGAGAAGAAGGAATCAGTAGGATGGAAGTAGTGGAAGCAATGAAGAAAGTCAAAATGGGGAAAGCCCCAGGAATTGATGGAGTGTGTGGTGATACGCTGAAGCATGGGGTGAGATAGTAGCACAATAGATATGTGCAGATTGACCTGGGAGGTAGGCAGAGTCCCGGAGGATTGGAAGTTAGGTGTAATTATTCCCCTGTACAAAGGAAGTCAAGAGTGGAACAAGTCAAGAGTGAGAGCAGTGGAAATGAGTTACTTGAGAGGAGCATGTGGAGTGACGTGGAGGGACAGGTTGACGAATGAAGAAGTGAAGGAACGTTGTGGGGTAGATGTGGATGTGGTTGAAAAGATTAGAAGAAATATACTGAGGTGGTTTGGACATGTGGAGAGAATGGAGAATGAAAGACTGACTAAGAGGGTGTATGTAGGTGAGGTGGAGGGAGGGAGAGGGAGGGGTAGACCGAGGATGAGGTGGAGGGATGGAGTTAAGAGGTATATGAGGGAGGGGGGGGGGTGAGTTGAGGGGAGGGGAGTCAAATGGTGGGTGACAGAGTGACTTGGAGGCGTTTTGTCTGCGGTCACCCTTTGCGGGATTAGGGCGTCGGGCAATAGATAGATAGATAGATAGACAAAGGAAAAGGGGAAAAAGAAGTGTGTGGCAGTCATGAGGGTATTTGTCTTCTTAGTGTAATAAGAAATGTATATGGTAGGATACTTATTGACCGTGTTGAAGAAATAACAGAGGACTTAGTTGGAGAAGAACAAGGAGGTTTTAGGAAGGGAAGAGGTTATGTGGATCAGATATTCATTCTTACGTCCTTTATGGAAAAGTTCCTAGAGAACGGAAAGAAGTTGTATGCTGCCTTCATGGATCTGGAGAAAGCATAATCACAGAGTGGATAGAAAAAATATGTGGACTGTACAGTATTAAGAATATATGGAGTATATGGGAAGTTGTTGAATGACATGAAGAGAATGTATGAGGGTGCTAATGCTGCAGTGCACGTGGATAGTGAACTGAGTGAATTTTGGAAGTTGTTGAATGACATGAAGAGAATGTATGAGGGTGCTAATGCTGCAGTGCACGTGGATAGTGAACTGAGTGAATTTTTCTATCTGAATGTTGGACTGAAACAGTGTATGTTCAATCTGTTTATGGATGGAGTTATAAAAGAGATATAAGGTAGGGCAGTGGATGTTGGAGCAACCCTAATAAGAGAGGGCAGTGTTTGGAAACTTCCTGTACTGTTGCTTGCAGATGATACTGTGTTTTTAAGCAAAGAATAAGGGGAGCTGAAAAGCTTGGTGAATGAGTTTGGGAGTGTGTGTAAGAAATGGAATCTAAAGGTGAATGTAGAGAAGAGTAAAGTTATGGTCTCTGAGACAAATAAAGTCAGTGAATGTACAGTGAGTTTGGATGAGGAGGAAATGGAAAATGTGAGTGCATTTAAGTACTTGGGTAGTGTGATGAGCAAGGATGGAAGTTTAGAGGGTGAAGTGCTTGAAAGGGTGCAACAGGGAAGAAAGGTTGCTGGTTCTTTGAAAACAGTGATTGGGAGGGAAGTGAGCATGGACATAAAAACGTCATTGCATGACAGTATTGTGAAGCCAACTCTAACATATGGAAGTGAAGTTGGACCTTGTTGGAAGGAGACAAGTCAAGAGCGAAAGCAGTGGAAATGAGTTATCTGAGAGTAGCATGACGAGTTACATGGAGAGACAGACTGGCAAATGAGGATGTGAAGGACGCTGTGGTGTGGATGAGGATGTGATAGAAAGTGTTTGAGGAAATACATTGGGGTGGTTTGGCCATGTGGACAGGACAAAGAGTGAGAGACTAATGAGGAGTGTATGCAAGTGAGGTGGAGGAGGGAAGAGGGAGGGGAAGACTGAGAATGAGATGGTGGGATGGAGTGGAGAGGTACACAAGAGTAGGGGTGTGAGCTGGGAGCAAGACAGTGAAGTGGCATTGGACAGGGCGACATGGAGGCTATTTGTTTATGGCCACCCCTTATGGGACTGAGGCATCTGGCAATAGATAGATAGATAGATTTTTTTGTGTATGTGAGTGAAATACTTAAAGTTTTGAATTGGAAATCGTGTCAACCTTACATAACCATCATCCCTTTTTTAGGCCTCAACTTCGGCATGAAAGGCCACTGAAACACTACTGTTACTGCCAAATAACAGTGCATGTGCTTAACAAATACTGCAGTGTGCAATATTAAGTGAAATGTAAAGTGGAGGGACTGTAAGAAAATGTTCTGGAAAGAGGTGAAAAGAGTAAGACAGGGTGGAAGTGAAGTTAGCAGGGGAGTGAAAGATAAAAATGGTAGATTACTAGTGGAGAAGGGAGAAAAAGTGACCAGATGGAGAGAACACTTTAAGGAATTGTTGAACATAGAGGATGGAAGTAATGCGAGTATAAGTGGCTGGGGAATGGCTGGGAGAAGGAGGGAGGTGAGAAGACAGGAAGAAATCAGTAGGATAGAAGTTGTGGAAGCAATGAAGAAAGTTAAATCGGGGAAAGCCCCAGGAATTGATGGAGTGTGTGGTGAAATGCTGAAGCATGGAAGAGAGATAGTAGTAGAATGAATGTGGAAGATGTGCAGATTGGCCTGGGAGGAAGGTAGAGTCCCGGAGGATTGGAAGTCAGGTATAATTATTCCCTTGTACAAAGGAAAAGGGGAAAAAGAAGTGTGTGGTAATCATAGGGGCATTTGTCTTCTTAGTATAACAGGAAAAGTTATGGTAGGATACTTATTGACAGAGTTACAGAAAGAAAAGAGAAATTAGTTGGAGAAGAACAGGGAGGCTTTAGGAAGGGAAGAGGTTGTGTAGATCAGATATTCATTCTTCGATCTTTAGTGGAAAAGTTTCTAGAGAAGGGAAAGAAGTTGTATGCGGCTTTCATGGATTTGGAGAAAGCATATGACAGGGTGGATAGACAAAGATTGTGGAAAGTATTAAGAATATATGGAGTAGATGGGAAGTTGCTGAATGCTGTGAAGAGTATGTATGAGGGTGCTCAGGCTGCAGTGCGTGTGGATGGTGAACTGAGTTAATTTTTCTATCTGAAGGTTGGATTGAAACAAGGATGCGTCATCTCCATGGTTGTTCAATATGTATATGGATGGGGTTATAAAAGAGATAAAAGGTAGGGCAGTGGATGTTGGAGCAGCTCTAGTGAGAGAGGGCAGTGTTTGGAAACTACCTGTACTGTTGTTTGCAGATGATACTGTGTTGTTAAGTGAAGACAAAGGGGAGCTGCAAGGCTTGGTGAATGAGTTTGGGAGAGTGTGTAAGAAATGGAATCTAAAGGTGAATGTAGGGAAGAGTAAAGTTATGGTCTTTGAGAGAAATGAAGTCACTGAATGTACAGTGAGGTTGGATGAGGAGGAAATGGAAAATGTGAGTGCATTTAAGTACTAGGGTAGTGTGATGAGTAAGGATGGAAGTTTAGAGGATGAAGTGCTTGAAAGGGTGCAACAGGGAAGAAAGGTTGCTGGTTCCTTGAAAGCAGTGATAAGAAACAAGGAAGTGAGCATGGACTGTATGGAAGTGAAGCTTGGACCTTGCTGGAGGGAAAGAAATCAAGAGTAGAGCAGCGGAAATGAGTTATTTGGGAGGAGCATGTGGAATCACATGGAGAGAGAGACAAATGAGGAAGTGAATGAACATTGTGGTGTCGATGGGGATGTGATAGGAAACGTTAGGAGAAACACACACAGGTGGTTTGGACATGTGGAGAGGATAGATAGCGAGAGACTAATGAGGAGAGTGTATGTGAGTGAGGTGGAGGGGGGGAGAGGGAGGGGGAGGCCGAGGATGAGATGGAGGGATGGAGTGGAAAGGTATATGAGAGAGGGGGGTGTGAGCTGGGAGCAGGGCAATGAAATGGCAGGGGATAGGGTGACATGGAGGTGCTTTGTTTGTGGCCACCCCTTACGGGGTTAAGGCGTCTGGCAATAGACAGATAGATAGATAGTCATTTTGGGCTTGGCAGTCAAGGTCATCCTCCCTAACCCCATTGAACGCATGTTATATCGACCTCATTATGCAGTGAGTCTTCACTTGATGCAACCCTATCGCATGATGAGGCTGTACAGTACTACATTCACAGGTTTGCATAAATCTGTGACCTGAAGGTGACTTTGTGAAATAAGACTTGAGCTTTGACTCAGAATATGGCCAAGTCAAGCTGGCTGAGATGAACTTCAGCAAGCCATGAGCTTGGGCTTGGAAACCTCTCAAGCCCAACTTCCAAGTCCGGCTCAAACCTCAGTTCGACCTGACATTGTTGCAAATCTTAACTGTCCATATGTCAGATTTCTTTTCACCTCAACTGCTTCTGCCAACTGCTGAGAAGTAATAAGCTGGTTTTTGGACTTGGGTTTTTTATTCCAGTCCATAGAAAACAGCTGTACCATGGCCACCTTCAGTATTCAAATTCTTGAAGAGGAAGCATGGCATCATATGACTCAAGTGCCTGAATGGCTGTATTGCACTGTTATCTGCCATGTGAGACAGAAATCAGTGATTTGCTGGTATTTCTGATAAGTGTGGCATCTACACGTAACTATGACCCTTCTTCAACCCCATTTCTGATTCCATACTGATATCAGGCGATATAGGTGTAGCATTTATATATTATTATGGTCTTCTCAACCAATTCTTGAACGGGGGGACAATCCCCCTCCCCACATCCTGGAGTACTACAAAAAATGACACTACTCTGGGCTTCAATAGTTAATTTAAAATCAAAAGTGTGCATTTAAGACAGGCACTGCAATTCTAGGCCAAGCTATAGGTTAGGTTACATTACACTAACATTGGTAGGGACACTAACCAGTTCTTGTTTCAAAACTGAGGGTGATTCACGAGAAGAACACTGCATCAACTTCAACATATCCTCTCGGTTCAAGATGTACCGTTCAGGGTGCTTTCGTGTTTTTTTGTGATCATTCTTGCCAAATACATTCCTTTCTATGGCATTCAAGTTGACTCTCTTATAGTTTTTGATCATTTTCTTGATCAGTGCCATGAACTTCCCATGTGTACTGAGGTAATCCACTGTCATTTGGGGTAAATCATCACCAACCTTTTGACTGACTATGTCATTAATGACTAGCGTTACCCCGTTCACATCTGAAATACAGATAAATTGATTTATTAGAGAGCACAAAGGAGTACAAAGGAAAGCAAACAGCAACAGATTTAATGGTCCTTTTGAGGCTGTCTGTTATGGGATAGGCTACAGCTAACTAAACTATACTATGGTCAGGCAAAAAAAGGAAAGCAGGAAGGCTCTCCCCACCCACTAACAGTAGTACAGTCAATATTCTCAAGTTCAAACTTCCAAACTTTAAAATACTTTAATTATGAATACATTTACACATTCTGTTCAACCTCTGTAGTTTCTAAATTTTGACGTTTGTTTAACCCGTGGATTGCACAATTATGTTTTTTCATCCCACCCTGTGGTGTGGGGGGGGGGGAAGTTATTATAAACTTGAAGATAAACATCCAGTGCATCATCTAGTGAAAAAAAAAAAAAAAAAAAATAAAAAAAAATCTCTCTCTCCATCTTTGCGTGGTGCCATGTGTAAGTTTATGTAGGAGTGTAGTGAAAAAATTTTTTTTTTTTTTAAATAGTTTTTGTTTATTACAAACTTAAAGATAAACATCCAGGGCATCATCTGGTGAAAAAGAAAAAATCTCTCTCTCTCCATCTTTGCATAGCGCCATGCGTAAGTTTGTGTAAGGGTGGAGTAGTTAGCGGTGCTGCACAGCCACTGGAAGGTTAGCACAACCTGAGCTGTGGCTCGCAACGTGACACTACCCAGCCTGAGCTGGGTTAACCCCTTCGGTACCATGACGTGAATACAACGTCATGATCCATCCGGTCGGCAGGGCCATGACGTTTCCCTGACGTCAAATTATTGTGACGAGTCTGGGAAGTACAGAGCAGCTGGCCCAGGCTTCCAGGCGATGATACAGAATGCAGGACACACCTATTAGTCCAGTTTTAGCTCCTCCCCTTTTCGGTCTCGTCCAATCACAGGGAACTCTTGGTTAGGGACTCTGTGACGTCTATGCTTTATCAGCCAGCAAGCCAGCTCAACCAGTCAGTTGCCTACTGTGGTCAGTCAGGGGGGTGTTGAGCTGTTTTTTTTTGCTGTTTTTTCTGCTGTTTGTTTCTCAACATGGCAGAGGAGCTCAGTGATAGTTCTGGTGAAGAATTTATACCAGATGATAGTGGATATGACAGAGATGACGACCTCTCAAGCAGTGAAATAAGTGACGAAAAGAGTGATATTGAGGAACGTGTCTTGGAGGGAGGCTGGTGCTTGGTGTTGGACATATTCAATGATAAGCGGCCGGAAGAAAAACCACGCTTCACTGCACAATTCTCAGGCATAAATCCTGCGCTAGGTCCCTCACCCCTTACAACGCCTAGAGATGCTTTCAAATACTTTTTTGACTGAGAGGCTGCTTCCTCTCTCTGTGAGTTTTGTAATTTGTTCTTTTAGAATTGTAGATGATGATAATTATTATTGAATGAGGGTGAGATTTGGAAGATTCTGGAGTTGCTGTTTGCATCCCTACACCGAGTGTGAGGATGATGGGCACCCCCACCTACCACATATTCTAGTTTTATGTTTGTGTAACAGAAGTGTGACCAAGAGTGTTAACCCGTGCATCGCGAGCCACAGCTCAGGCTGGGTAGCATCACATTGCAAGCCACAACTCAGGCTGTGCTGGCTGTGCATCACCATAAACAACTCGACCCCCACGCAAAGTTATGCACAGTGCTACGCAAAGACGGATAGAGAGAGATTTTTTTCTTTTCACCAGATGACGCCCTGGATGTTTATCTTCAAGTTTATGACAACGGCCATACCACGTTGAGTACACCGCTTCCCGTCCGATCAGCGAAGTTAAGCAACGTTGGGTCTGGTTAGTACTTGGATAGGTGACCGCCTGGGAACACCAGATGCTGTTGGCATAACGTTCTTCCTACATGTCAAGTGGGGTTGGTGGAGGATTAGTGCCCCTCCCTGTAAAACAATTAACTCTAAGCCTTGGCAACCCCATTTGGGATACATGGCGTCTGGCAATGAATGAATGAATGAATTATGATAAACAAAAACTGAAATTAAAAAAAAACTTTTTTTCTTTGTTTTTTGCACACCATGCAGTGGGATAATAAAAGGTAGCTGTGCAATCCACGGGTTAAGTATGAGGTCAGCCTGAGATGTAACTGCCAGTTAAGAATGACAGGTGGGGTGGGGGGGTATAAAGCAAGGCAGGGAGCTGGGGTAAAGGATGGTGGAGCTCATTTTGTCCCCCCTTCTCTCTTCCCTGAGTTCAGAGGCGTAGGAAAGGGACACCCCTGAGTAGACACTGGTGCTCAAGAGTGTATCAGTACTGTATTTTATTTTATCTATTTATCTATCTATTGTCAGATGCCTCAATCCCATTTGGGGTGGCCACAAACAAATCGGCTCCACGTCATCCTGTCCCCCGCCTTTTCACTGGCCTGCTCCCAACTCACACCCTCCTCTCTCATATACCTCTCCACCCCATCCCTCCATCTCATCCTCGGCCTCCCCCTCCCTCTTCCCCCCTCCACCTCACTCACATACACTCTCTTCGTCAGTCTTTCACCCTCCATCCTCTCCATATGGCCAAACCACCTCAGTGTGTTCCTCATAACGCTTCCTATCACGTCCACATCCACACCACAACACTCCTTTATATCCTCATTCGTCAGCCTCTCTCTCCATGTGACTCCACAGGCTCCTCTTAAATAACTCATTTCCACTGCTCTCACTCTAGACTTGTGTCCTTCCAACAACGTCCAAGCTTCACTTCCATACGTCAGAGTTGGTATCACAATACTGTCATGTAGTAACTTTTTCACTTCCATGCTCACTTCCCTGTTTCTTATCACTGCTTTCAAGGAACCAGCAACCTTTCTTCCCTGCTGTACCCTTTCAAGCACTTCACCCTCCAAACCTCCATCCTTACTCATCACACTACCCAAGTACTTAAACGTACTCACATTTTCCAATTCCTCACCATCCAATCTCGCTGTACATTCAGTGACTTCACCTCTCTGAAAGACCATCACTTTACTCTTCCCTATATTCACCTTTAGATTCTGTTTCTTACACTCACTCCCAAACTCATCCACCAAGCCTTGCAGCTCCCCTTCGTCTTCACTTAACAACACAGTATCATCTGCAAACAACAGTACAGGGAGTTTCCAAACACTATCCTCTCTCACCAGGGCTTGGTAGTTTTAGTCTTTTACTCATGGGTAGGAAAGTTATTGAGACACAATGTCGAAATGGATAGCTAAGGAACCAAAGGCCACGAGCCCACAATAACTGTTCCTTCCAAGAGAAAAACAAAATACTAGAGAGAGCCAAATTCAAAATCCGATCATTTTGAGATGCCTGGACACACTGCATTTGAAAGACTGGAGATCATAGCTAGCAGGAAATACAGACAGAGGGAGACAGTTCCAGAGTTGACCTGTTGCATAATTGAAGGACTGGGAGTAACGGTTAATTCTTGCATTAGAGCAGGGGTGACAAACTCAAAAGCTTTTGAGGGCCAATTCTTAAAATAGTTACAGTCTTGAGGGCCAGCAAAGATATATACCTATACGTATTTGCAAGACTGATGTTTACAGCTTAATACGAGGACTTACTGGCTTACCAGGAATATAGGCGTCGTTTTTAGAGTTAGTGACCTTAAGTATGTAAACTTTATTTTATTTAATAAACAGTGACACTAATGATAAAAGGGTTATGTATCAATATGCCTTAATCTGGGACTTCAGGTATCATAGATTATTTAGTAATAGTCTGATTAACTGAGTTATTAAAAAGAGAAGTATAACTCACTATTTCGCTAAAAAAGCGGTGAGGTTTAATCAGAGAAGTGCTGGCGTACACCGCTTCTCCGTGTCTCTCGTGACAGTTAAAACGTTTGGGCCTGGCGGCTCATGCCTTCAGATACCAGCAGTGGCTGTGTCTTCGGTTTTAAACGGATTCGTGATATTTATTTACAAAAAGTTTCCCTTTTTGCAATGATATTACTAGCATTTTTAATCTAAATTAAATTATTACCATTATGAATAAAAAGTAATTTATGAATTTTCTGTCTCTTAATATTATACAGTATTTTCATTCATAACAATTATAGTTTCACGGACTGATAAATCTTACCGTCATCTCGCAGGCCATTTATGACCTTCCCGAGGGCCACATTTGGCCCACGGGCCATAAGTTTGACACCCCTGCATTAGAAAGTTGGACAGAAAAGGAATGACTGAGGGTACCAATGCAATATCTGGCAGTGGATCTGACTGAATTTTGCTGGAAAATTGAGTTTACTGTACTTCAAACATAGGCAAATACCACCATTACTGATATAATGCTACATCCCTGTCCTCTTAGTTTTCTCTCTCTCTCTCTCTTGCATTTCAGTTCCTACTTCGCCCCATTCTTACGTCATAAAAGAGATGAGGAATATGATAACAAAGACTGCCTATATGGTTGTGTCAGCCTCTACTGTACATACCAGTGGCTGCTTCATTCAAGATGTGTTTTTTAAAGTCCTTTGGGTCCGCCATCCTATAAAGCATGGACTGAAAGGGCACTTCGATATCGTCCAGGTAACCCTTACTGTCTCCACCACAGGTCCTCTTTGGTGGAGGTTCATTTCCCTCCCTCTTCCTCTGGTGATTGAAACACACTCAGTACAGAAAGTCCACACCCTACGTAGAAATAAAAAGCTTAGAATATTATATGATAAACATAGCTGACCAATACAGGTATATGTATTTACACAGTAACCTCTCAAATAACGCGAGGGTTAGGTTCCTGGAGAGGTCACGTTAGTTAAAAACGTGTTATTTAAACATAATTTTCCCATAAGAAACAATGGTAATATTTGGGGTTACGTTCCTGGACTCTGGGAAAGTCTACCAATTTGAGGAGTTATGCTACTCTAAACTTAAAAGCAACAATATTAATTTGAAAGAAAATCCATGTAAAAAACAAAAAACTGTATATTTGGGGAGAAATAAACAACATCTGGGCCCTAGTTGGGCCGAAGCTTTGTTTACTTCTCCCCAAATACAGTTTTCATTTTTTACGTGGGTTTTGTTTCAATTCTGCTTCATTCACGGCATTGTGAAAGTTCCTCAACATTATTAATGCATTAGTAGGTCATAAAAACACTACAAGAAAAGCAACATTTTCATTACAGTAGGTAGGTCACAAACAATAACAACACACAGCCTCACTTTGTCTATGCATCACTCGTCATCTGCTGCTGTCCCTCCCCACCCCACTCCCCCACCTCCCACCGCTTCCCACCCTAAATTTGTTGTCCCTCCTTGCTCTGCTGTCCTTCCTCTTCTTCTTCCTCTGACTCCTGTGCTACTGATGATGAAGATAACTCCCTTAAGTTAAAGAACTGCTCTATCTAGGTCTGAGTGGTTTTCTTCTTTCTGTTCCGCATCATCAAGTTGTAACAATTTAGATCTGTCATCACTTTCCTGGTCAAATTTTGTCTGAAAATGAGCCAAATTGCTCAGAATGGGACCAAACTTCATTTTCGAATATTATGGTTTGAATAAAACCAGTTTAAGCAACAGGCAAATAAAACATTGTATTTATGCATAAACTGCTACACATGGTCTATCAGCTCGGGAATGCCCAAGATGTGCGCTGCTAATTTGAAACCATCAAGCACAGTATGTGTAAAGTTGCATTAAATCGAGAAACCCTTGTTAGTTAAACGTATCTCCTTAAATATTTGCTCATGTTAAAACGAATATGCGTTTTTTAAACTTGCGTTAGTTGAGGGGTTACTGTATGTATATATATATATATATATATATATATATATATATATATATATATATATATATATATATATATATATATATATATATATATATATATATATTTATTATCATGCCTGATGGCATGTTTTGATTTGGAAAGTAAAGAATAGGGAAAATACAGAAGAATCTTTGGCAAAAATTGTGGCAGAAAGGTGTAGGCAAGTATAAAGGTGGACGCTAAATGGCCCGCAGGCAAATCATGACAGTTCCACATGCTGACATCGAGGCTGAAGATCAAACCTGTTTTGTCTGCGTTTTTAAATTTTAACCTGTGTGAACTGGAAATGTCAGTTTTATTTATTTTATAATACTTATATCACAGTAAAGGCATATATACTTTGCACTGACATTACTATTCACTCCTACAGAATCTTAGAGAGAGAGAGAGAGAGAGAGAGAGAGAGAGAGAGAGAGAGAGAGCTTTGGGAAGGAGAGATGGCATAGGGTTAAAGGGTTTCAGAGTATCCATCCATCCATCATCCAATTCTATGGTGCCGCATGAGGGGCGGAGGAGCCTGGGACTAGGTAAGTTGGTCCTGACATTTAAGATGACAGTGAATTTAAGATGAAAACTTGGAGAAAACAAGAGTGATGATACCTAAGGCAGGTGGCAGTAATGTCAAAGGAGTGTGGCCATGAGCAGTTTGCCAAATAGATGTGAGAAATAACTCCAATTTGTGTAGTGTCTCTGATAAGTGGATGCATAAGAGACATAGTGGTATCAGTGGTAGGCTACAAAATAATACCAGTTTTTGTGAGCACTATGTAATGGAGAGTATACTAAAGCACAGGTGAGAGGATATTAATCTTGCTGAAGGGTCACTCTGAGTGTGTGGAGGAGTTTTGTTGCAGTATATGGAAGACATGATACATGCTGGAAGTGAGGTTGGAGACAGCTTAGTAGCAAGGGTAAGGAGTGGCTGAAAGTAGTTCTGGAGTTGTTGCCCCTCCTGACAGAGGGCTCTCCCTCCATGCTAAGGCATCCTTGTATGCAACATAGTTAGGAGTGTAATGTTGTATGGTAGCAAGACTTGGGTAGTAAAGCAGGATATTCAAAAGCTCATATGTCCTGAGATGACAATGTTCAGATGGATGTGTTGTGTAAGCTTGAATGACAGACCTGGGGGGGTGGGGGGGGGGGTAGGACTGAGATTATTCACAGAATATGGAGGATACCACCTGGGTGCCAGTCAAAATGAAAAGCTATGGGAGGGATGGAGAGTGAAGCATTGCCATAGTCTTCCAACAAACTGCAAGAAGTAAGATTTAAAAGGACAAAAATTTGGACAAAATGAAAGTGAAGTAACAATAGCCCAAAGATGAAATACCATGCTATCCAATCTACAGTGCTTGCAAGAGAAGAACTAAATATATAGAACACAACCCTGATGAAAATGGAGTGTCTGTACGTCCACAATAATCAATACCTTAACACTGGAGGTGGATGCCTTGGATGTGCTGGGGATGGGTGCAGGTGATGAGGCTGACATGCCCCCATCTCCAACCTGGAAGTCAAACACATTAATTCACTCATCACACAGTAATAATAATAATAATAATAATAATATAATAATAATAATAATAATAATAATAATAAATAATAATAATAATAATATTAACAATAATAATTTGTGGTACGTGGGGGCGCTCACCATCCACTCACTCAATGTAGTGCAGCTCTCAGGTGTCTGCTGTTTCCTCTCCATCCTTCTTTCCTTCCATTCTCTTCTGTCTTTCTTTCCTTCATTCTTTCCCTGTCCTTCTGCCGACAGGTGACTTTAAACTCTCTCTTCTGTCTTTCTTTCCTTCATTCTTTCCACTTCCTTCAGCCTGTGGGTGACTCTACACTGAGTGACAAGTCAAATGGTTTCCTGTGCACCAAGAAACTATTTACTACGCTGGGAGGTAACCATATAACCACATTTTGGCGCATGGTGGTTTAGTGGGTAACTATTGCGTTCCAGTCGGATTGAGCCGGTGAAGGTTTATATCCACGGGGTGGTTGGGGTTGATTGCTCATGTAATGCCACTCAGGGATGAGTGAGGCTGGTCACTCTCATCTTAAATGTCGGGACCAACTGCCTAGCCCCGGGCTCCTACGCTCCTCATGGAGCAATATAGGATTGGATGATGGATGGATGGACAATAATAATAATAATAATAATAATAATAATAATAAATGTAAAAACTGAAACAATATCCCCATGTTTAGTCAGGCACCAAGAGAATCCAAGGCTTCGGGTGATCAAAATTATGATACAACTATGAAATCTCATAAAATCAAAAGCACATAAATATAACTCCACCTAACCTACTGTAAATAAGGTTGGGGCACCCACGCACTTAGTGTAGTGTTGCTCTGTTTTTAGGGTAAATAAGGTGGGGGCATCCACCCACTTAGTGTAGTGTTGCTCTGTTTTCAGGGTAATTCTATATTGAGTCGCAAGCCAAATGTTTTCCTGTAAACCAGGAAAACGTTTACAACGCTGGGTAGTTACCTTATAACCAACCAACATATATTCCCTACATGACAACAAGTAGGTTGGCGGAGGGTTAGTGCCACTCCCTGGAAAACAACCAACTAAAAATAAGAACAAGGAGCCTCGGACCAGGACTGACCAAAATGTGATGACTAGGGACCGAACAAAGGACATGGTACGGATAGCTACATGGAATGTAAGGGGTTTATCTATTAGGTGAATGAGAGAGAGATTGTCCAGGTGCTTGAGGGTGTGAAAGTGGATGTATGTGGATTAACTGAAACTAAATGGAAAGGTGAGAGTAAGAGAGAATGGGAGTATGGATGGGGTATATGCAAAGGAGTAGGTGAGAATGAGAGGGCAAAAGAATGAGTGTGTACTGTTGTGAGTAACAGATGGAAGGAGAATATAAAAGAGTACTGACATGTTGGCTCTAGGATTGTGTGGTTAAGATTGAAAGTTGGACTACAAATGGGCGATTGTGTATTTACCTATTTGTAGTAAACAGGAATTGAGCTAAGCTCATGTTGTCCTGTCTCCAAATCTACATTTATCTAGTCTACTTTTAAACACATGAATGTTTTTTTGCCTGCACCACCTCTTCATCTAAGTCGTTCCAAATAATTATGCTTCTATTAGGGAAACTGAAACTTTTAAGATCATTAAGACAACTGCTTTTCCTCGACTTGAAACCATGACCTCATGTTCTTCCATCATCCAGCACAAAAAAATCCTCTCTATTCACCCTTTCCAATTCTCTTACATTTCTAAATATCGTGATCTAGTCACCTCTTTCCCTTCTCTCGTGCAGTGTTGGTAACTTCAGTTTTTCCAATCTCTCCTCGTAGGTGAGTTCCCTTAACCCTTTAACCGCGGGTGTCATTCCAGAATGACGTTGCAAAAACTGGACCAAACCGCGGGTGTCATTCTCGAATGTTTGTGAATATTTTGAATACCCCGCGTTTTTTCCGTGCGCCAATTGTTTCAAGGGAGAGTAGCTATTAAGTTCTTTCACTCCAGCCGACCCCCACCTCCCTCTTCCCCCCCCTGGGGCCCCACCTCCCACCCCCTAGGCCCCCCACCCCACCCCTGACCAAGCGCGCATCAGTATCTGTCCAGCTGTGTGAGTGACAACACATGTTGATGTGGCAGTGAAGTGCAGGCAATTACAGTGCCTTTTACCTGTCTCAGTGAACACAGAGTGGGTGTTTATCGTATGTGCAGTGTTCATATATGTTTATAGTATTATTATCAGAATGTGATTGGCATTTGGTAATGGTGTGTGAGCGAAAAATAGTGATTACAACACTGCTGATGTGGCAGTGAAGTGCAGGCAATTACAGTGCCTTTTACCTGCCTCAGTGAACACAGAGTGGGTGTTTATCGTATGTGCAGTGTTCATATATGTTTATAGTATTATTATCAGAATGAGGTTGGCATTTGGTAATGGTGTATGAGCGAAGGTAATGATGTGTGAGCGAAAAATAGTGATTTTACACCCCTCACTTCTAACGGCACTGCCCGTCCTGTGAAAGTCAACAAAGTCATGAAACCTACATCAATGGAAAGCTGAAGGTTAGTACTTTCTAATGGTACCTTATTTTTTTCTCTAGCTTTATTCTGTGCAGAGTTATTAAGGTTTAAAGGTTTGTTTACATTTGGCTGAAACCCCCGCGGGAGAGGACAGTCAGACCAAAACAATACCCGCGGTTAAAGGGTTAAGCTTGGTATCATCCTCGTTGCCTCTCTATAAAATCCATTTTCCAAGTCTGGCTCCAGCTGTGGAGTTTATTCAATCCTCTTGCAGTTTTTTACAACTATCAATACCTTTAATATGTTTCATGATTTTAGCATCATCTGTGAACATACTTATGTAACTATTAAAACCCTCTGGCAAATCATTTACATATATCAGAAACATTATTGAGACTAAGACAGAGCCCTGGGGTACTCCACTAGTCACATTTCTCCATTATAACACCTTGTCTCTTATAAGTGTTCTCATCTGCCTTCCTGTCAAGTAATCTCCCATCCACACTAACAGTTTCCCATGCACCCCTCCGAAGGTCTTCAACTTCCACAGCAGTCTCCTATTGGGCACCCTGTCAAATGCTTTCTTGAGATCAATATAGAAACAATCTGCCCATCCCTTTCTCTCTTACCCTACTGTAAAAACTTAATAGGTTAGTAACACATGATCTTCCTTCCCTAAAACCAAATTGTCTTGGAGTTATCACTTCATTTTCTTCTAAATGCTTTATCCATCTTTTTCCGATAATTTTCTTGCAGATTTTACAAACAGTACTAGTACAGGTCTGTAATTAAGTGGGTCTTCCCTATTTCCTCCCTTGAAGATCGGCACAATACTTGCTCTTTTCCAATCTTTAGGTAACTGTCCATTTTCCAATGAGGTCTTAATGATGACATAAACAGGCCACACTAACTGGTTTGCACATTCCTTCAGGATCCATCCAACCACACCATCTGGTCCCATTGCTTTTCTTACATCCAAATCCCTCATCAGCTGCAGCACCTCATTCACTTCAACTGTAATTTCTGCCATTCCCCTCATCCTGGGTTCCACTTCAGGTGCCCCAAATTCCTCTTCCAACACATAAACTGACTGCAGCTTGTTATTTCAAACAATTCTTCTTCTCCTTCGTAAGTTTCACCTCCATCCCTCAATCGTATTATACTGTCCTTAACTTTCATTTTACCATTCACAAACCTGTAAAATAGCTTCGGCTCTTGTTTACATTTAGTTACAATATCTTTTTCGTATTTTCTTTCTTCTCTCCACACCCTTACATATTCATTTCTTACCTGCTTGTACTCCTCCCATATCCTTTCACTATATCTTTGTCTCACTTTTTTCAATGCTCATTTTCTTGCCTCATGTGCCATTCTACATCTGTAGTTAAACCATTCTTTCTTCCTTTCCATAGCTGCGGAAAATTTTGGGACATATTTACTAACTCCTGTTTTATACACTTCTATCAAAAACTCATATTGCTCATTAACATTTGTAATTGTATTCATTTTACTCCAATCTACTTTTTGGAAAAAGTCTCACAGGGAAGCAAAGTCTGCCTTCCCATAATTGCATGTATTTTTTCTGTGTTTTTCATCTCTTTCCCCTTCCCTTATTCCCAATACTTCCATCTCAATAACCAGATGATCACTTTTACAAAAGAGGCATTGGTAGGTTATGTTCCTCACATCATTTGGGTCCTTACAAGTCGAGCCTTGATCGTTTGTTGTCACCCCTAATTCTTGTATTTTCTTTAATTAATTGGGTTAACATGTTTTCCATTACCAATACCATTAATTTATTTCCCCATGATTCCTCACTGTTCACAGCATCCATACTTTCCCAGTCAATTTCTCAACAGTTAAAATCTCCCATTACTACTATTCTATTTCTTCATTTAATTAACATCTTAAGTTTAATAACAGATTCTCTTATTAACTTTTCATAATTTTCTTTTGTCCATGGCCTAGTTTTGGAGGCATATGAAATACTATTACATCTATTTTTCCTCCATAAATGTCCTCTATTTCAATTCCCAAAAGTTCAGCCAAGGTATTTTCAATTTCTATATTTTTTGCTCTTAAGTCATTCTGGGAAGAAACAGGGATTTTGGGGGGATTTTTTTCTTTTTTTGGCCATCTTTGGGTTCCAAAGGTCCAGGCCCACAATGTCCAGTAAGTGGGAAGTCCGGAAAGTACAGGGATTACTGTATACTTGACATACCATTGCTGTCCATAAGGAATTTAAGTTTATTTAACCAAGGTGATTTATATTGTTCTGTCATATAATGCCTTATTAAACTTATACAGCACATTTGAGATTTTGTGCTCCTCACCAGTTGCAATTCTAAGCCAAAAGTTGACCATTCTGTTGTCTATGTGCTCAGATATACTTTTAATCCCAAGTTCCCCATACACCATACATGTAGCAGTATACCTATCCAACTTAACCCTATCAGGTTTCTGGGCTGGGCAGATTATGTCTGTGCTAGGGTCAGTCACTCACGCTGACCCACATCTTCGCGGCCTGATATTTTTCTTTGATCGCTGTGTAAATACACTTTTCATGATAGAATATTGTTTTTGGTGTCATTTTAAAGCTGAATACAGTGAAGCCTCTTTTATCCGAAAATCATGGGACTTTCAAGGTTTCGTTTAATCGATTTTTTCGGATAAAAGATACTGTAATAATATGAAGGATACAAGGGAACAGTATTGTACTCACCCATCACCCATTTCTGGCGACGTCTAGCCCACCACCACCACCAGCACCCCAAAAGCCACTCAACCATCACCAAAACACTTAATACACTGTAGCAACTATGAATGTAACTGCACTTTTGTAACTGTAATAGAAACTGTCAACTTAAATAAATCTTCATTCATATAAACTTAAATAAACCTTCACCAAAACAATTTAAGTAATTCACTGTAAGCAATTCGAACAAACAGACTTTAACCTAATTGTTTTTTTCATAATTTTTGTTTCCTCGTTGAATCATTTTCACATCATCGAAATCATCTTCCACATCATCCAAATCTTCCGAGGTGGTGGGTGGGGGCTGGCACAACCATCGCTCGCTCTAGTGACTAGCGGAGCAATCGCAAACTAACGCTAGTGGCATGAAACAAGCCCGTCGTGTTTGAATTTCCGGACAGATTTAAGATTTTTGTGGTTAATCGAAAAAAGAACATTTTAGTAAAACTTACGGTTAATGGCATATTACGGTTAAAAGAATTTCGGATAAAGGAGACTCCACTGTAGTTGTACTTTATCGTAACATGTTCAAAAGAGGAGAACAAAGAAAATAAACTGTCAAAATGATGAAGTTAGGCGAAAAGCAAAAATAGTATACCTTGCCGTAGAAAAATATTTGACAAAAAAAATACTAATAAAGATATGTAAATCTGGTTTAAACCACACAAAACTACAATAAATTACCTTTACAATGATTATAGAATATTGTAATTTTTGGATTTTATTGCACAGTAAAGTGAAAGGAAAGAGATGATTTTAGTCTCGGCCTCATATTCACTTTACAATCTTTTTCTTTGATCAGTCAGTGTAAATACACTTTTTAGGATAGGTTGCTGTTTTTTTTTTTTTTTTTTTTTTTTTTTTTGTGACCGACTCTGGGCATAGGCTTCGCAGCCTGCTTTCAAGGCCCAGTAGTCCTCCTACGTACCGCACACCTCTACATGTCACCACTTCATCGCTAACACCCACCTTCCATACTGAATACATGCTAAGGCTGTCTCATACAGGAATGGTGTATTGGTATTAGCGGGGGTATTTTTACGGCATGTCGGCGCGTCTTCTGGTAGATCAGTAAAGTCTGATTTTATGAAATTCAAATCCTTAAACTGTTCTCTGCCTCAGCAGGATTTGAACCCGGGTCCATTAGGACTGCAGGCCAACTCTCTACCGATTGAGGCACCGCCTCATTATTTTGAAGCTGAATAGTTGTACTTTAACGCAGTATGTTCAAAAAGGGAAAACAAAGAAAATAAAAAGTCAAACTGATGAGTTAAGTTGGGCAAAAACCAAAAATTTTATACCTTGCTGTGGAAAAATATTCGCCAAGAATAAACTGATAAAGAAATAAAGCTATGAGTCAGGCCAGCTGTGCAGTACCCGCCACACATAGCACAACCATTCTGTGACGTCATGCTTGAGTTTCTTTGTTATGACGCGTAAATGCAATTTATGGTGAATATTTGTACAAAAGTTTTTTAAAATGACGATTAAAAGCGTCATCGGAATCTCTGAGGTTGGATTTGAAACGACTGTCAAAATTGTCATCGGAATCTCAAAGGGTTAAGTAGTCCCTTCAGAAATCTGTTGTATGTTTTTTATTTAGAATATCCAGATTCTCATAACCCCAAATTTCACATCCATACGATCGAATTGGCAATATGAGTTTTTCATATAAATCAATACTTATATCTAAAGGGAGATTGAACTCATTGACATTACTTAATAATCCTTATGTTGCCTTTTTTGGCTTGTAGTACTTGTTTTTTCTTAGTTTTATGAAACAAACCATTGAAGTTAATTGTCATCCCAAGGTATACATAATCGTAAACTACTTCAATACTGTCATTTCCAGACTTAAAGCTCTTATACGTTTTTACCTTACCCCTAGAAAATACTATGACTAGTTTTATTTGTATTTACCTGCAGTGACCAAAGGTTACAATAATCTCGAATGGCTTCTAGAGCAAGTTGCAACTGTTTATCATTATCTGCAAATACTATGGTGTCATCAGCATATAACAGACAAAACAGACTGAAATGCATGTTTATTTTATCTATCTATCTATTGCCAGACGCCATAATCCCATAAGGGGTGGTCATTTGACTTTGTGTTATTTGTTTTACGGGGAGGGGCACTAACCCTCCACCAGCCCACTTGTTGACACGTAGGCAGGACGTATGGTTTGGTTATATGGTTACCTCCCAACATTGTAAGTGGTTTCTTGGCTTACAGGAAACCATTTGGCTTGTCACCCAATGTAAAGCCACCTGTAAAGGAAAGAAAAGCAATAAGAAGTGACAGGAAAGATGGAAGAAATAAGAAGAGAGGAGGGCAAGCACAGAAAAAGAATGATAAAGGCTAAGGAAGAAGTAGGCAGCACTACATCAAGTGAGTGGATGATGGTCACCACCACCTATATTTATATTATTCTCATTAAAATTGCTAGTACCTGTTCCACTGATAAATGGTACCCCAGAAGGTGGCAATTAATCATTTGCGATGAAACTCAATTGCCCTAACATATGCTGCACACAAGGACCCTTTGGCATGAAGTGAAAGCCCTTTCAGTGTCATTCGAGGGACAGTAACTCCCTGGACTTCACCCAACCACTCCTTACCACTTGCTACCACTGAGCTAGCTCCAGCCCCACCTCCAAAACATAGGTCCTCCAAATACCAAAGCTTCTCAACACAGATATTCAAACAAGATTAATCTTCTCCCATCTCTGTTTCTGTATGCCCTCCTTTATACACAGCACACACATTGCAGCCTAACCCTAATATTACTACCTTCGTTATCCATTCACTATAAAAAAGCTGCACAAAATGACATTATTGTCCACATCCTTGTGGCAAATCACACGTGACTAAACTCCTGCTTTGACAATACCACCATCTGCAATAGATATCATCACCTGTTTTATTTGTGTTTACTCTCTTTGCTATCCCTTTTTTATATTCTAGTAGGTTAGTCACTCCTGTAGTAGCTGCCTGGCATGGGCCAACTGGCCTTCTGCAGTAATCTTCATTTCTTTGCCTAGTTAAGGTAAATGAACTAGACTTGTACAGTACCTTGGCTGTCATGCTGGCTGGGTGGATGTTTGTAGGCTTTGACATAATGGAAGCTCTTGTGTGTCTGGAAATAACTGTAACAAAAAATTCAGTCAGTTTAAAAATAACAAAAGATCATAAAAACCTGGGAAGCCTCCCATTTACATAAAACCTTAAACTATTAACAGTCCTTCTCATGAGAGGCAAATGTAAGAACAGCTCATTCCTTAACACATTTTTAATGATTAAGACAGCTACATTAGAGTAACCCTACGATTGCTGAGACAATCCCTATGCTTGATGGAGAGGACTAAACAACAGCTATGTGGTAGTCTTCTGTGTAATGTATATTTTAAGGGAAGGACAACAGTGTGTGCAAAAAGACAGCAAAGAGAAAGAATGTGGGGTACACAGAGGAGGATGTGGAGAGCACGATGATCAAGTGCAGTGGGTGTGAGAAATGGCATGAGGCAGGATGTATGGGAAAAGAATTTTGTGCAGGGCATGCACAGAAGAAAAGTGCAGGACCCTAGAGACTGAAAATAAGGGGCTAGGGAGATGTGAGGAGCTGGTGGAGCAAGTCTATGAGCGTAAATAAAGACTGGCAACAGGATTGTGGAAAGTGTTCAGAATACATGGAGTAGATGGGAAGTTGTTGAATGCTGTGAACAGTATGTACGATGGTGCGAAGGCTGCAGTGCGTGTGGATGGTGAACTAAGTGAATTTTTCTCTTTGTAAGTTGGGTTGAAACAGAGATGTGTCATGTCTCCATGGTTGTTCAATCTGTACATGGATGGGGTAATAAAAGAAGTACAAGGTAGGGTAGTGGATGTTGGAGTAGCCCTGGTGAGAGAGGATAGTGTTTGGAAACTCCCTGTACTGTTGTTTGCAGATGATACTGTGTTGTTGAGTGAAGACGAAGGGGAGCTGCAAGGCTTGGTGGATGAGTTTGGGAGAGTGTGTAAGAAACGGAATCTAAAGGTGAATGTAGGGAAGAGTAAAGCGATGGTGTTTCAGAGAGGTGAAGTCAGTGAATGTACAGCAAGGTTGGATGGTGAGGAATTGGAAAATGTGAGTACGTTTAAGTACTTGGGTAGTGTCATGAGTAAGGATGGAGGTTTGGAGGGTGAAGTGCTTGAAAGGGTACAGCAGGGAAGAAAGGTTGCTGGTTCTTTGAAAGCAGTGATAAGAAACATGGAAGTGAGCATGGAAGTGAAAAAGTTACTACATGACAGTATTGTGATACCAACTCTAACGTATGGAAGTGAAGCTTGGACGTTGTTGGAAAGACACAAGTCAAGAGAGAGCAGTGGAAATGAGTTATTTAAGAGGAGCCTGTGGAGTTACATGGAGAGACAGGCTGACGAATAAGGATATAAAGAAGCGTTGTGGTGTTGATGTGGATGTGATAGGAAGCGTTATGAGGAACACACTGAGGTGGTTTGGCCATGTGGAGAGGATGGAGGGTGAAAGACTGACGAAGAGAGTGTATGTGAGTGAGGTGGAGGGGGGAAGAGGGAGGGGGAGGCCGAGGATGAGATGGAGGGATGGGGTGGAGAGGTATATGAGAGAGGGGGGTGTGAGTTGGGAGCAGGGCAGTGAAATGGCGGGGGACAGGGCGACTTGGAGTCGATTTGTTTGTGGCCACGCCAAACGGGACTGAGGCATCTGGCAATAGATAGATAGATAGAACAGTTCAAACTCGGGGCGAGGAGAACAAAGGACATACCAGAACGAGAGCAGTGACTCCAGGTAAAGAAAAAAAGCTAGAAAACATGAAACAAGTGCAGCAAGGAAAGTGTGAGATTGCTAAGATTGATGCATAAAAGGATAAGTAAGTAGTGTGTGAGGTGGCGAAAGAGAAGCCCACACACACAAGGAAGGCTAGAGAGAGGAAGCCAAGGGTAATAGCAGAGAACAGTGAGGTGTAGAAGAGAGTAAAAATGTGCCTGAATGGAAGGGGTATAAAAAGGGATGATGAAGAAGGCCAAAAGGTGTGCTGCAGAGAATGATGAGGGACTTTTTAAAAACCCAAGGAGGGTGAAAATGGCCTAATGAAATATAGTATAGATGAGTCATTAAAAAAACTGTGCAAGGTGCGAAGGAGGTAAAGAAAAATGAAAAATATTTGCAGATAGCAAAGGTAGGAGTGTTGAGACAACCGAGAGCATCCATGGGATATGAAGGAGTAAGGACCATGAACCAGCACACAGATACAAGCAGAGCTATGTGACTGTTAACTGAAAGCACAATTAATGAAGGAGAGTGATGTAGGAGTGAGCTTACTGGACATTGTCACTGAGCTGAATGGTGACATGTCCGGGAGAGAGGGTTAACTTAAGAGAGGAAAGTGAGAGATTTGGGGGGAGTCTGGTGGAGTGGACGCTGGCCATGGAAAGAATGCAGGATACAATATCAGCAGGTGGCAACAGAGTCAGAAATAATGACACTAAAAGAATGGTAGACAGTACATTGTATAAGATTTGGCTGCATGAATGGGATGTTGGGATATCAGAGGATATCTATCAATATACCTAGGCTGCTTCCCCCAAGGAAAGGGAGGTAGCTGAGACAGGACGACACACTTCCAATTTACTCATCCACTCAAACACATCGTTCACATCTTAGCCGCAAGGGGAGAAGGGACCGCACCATACTGTATGAGGGTCAACTGTACAGTGCAATCAATGACATCTGCAGCAGGGCCCGACAGCAGAGCTGGTTTACCCCTGCCACATCATAGTAGACTCATCCCCTTACCCGCACCAGACCTGATCAGCTGATCAGACAAAATGCGGGAGAATATCCCCTCAGGGCTGCGTTTATCATTTATTCATTCATGACTTCTCTCCAATCATTTCTATCATGCGCAGCCACTCTTCTTTGCTCAACAGACATCTCTCTCGCATCCAACGCTCTCTTCACACTGTTCATCCATTCTATTCGTGGTCTTCCTCTCAGCCTTACACCTCTCACATCAGATCCAGTTATCTTTTTCACCAATCGCTCTTCATCCATTCTCTCCATATGCCCAAACCATCGCAACACCCTCTTCTCAACTCAATCAGCCATCTCCCGCACAACTCCAGTTCTCCTTCGCACTTCTTCATTTCTCACTCGATCCATGCATGTCACCCCACACATACTCCTCAGACACCTCATCTCCATTACATTCAAACTTTTCCTCTCTGCTACACCCATATTCCATGTTTCAGCCCCACATAACGCAGTCAGTACAACAACAAACTCATACAGCCTTCTCTTTACATCCATTCTCAGTAAACAACATCTAAACACTTTTTTCATTCCTCCCAGCACCTTTCCTACTTCATTCATTCTAAATTTCAAATATACATCTCTTCTTCCATCCACAGCAACACGTGACCCTAAATATTTAAAGCACTCCACCTCCTCAAGCAACTCATCATTCAAAACTATATTTATCCTCCTACCATCTACCAACCTCGTACACTTCATCACTTTACTCTTATTCTCATTTTCTTTCTAATTCCTCCTTTCACACACACCCTTCCAAACTCCTCTATCAACTATCTCAACCTCTCCTCTTAATCCTTTCATACACGGGGGCCCGGTGAAGAATCCAACCGTTCACACTCTTTTGACTCAGGATTCGTCCAAGTGATATCAACCGCTCACACTCTTTCGACGTAGGTTGAGTATAACCATATAATTTGCTGTATTTTTTTTCACAACAATTTGTTGTTTGATCGTCCTTATAAAAAAAAAAAAAAAAAAAAAAAAAAAAAAAAGGAATTACCATATTTTATCACTCATTTATTCAGTGATCATTTACTCACAAACATACAAACATTTCAGCAATGATTATAGAAGATTGTAGAGCATTTGTCTGCCATCCATTTCGTAAAAAAATTACACTTCTAGCTATACTAGAAAATGTATTATGGCATAAGGAATAACAATAGTCGTTCATCACACCTGGCCACTCTGAGTGAACTGTTTCCTATCATTTCAATCTTGCCCGACCAGACCTCACGCTCCCCACATGCCTCACACAGTGATTTGTGCAGCATCGAAAAATTATTACAATCATCTCATTCCCCTGCCCTAATTTTAAATGTATTGTTCTGAAACTGATACATGTTACAAATGAACAAATTATCTTCCTAATGAATGAAAAAAATAAATAAATAAAGGATATAAAACACTATACTTTATCGTTCAGTAATGTATTCATTTACACATTGACATATACAGTATACAGTACTCACACGCTGCATTTTTTTCACATTTTTTTTCATTCATTCATTGCCAGACGCCATGTATCCCAGACAGGGTGGCCAAGGGCTTAGAGTTAATTGTTTTACAGGGAGGGGCACTAATCCTCCACCAACCCCACTTGACGTAGGGATGCCAACAGCATCTGGTGTTCCCCGACGGTCACCCATCCAAGTACTAACCAGACCCAATTTTTTTCACAATTTGTGGGGAAAAAAAAAAAAAAAAAAAAAAAAAAAAAAAAGTGTGAGTGTGATGATAAGAATTTTATCCCACCGGTATTCACCAGTGTAATGATAGTGATATTTATATTCTTACCTGTTGTGGGTACGGATCAACTCATCCATGGATATACAAGTGGTACTCGACTTAGTATAACAGTTTATAGTAAATATTTATGAAAAGAAAGAATTGTGGTAGCGTTTGTAGTTTTGGGCCGAGCTTAGATTTAATCAGTACCACAGGTGGTCGTCGTTCCCTCAGCGAAGGAATCTTGAATTGGAAGGGGAGTGAATTTGGCTTGAGGACATAATTTCCTTGATTAGGTATACTAATAAAGAAAAGAAAATGATATATACTTTACTCTACTTTAATAATTCTGTTAATTTCCACAAAACATTTTTAATTACATGACCTTTTTTAGTATGAGAGAAGATTGTATATGTTACCAAGGTTTTTGGGTGATCATTCCTCTAACATTATTACCAGACGAAAACAATTTGGTACACGCGAGGTGTGGAATTGTTGTACTTTACTTTCTTTTTGGCCGTTACTCTTGGGCTCAACAATAGCCTCAAGACAGGGACATTTTTACGGGCATGATTTGTCTGTTCGGGCTGGCATAGCCTCGAATCAATAAGAATGATTATTTGTGTTCATCTTTCACCCATATAATATATTCTCCTCATGTAATTTTCTAGAATCCCACACCAAGTCAGTATTATTTACAGTTCATAATCAACAATGCTATATAGTCACTAGAAATACATAATCTCTCGGGCTTGTCTAGCCTCGAGGAATAATTCAAGAAAAAGAAATATAATCACCAAGAATACCCAATCACTCGGGCTTGTTTAGCCTCGAGGTACAACTCAAATATCACATTATTGCTCACAACCACTAAGTTCCCTTCCACGCTCCTGATTTTTCTAACATATTAATATTAAAGAAAGAGAACGGTTAATGAATTTGAATTTCACCTTTCCGTTACAAGATCACATCACTTTTAAATTTCTATTCCTTATCTACAAAAAAAAAAAAGTTCACTTGATAGGATCAATAATACCATATCAACTACTTTCGGTCTGTAAAATAATTCGTGGGTAGTGTAAGTGTGTATGTAAGAGTCTACGGGCAATACCACGAGAAGGCCTCACGCACACTTTGATGTTGCCGATGTCTGGGGACTGAACGAACGTCCATTAGATACAACATCTGAGGCTCGAGTGACTACGTTAAACTCTCAACAATATTACTTCATATAGTCCATAATAAGTAAGGATTAAACAAAGAAAAAGAGGGGGAGGAAGAAGAAATGTGGACGGCTCACCTGAACGAACGTCCATTAGATATGACATCTGAGGCTCGAGTGAGCTCGTCGGGCGCTAGCGACGCCAACTGCTAAATAAAATGAGGTGGTGTTTTTGAAATATGGTGGGTTTCAATTCTCTTTACAATTTATTTAGCAGTGTACCCATGACGCCAGGACTTTTGATTGAATTGGGGAAAATTTGGGATTTATTCCTTACTTAATTTAGATACTGATTCTGTCACTATCTCAATTTGAATCTGAGAGCAGCTCATGCCATCTAGTGACGGCCAAGATAAACGGAACTTTAAATCCTCACAATTGACATTATTTAGGCCTTTTGGACTGCTAATCTTACATACTTGTGTTCTAGCAGCTTCATTAGCAAACATTTCACAACTAGGTTACGGAAAGAATTGTATATTCATCATTATTCTGTTTAAGGTTTAAACTCGGCGCCCGGCAACAACACACAAAGGAAGGGGATAAGCTGCGCGCATATGTCTTTCATTACTCGGCCAGATGGGGAATTCCCATAGCTCAACATCCACAATTACATCACCCACTGCATAGATACAGAGATACATACATGTAAAAATAGTTAACCCTACATTAATCATTAATATATGAATTACTACTTAGAGTAGGAACTTATAAACTAATATTCAGGTTACACCCTATCTAACTTAAAATTACAGTACTACTAAACACATACATGAATATCAAATGTGTGGCACTACACGGCTCCCACGTTCGGAAAACAAATTTTACCCAAGTCAATTTTCTATGACATGTGCATGGATGGAATGTTGTTACTCTGATAACTGCTATGAACACTTTGAATTGGAATACCTTTCCCCACAATCGGTGGCACCTGTCGGTCCACATTAAACACCTGATGCGTACCTCGGAAGGTCGCTTACTCACTACATTAGGAGGTATGATCACTCCTTACTCGAGATGTTATGAGGGAATTTATGCCCCAGTCAGCCTCAGGTTTTGGAGGATAGCTTGTCACTCACCTGAGCTCGACAGGGTCTCTCGAGATTAAGATCACCACGGGAGGCGCTTCCTTACACTCTACCATTCGCAATCACATTCACTCTGTCCTTTCGTTTCCAGCTTTCCGCCCGCAAGAGGTGAGCGCTCATTCTGTCCTGAAGACTCCACTACCTCACAAACCGTGCTAACTGTAAGGTGAGGGGATCAGCTACTCCCCTTGAAGTAAGGCACTTCCCAGTTCCAACAGGAACTCTTCTCTCTTTCCCTTTTTACACCCTCTCCTCGGGGATGAGTCCCCCCGGAACATAACTTTAAGCAGTCATGTTTCACAACATTCGTCACATGCACTTATCCACTTTTCTAACACTCCTCTATGAGCCTCCAAGGGGCATTCCTCACTCGCAGTGGTAATCACTCATCTTCGGGCTCCGGGGCGAGCTCCTGTTGCAACGGTTCTAAGAGCCATTCCTCGGTACCGTAATATGGTTTTACCTTTTCAGCAGCCCTTTGTATTTTTTTTCCACTAAATACATTTTCAATTATGTAAACACTTCCATCTAGCAGCACTTCAATCACTTTATACGGGCCGTCCCATTTGGCATTCAGTTTTCTACAGGTATCCGGCTGTATGGTCTCTTTTTTCGCTCACACCAAACTATTGATTCCAACCTTCTGTGCTCTCCTCCGCTGTCCAGGACGATACCTTGTGACGTCCCAAAATCGATGAAGTATTGCCCAAGACAGTGTATGATGTTTTGTGTATGTTTGTCTCTGGGTAATATTTGTTTAGAGAACATATAATAACCTAACCCTTAACATTCTAAGCTGGAAAGAAGGAAAAGTGAAAAATTAGCACTAAGCTTGGAACACATGGAAATATCAAGACAAGAGGTAGGACAGAAGAGCAGAAGAGGACAGCAAGGAGACAGACTGGAGATAAAAAGGCCCCCTTTAGTCGCCTCTTACAACAAGCAGGGATACTGGGGAAGTATTCTTTCCCCCCTTCCCCAGGGGTAACATCAACTAATACACTATTAGAACCTCATTACTACCAGGATGTTCTGAATATAGCGTTGCGGAGGTATTTGGGAATGATCAACCAATGCTACCCTTAGCATTCTCACTTCTTTTTGCTCTTCACTTCCCTTCACTTTCTCACCAACGCCACTAATTTGGGAACGATGAGTATCCCACCGCTATTGCCACCAGTGTGATGATAAGAATTTTATCCCACCGGTATTCACCAGTGTAATGATAGTGATATTTATATTCTTACCTGTTGTGGGTACGGATCAACTCATCCATGGATATACAAGTGGTACTCGACTTAGTATAACAGTTTATAGTAAATATTTATGAAAAGAAAGAATTGTGGTAGCGTTTGTAGTTTTGGGCCGAGCTTAGATTTAATCAGTACCACAGGTGGTCGTCGTTCCCTCAGCGAAGGAATCTTGAATTGGAAGGGGAGTGAATTTGGCTTGAGGACATAATTTCCTTGATTAGGTATACTAATAAAGAAAAGAAAATGATATATACTTTACTCTACTTTAATAATTCTGTTAATTTCCACAAAACATTTTTAATTACATGACCCTTTTTAGTATGAGAGAAGATTGTATATGTTACCAAGGTTTTTGGGTGATCATTCCTCTAACATTATTACCAGACGAAAACAATTTGGTAGATGCGAGGTGTGGAATTGTTGTACTTTACTTTCTTTTTGGCCGTTACTCTTGGGCTCAACAATAGCCTCAAGACAGGGACATTTTTACGGGCATGATTTGTCTGTTCGGGCTGGCATAGCCTCGAATCAATAAGAATGATAATTTGTGTTCATCTTTCACCCATATAATATATTCTCCTCATGTAATTTTCTAGAATCCCACACCAAGTCAGTATTATTTACAGTTCATAATCAACAATGCTATATAGTCACTAGAAATACATAATCTCTCGGGCTTGTCTAGCCTCGAGGAATAATTCAAGAAAAAGAAATATAATCACCAAGAATACCCAATCACTCGGGCTTGTTTAGCCTCGAGGTACAACTCAAATATCACATTATTGCTCACAACCACTAAGTTCCCTTCCACGCTCCTGATTTTTCTAACATATTAATATTAAAGAAAGAGAACGGTTAATGAATTTGAATTTCACCTTTCCGTTACAAGATCACATCACTTTTAAATTTCTATTCCTTATCTACAAAAAAAAAAAGTTCACTTGATAGGATCAATAATACCATATCAACTACTTTCGGTTTGTAAAATAATTCGTGGGTAGTGTACGTGTGTATGTAAGAGTCTACGGGCAATACCACGAGAAGGCCTCATGCACACTTTGACGTCGCCGGTGTCTGGGGACTGAACGAACGTCCATTAGATACAACATCTGAGGCTTGAGTGACTACGTTAAACTCTCAACAATATTACTTCATATAGTCCATAAGTAAGGATTAAACAAAGAAAAAGAGGGGGAGGAAGAAGAAATGAGGACGGCTCACCTGAACGAACGTCCATTAGATACCACATCTGAGGCTCGAGTGAGCTCGTCGGGCGCTAGCGACGCCAACTGCTAAATCAAATGAGGTGGTGTTTTTGAAATATGGTGGGTTTCAATTCTCTTTACAATTTATTTAGCAGTGTACCCATGACGCCAGGACTTTTGATTGAATTGGGGAAAATTTGGGATTTATTCCTTACTTAATTTAGATACTGATTCTGTCACTATCTCAATTTGAATCTGAGAGCAGCTCATGCCATCTAGTGACGGCCAAGATAAACGGAACTTTAAATCCTCACAATTGACATTATTTAGGCCTTTTGGACTGCTAATCTTACATACTTGTGTTCTAGCAGCTTCATTAGCAAACATTTCACAACTAGGTTACGGAAAGAATTGTATATTCATCATTATTCTGTTTAAGGTTTAAACTCGGCGCCCGGCAACAACGCACAAAGGAAGGGGATAAGCTGCGCGCATATGTCTTTCATTACTCGGCCAGATGGGGAATTCCCATAGCTCAACATCCACAATTACATCACCCACTGCATAGATACAGAGATACATATATGTAAAAATAGTTAACCCTACATTAATCATTAATATATGAATTACTACTTAGAGTAGGAACTTATAAACTAATATTCAGGTTACACCCTATCTAACTTAAAATTACAGTACTACTAAACACATACATGAATATCAAATGTGTGGCACTACATGAGTTGTCCTGTTTATTGGTATAAATGGTACACTATCACCTTCAATGGTGTTTATACTGTAAGATAAGCTAATAAAACCACATAAAACTGTTAAGTAAGAGTACAGAAATGCAATGAGAATAAAGTGTTCAGGAGTAAAACTTACCTTCATTTAAGTTCCCACCACCCTAGTGGAAAATTTTGCCAGCACCTTCCATGAGTTAAGCATATGTTGAGATGCAGAATTTCATGAGCTTTCTCGTGGTCACTTCAGAATTTCGATACAACCAATAGTACAGTAGTTGAAGAAATCACAAAAGGCTTTGGAGTGTCATCACCACGGAGGAGGGTAGGGACTGAGGGAGTGGGGCTTGGGGGAAGCTGGGAGAGTAAGGAGGAGGGATGGGAGGGGAGGGAGAAGTGAGGCTGTGGGCAGGATTCTTCCCCTTCTGTCAACAGATGGACAGGCGCTTTTACCATACATTTACTTATGGCTTGTGGTTTATCAGATGCCGAGTGGTCATGCGGAAAAATACAACTCATGGTGAATGGGAGACTTTCGACGTTTGGCAGAGAGGCGGATGGCTGCTGTCACTGAACAAGTACTCACGGCTTGTGGTTTGTGTTTGATGGTGGTAGCAGTTGGGAAAGACACCGCTTGTTTTGACACTGCTTGCAGGTTACAGCCGTATTACTCAGGTGCTGGAGGTTCACTAGCAGTGATCGGACAAACATGCAGCTTTGACTATTCACTACAGGGGCAGACGGACATTTTAGCTCAAGTTGTGGGTTACGGACTACAGTTCTTCCTGCTCATAGCCACGATACCGAATATTTAAACATGTCAGCTGGCCAGCCGAAGTTCTTGGGGACTTTTACGTCCAGATAATAGCAAGTAAATTCGGATAATGGTTTAACAAAGCCAGGGTCCAGTGTCTGGATAATGAACACGTCCGGATAAATGAAGGACTACTGTAATACCATGCAGTGACTTTTTTACTTCCAAGCCCACTTCCTCATTTCTTATCACTGCATTCAAAGAACCAGCAACCTTTCTTCCTTGTTGTACTCTTTCAAGCATTTCATCTCCAAACTTCCATCCTTACTCATCACACTACCGAAGTACAGTACTTCAATGCACTCATATTTTCCATTTTCTCATCATCCAACCTCACTGTACATTCAGTGACTTCATTTCCCTCAAAGACCATAACTTTACTCTTCCCTACATTCACCTTTAGATTCTGTTTCTTACACACTCCCAAACTCATGCACCAAGCCTTGCAGTTCCCCTTCTTCTTCACTTAACAACACAGTATTACCTGCAAACAACTGTAAAGGAAGTTTCCAAATGCTAACCTCTCTCTTCAGGGCCACTCCAACATCCACTACCCTACCTTGCACTTTTTATAACCCTATCCATATACGTATTGAACACCCATGAGACATGACACATCCCCATTTCAATCCAACATTCAGACAGAAAAATTCACCCAGTTGACTATCAACACACACTGCAGCCTTTGCACCCTCATACATACTCTTGCCGGCATTCAACAACTTCCCACTTACTCCATGTATTCTTAATACAGTAGTCCCTCATTTATTCGGACATGCAATATCTGGAGGAGTCCATTATCCAGACGCTGGACCTTGGCTCTATTAAGCCATCACCCGAATTTACTTGCTATTATCCAGACGTAAAAGTCCCCGAGAACTCCAGCAATGTGTATATTTTGCTGTGATGGTAGCTAGGGCTGGTGGAGGTACTGTCAAAGAGGAAGGGTAGCCAAGTACAATTTGCCACAGGGGCAGGGGAAGTAATTCCATCATGTGCAGTATTTGTGTGGGTGCACAAGAGATGTAGTGGTATTAGAAGTAGACTGCGAGATAATGCTGATTTCATGTGTGCAGTGTGTTAGTGAGTGCATGTGAAGATCATCAGGTGTAAAAGGATTGATCTTGTGGCAAGTGCCTCGAATGAGGAAGAATTTTATCTGGGAGACACATTAAGTGCTGGAGGTGGGGCTGGAACTAGCTCTGTGGCTAGAGTGAGGAGTGGTTGGAAAAAGTTCAGGGAGCTGTTGCCTCTTCTGACACTGAGAGGGCTCTCCCTCCATTCTAAAGGATCTTTGCATATGGCAAGTGTTAGGAGTGTAATGCTGTGTGAGAGTGAGACCTGGAGAGTAAAGGAAGAAGATATTCTCACGCTCAATCGTACAGAAATGACAATGATTACATGGATGTGCAGTGCGTCCTTGAGTGCGAGGCCTGGGGGAGGGGAGGGCTAGGTTTAATGGACAAGTCAAGAGATAGGATGGGACTGGGGTGTATTGGTGTTGTGATGAGGAGGGGTGGTGGTTTGGGCATGTGGAGAGGATGGGGATGACAATTTGGTGCACAAGGTGAGAAGTGTTAACGTTAGGGGTAGGGTTGCGAGAGGAAGACCTAAAAAGTGTTGGGATGAGGTCACTGAGTGTGACCAGGGATAAGGGACTGAATACTGAGGTCGCTAGTGATCGAGCAGCATGGATGACCAAGGCCAACGCATGCATGTTGGAGCCTTTAGAAACAGAAACAAAAATGTTCTTCCTCTGTATCAAACCTCCTGTACACAGCCAACATCCACCCACCTCCTACTCATTGCTTCAACCACTTCCCTTGCTTTACCCTTCAAACTACCCACACTCCTTGATGCCACTCTGATCCCCTTAGATGATTTCATATCATCAGGCTTCCACTTTTCTCATTTTTTGACTAGTCGCACAGTCCCAAGTCCTGGCATGGGACCTGGGACCTACAGCCCACCAGCCATGACCAGTGGCTGTGGCAATGGCCTCAGGGCACCCTGCCAGGACAGCTACAGGGACACCCTCCAAGTGCACCTTGGCACTGTAACTGCCCCACCATTGTACAGTACACCCATTGATAGAGCAGCCTCCTGGGGCATACTCCCAGGTTCTAGCCCCTCTCTCCTGGGCAGGAGCAGCTGCCTGGGAACTGCAATACCCTGTACCCTCTATCACAGATCCGAGCCCCATCAAAAACTACACTGGCGGAGCCTGTGTCACGCTTCCTTTCGATAGGTCTGCCACTAGGCAAAGTTTTCTGGCCACATGCCCTTGCTGGCATCAACCCATGATGTAGTGGGGTATGCTGTTTGATACATAAGGCACATGTCAAGTAGTGCATGAGAGAGTTTAAGAAAAGTGTTTGGGAGAGTATGCTGGTGTACTCTCCATGCTAGTGTCACACTGAAAAGGTCAGCAAAGGGGGAGGGTCAGATATTCTGGTGGCTAGTGAAACAGAAGCTCCAGCTCTCTCCATCACCAGCATTTTCATTCCCCTTGGGAGTACCTCTCTTACTGGCTGGTGCTACAGCCTACTCCCTACTGAAAATAAGGAAGGGAAATATTTGCAAGGTAATGCTTTCAAACTACATAAATTCGTTTTCGTTTTTAAAGGCTCCAACATGCTTGCATGTGTCGGCCTTGGTCACCTAATGGCGGCTCTCCATGCTGCACGATCCATTGCAGCCTCCCTGTTCAGTCCCTTAACCCTAAGGTCACACTTAATGACCTCATCCCATGTCTTTCTCGGTCTACCCCTCATAACCCCACCCCCAATATCAACACTTCTCACCTTCCTCACCCAACTATCATCCCCCATCCTCTCCACATGTCCAAACCACCTCAATCTACCTCTCCTCATCACAACACCAATACACTCCAGTCCCATCCTACCTCTCAACTCTTCCATTGTAAACCCAGCCCCTCCAGGTCTTTGACGCAGGGACGCACTGCACATCCACCTAATCATTGTCATTTCTGTACGTCTGAGCCGGCGAATGTCTTCCTCCTTCACTGCCAAGGTCTCACTGCCATACAGCATTACACTCCTAACACACGCTGCATACAAAGACCCCTTAGCACGTAGGGAGAGCCCCCTCAATGTCAGGAGAGGCAAGAGCTCCCTGAACTTCTTCCAACCACTTCTCACCCTAGCCACAGAGCTAGCTCCAGCCCCACCTCCAGCACACAACATGTCTCCTAAATAACAAAACTCTTCCACACACTCAAGAGATTCACCAGCAAGTTCAATTCTTTCACGTCTGACGATCTCCACCTGCTCACCCCGGCACGCCGTACACATAAAATCAGCATTATCTCGCAGTCTACCTCTGATACCACTACATCTCTTATGCACCCATTTATCACACACACCGCACAAGATGGAATTACTTCCCACGCCCTTGTGGCAAACTGCACATGGCCACTCTCCCTCGTCTTTGACAGTACCGCCACCAACCCTAGATATCATCACTTTTGTTTTATCTGCATTTACCCTTAAACCCTTTTGCCCCATACCATCTCTCCACTTCCTAAACCTTTCCTCCGCCTCCCTTTCATTCTCTGCAATCAACACCAAATCATCAGCATACAACAACTCCCACGGGAGTCCGTTTCTAAAGTCACGTGAAAGGGCTTCAAGTACCATGATAAACAACATGGGACTCAAGACTGACCCCTGATGCACACCAACATTCACGGAAAACTCATCACTCAAATCTCCATTCACTCTCACCTGGGTGTGAGCACCCACATACATGGCCATAACCACCCTAACCAGCCACTCCTCCAAGCCAAGCTTTCTCATTGCCCACTTCACCACCTCTCTAGGGACTCTGTCAAAGGCCTTTTCCAAATCAACAAAAACAAAATAAAGATCCCTTCTCCTACCAATATATTTTTCTTGAAGCTGTCGAACAATGAATATGGCATCAGTGGTCCCCCTACCTGGCATAAACCCAAACTGCATCTCATCAATATTCACTCTTTCTCTAATCATACCTTCTAAAACTCTCTCCATTACCTTCATTATCTGATCTAAAAGCTTTATACCTCTATAATTCCCTCTTTCCAGGGCATCACCCTTCCCTTTATACACATTTACAATTACACTCTTCAGCCAATCATCTGGGACAACACACTCATAAATAATCCTATTTATCAGGTCAGTGACTAAACTCACCCCTATATCGCCTGAGGCCTTCAACATTTCGACAGTCAACCCAGACACACCTGCTGCCTTCCCCACCCTCATCCTGCCTATTGCCTCACTCACAGTAGCAGTATCAATCAAAGGCCAAGGGCCAGACACTGGATCTGCTGGCTCCAAACCTTCCCTGTCCCAGTCAAACTCCTCATTCAACAACCGGTTATAATGCTCTCTCCATGCATCTTTAATATCCTCACTGTTCACCACTACCCTTCCTTCATCATTCTTCACACACTGCTCACCTATGATAGCCCGATTATCCCTCTTCACCTGACCTGCCACCCTAAATATATTTTTCCTTTCCCCATGATTTAGGTTATCAAGTAACTGTCTCTGTGACTCAGACTTTGCCCTGTATACCTCTCTCCTAGCCCTACGCTTGGCAGCCAAATATTCCTCTTTGCTACCACCCTTCTTCCATTCCCGGAAAAGCCTTCTTTTCTCCTTAATTGCAGCTTCTACACCCTCATCCCACCACCAAGTTACTTTATGTCTTGGTGGTCCTCTTGTCCAGCCGCATGTTACATCAGTAACTCTCAAGAAATTGTTCTTGAGGGCTCTGTACTGTTCATTAACGCCTCTGTCTACAGCTCCCTGTTCAGCCACCACTCTCCTCAACTCGCTATAGAAGGCATCCCTTACTACTTGGTTTTTCAGCTTCCATATTTTCCTCCTAGGTACATAAGTCCTCATTTTCATCATTTGTTCTTTAAGCACCATATCACAAATCAACAGTTTGTGCTGCTGCACACACTCCTCACTTCCTATAACTTTAACATCCCTCACTAACCTCCTATCGGCCCTCCTAACCAGAAAATAATCTATCTGACTGCTATTTCCCCCAGACTCATACGTAATTAACCTACTGTCTCTTTTCCTAAAATATGTGTTGCACACAATCATGTCCGTTGCCTCCCCAAACTCGAGTATCCTTTCCCCTTCTGCATTCCTTAGACCATATGCACATCCCCCATGCACTCCTTCATAACCTTGGGCTGCTTCACCTACATGACCATTTCAGTCCCCTCCCAAAATCACTATCTCATCATCCCGCATACCACCCACTACACGTATTAAATCATCCCAAAATCTATCTTTCTCTGATTCATCCACTCCTGCCTGTGGAGCATATGCCGATATAATCACAGTTATCTTTCTTCCCAACAGAATTTTCACAACCAATATCCTATCGCTTACTCTCAAAACATTCATAACATATTCCACCCATTTCTCCGCAACCATCACACCAACACCTCCATATCCGTCTGTCCTCCCCTGCCAAAACAACTTATAGCAACAGTCCTTCCCAACAATCTTTCTGGCTGATCCACCCCTGTACCGGACTTCCTGCAAACACGCCACGTCCACCCACCTCCTACTGAATGCCTCAACGACTTCCCCTGCTCTTCCCCTCAAACTTCCCACATTCCATGAACCCACCCTCATCCCCATGGGTGATTTACTGTCCTCAGGCTTGCTTTGAAACCTTTTTTGTTTTGTCATCTTCAGTATTAATAAATGGGGACAGACACAGCACAGGTCCCACTCACCGCACAATCCCAGGTCCAGGCAATGGATCTGGGACCCCTAGCCCACCAGCTTACCAGTGGCTGTGGTAGTGGCCTCGGGGCACCCTGCCAGGACAACTGCAGGGACACCCTCCAAGCGCGTCTTGGCACTGCAACTATCCCGCCATTATACACCCACTGATAGGGCAGCCTCCTGGGACGCTACTCCCAGGTTCGGGCCCCTCTCTATTGGGCGGAAGCGGCAGCCTGGGAACCGCAATGCCCTGTACCCTCTAGCACAGGCCCGAGCCCCATCTCGCCCTGGACCCATGATCTATGCCGGCGGAACCCCCGCCACGCCTCCCCCCAGAAGTCCGCCACTAGGTAGCGGGGGCAAAGTTTTCTGGCCGCATGCCCTTGCTGGTGCCAACCCCTGTAACGTAGTGGGATACGTTGTGTGAAATGTAAAGTGCATGTGGTGTAGTGCATAGATAGTTAGAGGAAATGTTTGGGAGAGTATGCTGGTCTACTCTCCATGTTACTGTCACACTGAAAAGGTCAGCAAAGGGGGATGGTTAGATAGCTAGTGAAACAGGAGCTCCAGCTCTCCCTATCACCAGCATTCCCATTCCCCTCGGGAGTACTACCTTGTTCGGCCCGTGCTACGGCCTCCTCCTAAATTCCATTTAATATTGGAAATAGGAGGAATTGGTTTTTGCAAAAGAGTAATGGACAAATGGCATATGATACTTAGTCAAGTTGCTGCTGTTCCTTCCACTGAGAGTTTCAAGCATTGGCTAGATAAATGATAAATAATGGATGGTTTCGGTATGTAAAAAAAAAAAAAAAAAAAAAAAAAAATCTTATAACCAGTACTAATTCATTCTTTTTCCTCTTCAGGTTTCACTCTCACACTTTCCTATTAAATGTCCACACCAGTTTTTCTATAATGTGTTGTGTTCCTTTCAGACTTTTTCCTGCCGGCTTTGGCTGAAGGGTTTAGTGGGTGGGGGAGAGCCTTCTTCTCTGCCATCTTTGTCTAAAGGCCATGAGCTAAATCGCATCCATTTTTTTCGCAGATTTGCAGGAAAAAAATTTTGATTTCAGCATTTCTCCTGGAAAGGTGTTCACATGTATGAGGACTGCAGAGCAGGAACACAACATAAGAACATAAGAAGAGAGGATAACTGCAGTAGGCCGGTTGGCCCATGCTAGGCAGCTCCTAGAAGAGTAACTGAACTACTAGAATGAGATAAGGATAGCAAAGAAGAAGGCTCTCCCCCGCCCTCCAAACCCTCCAGCCGAAGCCGGCAGGAAAAAGTCAGAAAGAACACCACGCCGTATAGAAAAACTGGCGTGGACATTTTACAGGAAAGTGTGAAAGGAGAATAGAGACTATCATAGTGTAACCTGAAAAGAAAAATTTTTTGAATTAGTATTGGTTATAAGATTTTCTTTATTCTATATCCACCCCTTATTTGTCATATGCTTATCTAGCCTATGCTTGAAACTCTCAATGGAAGAGGCAGCAACTACTTTACTAGGTAGCTTATTCCATTCGTCTACTACTCTATTAACAAACCAATTTCTACCGATTTCCTTACTGAAACGGAATTTTTCTAGTTTGAAACCATTATTTCTAGTTCTATCCTGTATGCTCACTTTAAGTTCCTTGCTAATATCTCCCTTATTTATACCATTCATCCACTTAAACACCTCAATTAAGTCTCCCCTTACTCTACGCCTCTCTAGCGAATGCAGACTTAGTCTTTTAGCGAATGCAGACTTAGTCTTTTTTTAGCGAATGCAGACTTAGTGTTTACAAAGATGGACCACTGTACCCATACTTATTGCGCAGCTCTTGCTCTTGCACTTTGCCTGCTTCAAGATGAGCCTCACGGCCACAATCTAGCTTGTGTGAATTATTGTCACTCAGCTTCCCAGCGGGCTTCAGAGGCCGTATGCATAAATTTTCTTGAGCATAAAATCATGTATAAGATTCCTTGTGTATACCTTTATCTCATAATTAAACAATCATACTTTTATACTGTACTAACCCAAAGTGGTGCAAATGTTAAAATGAGAGTAGTAGTAGTAGTAATAGTAAACACACAAGATGTTGTATTCATCTTCATTACCAGTCCTAGAGCTTTGCCTTGTTCGGTGTTTCCATTTTAATTGGCCAGCCTCAATCTCCCAATTCCAGGAAAGAAGACCGACATGTCAGAGTCTCCATTCCAGAAAAAAAAAAAAAAAAAAAAAAAAAAAAAAAATTGGTCGCAATTCCTGCCTGGGAGAATTCTGGCAAAAAAAAAAAAAAAAAAAAAAAAAAAAAAAGTGATTTAGCTCGTGTGAACCGAGGTTTATTCCAACAGTTTAATCACTCGTGTAGGATCTGCCTAGCATGGGCCAACTGACCTACTACAGTTATCCTCTCATCTTATATTTATGTTTAATAACCTGTGCTAACTCATTCTTTTTCCTTTTCAAGTACGGAAATGGCAATGATTAGGTAGATGACAGTGCGTTCCTGAGTGCGAGGCCTGGGGGGGATAGGTTTACGATGAAAGAGTTAAGGAGTCGGATGGAATTTAGAATTTAGAGTAATTGTACGAGCCCCAAGTAAAGGAACTTTCAGTGACTGTGAATGGAGACTAGGGTGCACGGGAGAATCAAAAGCCTGTGTTCGTTCGTTCGTTTAAAGTTTTCTGCACCTTTAGTGCAGGCCGGGCCATCTATTAGCCCGGTTTGTGTGGGAAGGCTTGTAAAGTAACTGGGAAGATGGCATGTCACTGCGGTGCCCCTAGGGCTTAGCAGCGCATTGCGTTCTTCTGCTGATTTAAGCCTGTGTGAAGTGCCGCCGCTAATAAGTGACTGCGTCAAGTGTCGCGATCCGCACCCTGTCTTATTTATAGTAGTATTTCCCCCACGGACTCTTAATCTTGTTTATTCCCCTTGTTTCCAAGTGAGTATATGTTTTGCCTTTAAGTGAAATACGGGTATCCATATATATAATTCAGGGCATTAGTGTACATGTATCATATCGTGTGTTAAGTGTAACTGTATCTTGTGGTGTCAAAGCCTAACTCTGTGTCCCTGTCTCCTGTATCTTAAATATCACTCTGTGTTATATTGTAACGGTGTAGAATTAAGGCAATAGATGTGTTAAGGTATACTGCCTGGTTTTTATGTCCTGTTCCTTTGTTAGTGCTTTACTTCCGGTCCGGAAAGAGGACCCCGCTCAGTCGCTAGTGTTTTTAGGACGAGAAGTCGACCTAAAAACACTCAGCATAACAGATATGTACGAAAACGAAAGTAAAAATGAAACTGGCTTTCTGTAAAGGCTATTTATACAATAGCAACTTTTTTTTTTTAATTACTTTAAACTGAAAGTAACATACTGTTACGAAATAATAACGTAGTAAGAATGCCTGAGAGAGTGGGGGAGAGAGCGGGAATTAGAGACGGGGATAGTTAGAGGTGTGTGTGTGTGTGTGTGTGTGTGTATTGCCTACATCTAGCTGACATCCTTATTTATCTTAAATGATCGATAATTAACTTGCAAATTCCTGTCTAATTATTGCACATTAGTAATAAATAATAATTAATAAACTACTGATGTAATGTAGAACAAACATCATTAATTGACAGAATTACCACCATCGCTATTGAAATAGTAGCGGTGCTTTTCCCAGCTTTGGATAAGGGGTGGGTATTGAAAAAAAAAAAAAAAAATCTTATGATCAATATTAATTCATTCTTTTTCCTTTTCAGGTTACACTATGATAGTTTCTATTCTTTCACACTTTCCCATAATATGTCCACGCCAGTTTTTCTATACTGCATAATGTTCTTTTTCCTGCCGGCTTCGGCTGGAGGGTTTGGGGGGCGGGGGAGTGCCTTCTTCTTTGCTGTTCTTATCTCATTCTAGTAGTTCAGTTACTCTTCTAGGAGCTGCCTAGCACGGGCCAACCGGCCTACTGCAGTTATCCTATCTTCTTATGTTCTTAAATTTATAACCTAGCTTTACTTTCCGTATCTTCCTCTTTACATCCCCATTCAGAATCACGTACCGGTTACGTAAGTGTTACATTTTGTCAGTATATCCTTTTCCTTTGGCCTAGGAAAGATTTTAATGTTTAATAATCTTGGTTCTGAATAATTCGTTCTAAAGGGCATTGAAGGGATATATCTACCCTGGCCCCTGTGTATTATATTGTTACATAAGAACATAAGGAGAGGATAACCGCAGTAGGCCGGTTGGCCCATGCTAGGCAGCTCCTAGAAGAGTAACTGAACTACTAGAATGAGATAAGGACAGCAAAGAAGAAGGCTCTCCCCCGCCCTCCAAACCCTCCAGCCGAAGCCGGCAGGAAAAAGTCAGAAAGAACACCACACCGTATAGAAAAACTGGCGTGGACATTTTACAGGAAAGTGTGAAAGGAGAATAGAGACTATCATAGTGTAACCTGAAATATATACTTCTCACTGGCTGAACGGCTGCTTGGAACCGGACCTGAGTTAATTACCACCTGAACTACACTTCCACCTACATCCTGTCCCTCACCTATGACCTGACCTCTCCCAGTGACCAGGCGCACATTCCCACCAATTTCCTGTCCTTCGCCTGTGACCTGGGGTTCCCCACTGACCTGACTCCCTAAATGCCTAACTAAAGTAAATGCCTAAAACAGAGAATTTGCACTGATTAGGCGCCACTTGGTGAAAGTCAATGGTTAAATAAAAGCCCAAAACAAAAATGACAACTTTTGATCACCACGTGGTGGGTCAAATACTAAGCAAAGCCCAAAACAGTGAAGAAGCACCATTACAGCGTCACAGTGGGAATGTAAGTACAAACCTAACACCAAGACTGCACCATTTGAGCCTCATGTGGTGAAAGATACTACATAAAAGCCTAGAACGAAAACTGCACCACTGAAGCGCCACATGGTGAAAGTCAAGTACCAAGTAAAAGCCTAAAATGAACAACTGCACCATTTTCATGATGGTAATTATTATCGGAAATGCGTTATTTTGCCATCTTCGACCCCCTCCCCTTCCCCAGGGGAAAAAATTCCGACAATGAGACCATCAAAGTAGCAAAAAGTAAAAAATAATAAACAAACAAATTTCCCTCTTACTTATAAAACGTCCACGACGTTTTTTCTCTGTGTCGTCTCGCTTTTTGCCTGCCGGTTTCGGCTATATAGGAGGTTTGGTGGGCGAGGGAGAGCCGCGTTTTTTCATGTACTTATTGTAGTATTCTTGTAGGATCGAGCTGCCTAACATGGGCCAACTGGCTTACTGCACTAATCCTTATTTTATATTCTTAACTCTGGGTGACGACCCTGGAGACGCAGAGTCACAGGCCTCTTCTGTTACAACGGCGAGAAGCTGTTGCATGGAAACATCTGTTCAGTGCACAGGATGGCCCTGCAGGGGTGGCTGCTTGCCTGCGGTTGATGATTCTGCTTGCTCATACAGCCTGGGGCTGATTAACGTTTTGGCGAGAAATTCAAGGTACAGAAAATGAGTATTTATAATTAAAAATTGATTGAAATTTTGTAACAAAATAATGTACACAACTTATAATCTTTGGTTATATATAGGCTAAGTAAAATTTTTGTGAACTTGTAACTTACATTTATGTAACAATGAAAGATGTCTGTTGAACCCGCATTCAAGACTGATGGATAGATGGGAGCCCTAAAAGAAACTTAAGTCTCTTAACCTCCCATGTACTTGAACTGGGTAAGCTTGCCTTGATTTTACTTGTTTTTTGACGTCATCACATGAGGTAAAACCACGCCGTAGGCTTTTATTTCATACTTGACTTTCATCAGTAGTATTTATTTAGTCGGACTTACACTTCGATTTTTCTTACATGCTGCCATCGATTATGACCATAAAAGCCGCAAATAGTTCATCTCTCCGTGTTTCCCACCCACAGCCCGAAGCACTATGGTATGCGAAATTGGTAAGCCATTAGTTAAATGGCTTACGAAGTTCGTTACAAACCACACGTTTTAAATTTTACAGTATAAGCGTAAAGCAGCATTCGTGTAGCACGTCTCTTAAACAAAAAATGTGCATATCAAAATAAATATAGTAACTTCAGCATTTTTCAGACTTAAAAGCTTCGAGTTAACTGTTGAACATAAAGTACAGCGTACCTACCACGAGCAAGGCGTCGCTGGGAATGAGTACCCGATCTTCACAAAGCCAGCGCGTGGGTGGAAGGGTAGACCTGAGTTGCCTAGTGATGTCAATTTATCACGGAAAAATAAAATTAGTAAAATAAAATGTTACTTCATTTTTATCTATCCACTCATAGAAAAAATCTCAGATTTTCTTGGATGATAACTGAAAATGACAAAAATGAACAGCATGGCAAATATTAATTTTAGTAGCCGGCAACTCCCAAGCTCTAATGCCCGTGACGACAAATTCAAATTCGCAAATACAGCAAACCTTGATATTTAAAACCTCGATATACGTATCTTATTACAAATAAATAAATGATTTATTAATTAATTAAAACAAAATTTCACGTTAAAAACTGTCACTTACAGTAAATAAATTATCGAACTTTAGCGAAAAAACGGCACACAAAAAAGTAAACCTATTAATTACTAAAAACTGATTTGTTTGTCATAAATGTCACATTTATGAAAACAATGCCAAATTGTAACTTTCGAAATGGTCTGCAAATTAACCAAGAATGGAAAGTCGTAATGAAGGGCTTAGTGCTGTCATCCCCAACCTGGTCCTACACCATTTTTACTTGTCGAACGGTTAGATTATAGTAATGGCATATACCATTGACATTACTAACACGTTACAAAAATCATTACAAGTAGGATTCTTAAATGAATGAATATTTACTGTTGTAACACTATATTCCCTTACTACTCTAATACTACCCCTTTCTCCTGTGTGTAATACATCTTACTAATGCCTCAGTATTTTATAGCATATAATGTAGCTTATATTTATCAAAGGGCGTGTGGCTACACCAAATGCAGGCTGTAACCTCGGTGTGCATGCCACACCCACGAATGTCCAGTCACTAACTATGTAACTGTATTGGCTGAACCCACCACCTTCTGTTGTACAAGCACTCTGTATCTTTTACAACAATAAATAATTCAATTCAAGAAGGTGGTGGGTTTTGCCACGCACCTTCAACAAATACAGTTTTATACAATCAGTGGTTATAAATTCGTAGGTGCAGCCATGTACTCAGTCTGTAGCAAATATCAGCTATAGTATGTAATGAATTTCAGAGGTACATATTACATACAGGAGTGAGCAGTATCAGAGCAGTACAGCATGGCAGCATTTGCCACAGCCTAAGATAATAACGGCCCACCGCCTTATCAGTGGGTCGTATGGGGTCAGTGACACCAAAGAATATAGACTTTGGGTGACACTGCCAGACCCTGGGAGGGTGATGGCCAAAACACCCACCAACTCTCTCTCTCTCTCTCTCTCTCTCTAAACCTGCTTCCCTCCTTTCTTATCTTCCTTCTCCCTCCTCCATCTAGGTTACCGTCTTCTCGGAGGTCTATGAGGCAGTAGATGGCGATAAAGCTTACGATGTTACTTATCTGGACTTTAGTTAAGCTTTTGATAGGGTCCCACACGAAAGGTTAGTTAGAAAGGTTCGAGCACACGGTATAGACGGCGATATCTTAAAATGGATAGAATCCTGGCTGAAAGGACGAAAGCAGAGAGTATTAAATATAAATACCCTCAATAAATTCTTCACTGGAACTAAGAATAATTTTCTAAATGAAATTGTATTGGCTGTGTCTGTCTTCAGTGGGAAAATTGGAAAACAACTCAATACAGAAGTCATTTAATCAGTTAAAGGAGAAAAAAATATATAAGCATCACATAAAGCTCTGGAGCGAAAAAAGGAAACATAAGAGGGGTACTGATAAAGGATCTGATGTAGAGATTAGTTTCATTATACGTAAGGAAGAGGGAAGTTAAAATGAAAGGCGCCAAGAGGCTCACACTGCGCTCACGTCCCAGGAGATTTTCATGGAGGGCTGAGGGGAATCTCAGGTTGTAGATCCACCTGTCCATACTTGCCACTCCTTAACCCCTTTCTTCCCTCCGTTGCTTTCTCTCTCTCTCTCCAAACCCCTGCTTCCCTCCTTCTCTCCCTCTTCCCTCCCCATCTACCGTCTCTCTCTCTCTCTCTCTCTCTCTCCAAACCCCTGCTTCCCTCCTTCTCTCCCTCTTCCCTCCCCATCTACCGTCTCTCTCTCTCTCTCTCTCTCTCTCAACCCTCCTTCCATCCTTTCTTCTCCTTCCTCCCTCCCCCATTTTCCGTCTCTCTCTCTCTCTCTCTTTCTCTCTCATATATATATATATATATATATATATATATATATATATATATATATATATATACCTAGGCTGCTTCCCCCAAGGAAAGGGAGGTAGCCGAGACAGGACGACACACTCCCCATTTACTCATCCATTCAAACACATTCATTCACATCTTAGCCCCAAAGGGGACAAGTGACAGATCCTCACCCCACTACACCGCCCAAGGGTCAACTGCGCAGTTCAATCAGTGACATCCGCAGAAGGGCCCGACAGCAGAGCTGGTTTACCCCTGCCACATCATAATAGTCCCATCCTCTGACCCGCACCTGACCTGACTAGCTGATCAGGCCAAATGCGGGAGAATACCCCTCACGGCTGCGTCATCACTTATTCATTCACAATTTCTCTCCATTTATTTCTGTCACGCACAGCCATTCTTCCTTGGTCAACAGACATCCCTCTCGCATCCTGTAAAATGTCCACGCCAGTTTTTCTATACGGCGTGGTGTTCTTTCTGACTTTTTCCTGCCGGCTTCGGCTGGAGGGTTTGGAGGGCGGGGGAGAGCCTTCTTATTTGCTATCCTTATCTCATTCTAGTAGTTCAATCACTCTTCTAGGAGCTGCCTAGCATGGGCCAACCGGCCAACTGCAGTTATCCTCTCTTCTTATGTTCTTATGCTCTCTTCACACGTCCATCCATCCTATTCGTGGTCTTCCTCTCAGCCTTACACCTCTCACATCAGATCTAGTTATCTTTTTCACCAATTGCTCATTATATATATATATATATATATATATATATATATATATATATACGGTATGTGAGTGGGGTGAGTGGGGTGTGCCTGCCGAGATAGATGAGAATGGGAGTGCGTTAGTGGACATTTGTGCTGGGAGGGGGTTGGTGATAGCCAATACCCTCTTCAGGCATAAAATGATCCACAGGTATACATGGCGAGGGATGAGAAGGGTGGGTGGTGAACTGAATGAAAGGAAGGCAATGATTGATTATGTGTGTGTGGATGAAAGGATGCGAAGATGTGTAAAGGATGCAAGAGTGTATAGAGGTTGGGGGAGTGGACTTTCTGACCACTACTTGGTGGTGGCCAGAATTAAAGTTCAAGTAAGATGGAGGAATAGAAGAAGGGAAAGACGAGAGGAAGGAGTAGTTGCAAGGAGAGTGGAAAGGTTACAAGAGGATGAGAAAAAGGCAGAGTATAAGAGAGAAGTGGAGGAACGATTGGGCAAATATGAATTGGAGCAGATGGGAGACGTGGAAGGTGTGTGTAAGATATTTACAGAAGAAATATGTGCAGCATGTGATGTGGTGTGTGGAAGGAAGAGAAGGCGGAGGGGGCTACAAGGAACAGCGTGGTGGACTGAAGAGGTGAAACAGGCTGTGGCACAAAAGAAGAAAGCATACAATGAATGGGTGAGAAATAGGGGCGTGGAAGAAGTTGAGAGGCGGAAGAGAGAGTTATATGTGGAAAGGAAGAGAGAAGTGAAAAGATTAGTAAGAGAGAGTAAGAAGAGAGTGGATGAGGAATTTGGAAGGAATTTGAGTGTAAAGTGGAGGGACTGTAAGAAAATGTTCTGGAGAGAAGTGAAAAGAGTAAGACAGGGTGGAAGTGAAGTTAGCAGGGGAGTGAAAGATAAAAATGGTAGATTACTAGTGGAGAAGGGAGAAAAAGTGAGCAGATGGAGAGAACACTTTAAGGAATTGTTGAACGTAGAGGATGGAAGTAATGCAAGTATAAGTGGCTGGGGAATGGCTGGGAGAAGGAGGGAGGTGAGAAGACAGGAAGAAATCAGTAGGATAGAAGTTGTGGAAGCAATGAAGAAAGTTAAATCGGGGAAAGCCCCAGGAATTGATGGAGTGTGTGGTGAAATGCTGAAGCATGGGGGAGAGATAGTAGTAGAATGGATGTGGAAGATGTGCAGATTGGCCTGGGAGGAAGGTAGAGTCCCGGAGGATTGGAAGTCAGGTATAATTATTCCCTTGTACAAAGGAAAAGGGG
>NC_137055.1:1751644-1836644 GCF_032717465.1 Coenobita brevimanus
CACTAATATACAGTACTAGGAAAGAAGAAATATGTATCTAAAAGTGTGGAAACTCAAAAGTATTTTGACAGGTATGCTTCAGGACACGTCACTCAGTAACCCTGATGACTCATCTACGTGTGCAGTACGCGTCACTCACTCCCTGAGGCTGCCTCTATTCAGCGTTGACAGACGTGCAGTAATTATCGCAAATACAATAATTTGGCCTCTCGTGCTTCAGGCGATAGCATGCATGCGATAATGCAATAATTTTCGTAAGTACGTGACAGGTTCGTCAATAATAAGATCATTTCAAATTATGGTAAAAATGCGATAATTTGGGTTTGAGAATCTGGCACCGCTGCCTCTATTTCACAGTCAGTTTCTCTGCGAGCATCAGCTGGAGTAGACGTAAGCTGGTATGTACCCTATATGTTTTGCCCTGTGCAGTATAGCTACCATTACCCACTGTTACATAATTCCTATGCTGAATAAACTCTTCTGATACTATCTAGAATGCCATGAAATGATAAATAATTAGTTCTCAATGTTCACACTTTTTTATGCAGTTTTCTTCCTTTTTTGCAGATCAAACAATAAAATGTCCAAAAAGCGCACCTACTCTGACGCCTTTCTTCGCCATGGCTTTGTGAATTTACCTTGTGGTGGAGAGGATCGGCCACAATGTGTGATATGTCACAAAGTGTTGACAAATGAAAGCCTCAAGCCATCAGAACTCTCAGCTCACCTCCAGAAGTGCCATCCAAATCTTCAGAATGAGGATCAGGCTTATTTTCAGCGCCGGGCTGTAGCACTGAAGAACATCCAGTTTGGTTCATCTGGAATTCAAGCCCAAAAGCTTCAAGCTGTGGTCGAAGCATCCTACTTTGTTGCATATAAAGTTGCAGAACAACAGAAATGCCACACCATTGCAGAGAATCTGATTATGCCTTGTGCGTACGAGATGGTAAGCAAGGTATGTGGGGAGGATCAAGCGAAGAAACTGAGTGCCATATCTCTATCAAACAACACAATCCGCCGACGAGTCGATGACATGGCATCAGATATCCTGTCCCAAGTTAGAGCAGAGATCAAGCAAAGCTCATATAGCAAATTCTCCTTGCAATTTGATGAATCGTGTGACATAGCTAGTTGTGCTGTTCTCCTTGGGTTCGTCCGTTACGTGCACCAGGACAAGATCAAAGAAGAGTTCCTATCATGCGAGGATCTGCTGACAACCACGAAGGGAGAAGATGTCTTCAATATCATCAAGAGTTTCTTTACCAAGAATGGATTGGATTGGAACAGCGTTCAACAGGTAGGGAAAGATTTTTTATATGAAGTCTTAATTAGTATAAATACAATGAATTACATGGCATTTAGTCATATACAGTTTTATGTATGGTATAAGTAGCTGTAGTGTAGCTAATATTTTGTACATGATTCACAAATAATATAGTGCCTGTCACACTGAAGTACTAAAGTACCAAAATAAATAAAATTAATTAAAACCATATAATTATAATGCAAAAGATATGTAAGAATGACTAAATGAAACAATCTATAATTCTATAATAATTTTTCTTCTTAATCCAGGTCTCCGTCGATGGAGCACCGTCGATGATGGGTGGTCATCGTGGATTACGGGGCCTCATACAAGCTGTGAATCCAGAAATTTCTGTAGATCATTGCATCATTCATCGGTACTCTCTTGGATCGAAAAGCCTGCCTGGTAATCTGAAGTTAGTGTTTGAAGATGTGTTGAAAATCGTCAACTTCATCAAGTCCAGGGATGTGAATTCGCGCATAGCTGTGCAAGGAAATGGGAGAGCAGTATCAAGTTCTGCTGTACCACACCGATGTTCGCTGGTTGTCACGAGGCAAGGTTTTACGTCGAGTCATTGAGCTCCAAAAGGCTATTCAGGAATTCCTGGAACAAAAAGGATCTCCTTTTGCTACCAAGTTCACTGATAAGGTGTGGCTTGCTCGACTTTGTTACTTGGCTGACATATTTGCAGAGCTGAACAGTGGTAATCTGCAACTACAGGGCTGAAACACGACTGTCATTGATGCCCATCAAACTGTGACTGCATTTCTGGGGAAACTGAGACTCTGGATTCGGCGCTTGGAAAAAGGAGTGATAGCCCAGTTCCCCATCCTAGACCAGTTTGTTGAGGAGAACAGTCATGATAATGGATCACTTCTGCAGACCATCAACGAAGAGATGAGCGACCATTTGAAGGGGCTTGAAACAAGCATGCATCACTACTTTCCAAAGAGTGACCAAGAAACAGTCAGTCTTCAGTGGATCATTCATCCCTTCTCTGTACCTGATGAAGCCATTCATGATAATGATTTTCCTGCAAAGGAGGAGTGGATCACAATGCGAGCCAATGAAGCCTTGAAAATCGAATTCCAAAACCAAAGTGCAGATTCCTTTTGGATTTCACGATTAGCTGACTCACCAACTCTGTCCAAGAGAGCCTTGAAGTTGTTGGTATCATTCTCAACAATGTATCTTTGTGAGAAGGGGTTCTCAACTGTGCTGGGGATGAAAACAAAAAAGAGGACTCGCCTGAATGTTGCAAATGATGCCAGGCTGGCACTTTCAACCACAAAGCCAAGAATTCCTCAACTAGCTTCAAGCCTGCAACTCCATCCATCCCACTGATATTCTTGACATCTTTGGCAATAGTCATTAGAGATGCACAATGTTAAATTACAATAAACAAAAGAAAATAACACTAGTGTTTTAATTTAGCCATATATATCATTGTTGACAACAATTTGTGAAAGGGGTAACATGCTTAGTGTGGCATGTTAAATTGGGTAACAAGCTGAAAAAGTTTGGGAACCACTGCTTTAAGGGGACCTCTGGGGGCTCTACCCGTGGCGGGAATCACCGTACCCGCTGGGAGGAGACTCGACCCGGGTCCGATCCACTGAGGAGTTGCAGTGAGACCCTCTTGCCTGGGGTCTCGACCTGATGTAGACCCTCCTCTCTGGTCCCGTCATCGCGGTTCAGGGAGACCCTCTTACCTGGGGTCTCGACCTGATGTAGATCCTCCTCTCAGGGTCTCGTCGTCGTGGTGCAGGGAGGCCCGTCTATGTGGGGCCTCGACCTGGTGTGGTGGCCCTCAGGACTGGGGCCAAACAGGTGGAGAAGTCGTGTCTGGCGTCGGAGGCTCTGAGGCAGGAGGAGGACAGCGTTGGTAGGCTGCTGGGCTCGCCCGGGAGTCCGGGGACTGGGGAGGTCTGTCAGGGGACGCGCCGTCAGGTGTGGGCTGCGGCCTCGTCTCCTACTGGTGCCTGGGGGAGACAAGAATCTCCTTGGAGTGGGAGGTAGGTCCCGACTGGGACTTGGTCTTTGCTCGGGGGACACCTGCAGGGCAACTCTCCCGAGTGGTGTCCAGCTACTCCTGCAGGAGTTGGCTGAAGATAGAGGACACACGGAGGCCGTGTTCTCTCTCTTACACAGGAGGGTAGCACAGAGGCAACTCTCTCTTGTCTCCGACACAGCCGTGGCGCCAGGTCGATCGGCCCTGGGACCCACTTTTGGCTTTATACAAGGGGCTCTTACCCTTGGGGTGGCTAGGGGTGGTGGCCCCTTATAGCTCACTATTGGGCCTCCTGCCCTGTTGGTGATAGAGGGTATTTCTCCCTCACAGTTCACTAAAGGACCTCCTGTCCTGGTAGTGGCAGAGTGTATTTCTCCCTCGTGGCTCACTGTGGCAGAGGGTACTGGCCCCTCGTGGCTCACCAGAGATGTGGCAGAGGGTGGTGTTCCCTCGTGGCTCACTGTGGCAGAGGTGCGAACACCTCGTGGCTCACCAAGGGACCTCCTGCCCTTCTGGGGTGAAGCTGTGGTCGTCACCACAATACTACTAGGGACTGATTTTATATCAGTCCCACCCCACTGCTGTCGATGGTCAACCCGCCGTTGAAGTTGTTGCGGATCTAGGCTCACCTGGCGTTGGGGCAGTTGCGGGGAGAAGGGGCACAGGTCAGTGATGGTTGGGTGACCCTTTTGCCCTGGGTCATTAACCTCCCCGTTATCCCTTCCTGGGGTGAGGGGTGGAGGGGTGGATGGTCCGGCGGCGGGCATTTTAAACATATTTCTAACAGCAGAAAAACCAAACATGACCGCTAAATTCTAGCGGGTGAAGCTGAACTGTTGCAGTATTAACCTAACCTGACTAAAACTGACCTGACCTGACCCAACCTAACCTGTTTCTAACTTAACTGAACCACCAAACCAAACAACTTAATTCTAGCTGCCGTAATCCTAACCGTGGTTTGGATGACGGAAGTCATCGCTAAATTCTAACTGCCGTAATCCTTATCACTGCCTTAACTTATACCACGTGCTTACCTTTCTGAAGACTAATGAAAAGTGGAATGGTGTACAAGAATGTTAGGTAACCTGACCTGATCTAAACTAACCTATTTCTAACCTAACTGAACCACCAAACAATACCACTAAATTCTAGTTACCGTAATCCTAACCACCATTGGACCCCCTCTCAAGTATTAAAGTATCAAGTATTAAAACTATTTCCTACCGTTGGACTGATTCGGAGACGTTGTTTATCAGATTTAGCATATTATTTTCGCAATATATCACACGAGAGAGTAAACATAAAACAGATAACGGCAAACATGCGCTGCTCCGGCGTACCAATCTCACGATTTCTCTCCCAGAGAGCATCCCCGCAGCATACCAACCCTTCTGTAGTCTCCTTCTGGTTTCAAACTGGAAAAATTCCGTTTCATTAAGGAAATAGGTAGAAATTGGTTTGGTAATAGAGTAGTAGACGAATGGAATAAGCTACCTAGTAAAGTAGTTGCTGCCTCTTCCATTGAGAGTTTCAAGCTAGATAAGCATATGACAAATAAGGGGTGGGTATAGAAAAAAAAAATCTTATAACCAATACTCATTCATTTTTTTCCTTTCAGGTTACACTACGATAGACTCTTTTTCTCCTTTCACTATCTCTCTATCTATCTATTGCCAGACGCCTTCATCCCTTATACGGGGTGGCCACAAACAAATCGCCTCCACGTCGCCCTGTCCCCCGCCATTTCACTGCTCTGCACCCAATTCACACACCCCTCTCTCATATACCTCTTCATTCCATCCCTCCATCTCATCCTTGGCCTTCTCGTCCCTCTCTCCCCCTCCACCTCACTCATATACACTTTCCTCGTCAGTCTCTCACTCTTCATCCTCTGCACATGGCCAAAACACCTCAATATGTTTCTCCTGACGCTTCCTATCACGTGCACATCCACACCACAACGCTCCTTCACATCCTTAGTTGTTAGTCTGTCTCTCCATATGACTCCACAGGCTCCTCTCAAATAACTCATTTCCACTACTCTCACTCTTGACTTGTGTCCCTCCAACAACGTCCAAGCTTCACTTCCATACGTTAGAGTTGGTATCACAATACTGTCATATAATAATTTTTTCACTTCCATGCTCACTTCCCTGCTTCTTATCACTGCTTTCAAGGAACCAGCAACCTTTCTTCCTTGTTGTACCATTTCAAGCACTTCACCCTCCAAACTTCCATCCTTACTCATCACACTACTCAAGTACTTAAACGTACTCACATTTTCCATTTCCTCATCATCCAACCTCACTGTACATTCACTGACTTCTCTTCTCTCGAAGACCATAACTTTACTCTTCCGTACATTTACCTTTAAATTCCGTTTCTTACACACTCTCCCAAACTCATCCACCAAGCCTTGCAACTCCCCTTCGTCTTTACTTAACAACACAGAATCATCTGCAAATAACAGTACAGGGAGTTTCCAAACACTGCCCTCTCTCATTAGGGTCACCCTGACATCCACTGCCCTACTTGTATCTCTTTTATTACCCCGTCCATGTGCAGATTGAACAACCATGGAGACATGACACATCCCTGTTTCAGTCCAGCCTTCGTTTCGTTTTTCATTTCGTTTTTAAAGGCTCCAACATGCTTGCATGTGTCGGCCTTGGTCACCTAATGGCGGCTCTCCACGCTGCACGATCCATTGCAGCCTCCCTGTTCAGTCCCTTAACCCTGAGGTCACACTTAATGACCTTGTCCCATGGCTTTCTCGGTCTACCCCTCATAACCCCATCCCCAATATTAACACTTCTCACCTTCCTCACCCAATTATCATCCCCCATCCTCTCCACATGTCCAACCCATCTCAATCTCTCTCTCCTCATCACAACACCAATACACTCCAGTCCCATCCTGCCTCTCAACTCTTCCATCGTAAACCCAGACCCTCCAGGCCTTGGACGCAGGGACGCACTGCACATCCACCTAATCATTGTCATTTCTGTACGTCTGAGCCGGTGAATATCTTCCTTCTTCACTGCCCAGGTCTCACTACCATATAGCATTACACTCCTAACACATGCTGCATACAAAGACCCCTTAGCACGTAGGGAGAGTCCTCTCAATGTCAGGAGAGGCAAGAGCTCCCTGAACTTCTTCCAACCACTTCTCACCCTAGCCACAGAGCTAGCTCCAGCCCCAGCTCCAGCACACAACATGTCCCCCAAATAACAAAACTCTTCCGCACACTCAAGAGATTTACCAGCAAGTTCAATCCTTTCACGTCTGACAATCTCCACCTGCTCATCCCGACATGCCGTACACATAAAATCAGCATTATCTCGCAGTCTACCTCTGATACCACTACATCTCTTAAGCACCCATTTATCACAAACACCGCACAAGATGGAATTACTTCCCACGCCCTTGTGGCAAACTGCACATGACCACTCTCCCTCGTCTCTGACAGCAACCCCACCAACCCTAGATATCATCACTTTTGTTTTATCTGCATTTACCCTTAAACCCTTGTGCCCCATACCATCTCTCCACTTCCTAAACCTTTCCTCCGCCTCCCTTTCATTCTCTGCTATCAACACCATATCATCAGCATACAACAACTCCCACGGGAGTCCGTTTCTAAAGTCACGTGAAAGGGCTTCAAGTACCATGGTAAACAACATGGGACTCAAGACTGACCCCTGATGCACACCAACATTCACGGAAAACTCATCACTCAAATCTCCATTCACTCTTAGCTGGGTGCGAGCACCCACATACATAGCCATAACCACCCTAACCAGCCACTCCTCCAAGCCAAGCTTTCTCATTGCCCACTTCACCACCTCTCTAGGGACTCTGTCAAAGGCCTTTTCCAAATCAACAAAAACAAAATAAAGATCACTTCTCCTACCAATATATTTTTCCTGAAGCTGTCGAACAATGAATATGGCATCAGTGGTCTCCCTACCTGGCATAAACCCAAACTGCATCTCATCAATATTCACTGTTTCACTAAGCATACCTTCTAAAACTCTCTCCATTACCTTCATTATCTGATCTAAAAGCTTTATACCTCTATAATTTCCTCTTTCCAGGGCATCACCCTTTCCTTTATACACATTTACAATTACACTCTTCAGCCAATCATCTGGGACAACACACTCATAAGTAATCCTATTTATCAGGTCAGTGACTAACCTCACCCTTACATCGCCTGAGGCCTTCAACATTTCGGCAGTCAACCCAGACACACCTGCTGCCTTCCCCACCCTCATCCTGCCTATTGCCTCACTCACAGTAGCAGTATCGAAGGGCAAGGGCCAGACACTGGATCTGCTGGCTCCAAACCTTCCCTGTCCCAGTCAAACTTCTCATTCAACAACCGGTTATAATGCTCTCTCCATGCATCTTTAATATCCTCACTGTTCACCACTACCCTTCCTTCACCATTCTTCACACATTGCTCACATTTAATATCCCGATTATCCCTCTTCACCTGACCTGCCACCCTAAATATCATATTTTTCCTTTCCCCATGATTTAGGTTATCAAGTAATAGTCTGTGTGACTCAGACTTTGCCCTGTATACCTCTCTTCTAGCCCTCCGCTTGGCAGCCAAATATTCCTCTTTGCTACCTCCCTTCTTCCATTCCCGGAAAAGCCTTCTTTTCTCCTTAACTGCAGCTTCTACACCCTCATCCCACCACCAAGTTACTTTATGTCTTGGTGGTCCTCTTGTCCAACGGCATGTTACATCAGTAACCCTCAAGAAATTGTTCTTGAGGGCTCTGTACTGTTCATTAACCCCTCTGTCTACAGCTCCCTGTTCAGGCACCACTCTCCTCAACTCGCTATAGAAGGCATCCCTTACTACTTGGTTTTTCAGCTTCCATATTTTCCTCCTAGGTACATAAGTCCTCTTTTTCATCACTTGTTCTTTAAGCACCATATCACAAATCAACAGTTTGTGCTGCTGCACACACTCCTCACTTCCTATAACTTTAACATCCCTCACTAACCAGAAAATAATCTATCTGACTGCTATTTCCCCCAGACTCATACGTAATAATAGAAAAATTCACTTAGTTCACTAGCCACATGCACTTCAGCCTTAGCACCATCATACATACCCTTCACGGCATTCAACAACTTCCCATCTACTCCATATATTCATAATACTTCCATAATCCCTGTCTATCCACCCTGTCATATGCTTTCTCCAAATCCATGAAGGCTGCCTACAACTTCTTTCCCTTCTCTAGAAACTTTTCCACTAAAGATCTAAGAATGAATATCCTGATCTACACAACCTCTTCCCTTCCTAAAGCCTCCCTGTTCTTCTCCAACTAATTCCTCTGTTATTTCTCCAACTCTGTCAATAAATATCTTACCATATATTTTCCTATTACACTAAGAAGACAAATGCCCTTATGATTACCGTACACTTCATTTTCCCCTTTTCCTTTGTACAGGGAATCCACTCACTTGATGTAGTGCTGCCTACTTCTTCCTTATCCTTTATCATTCTTTTTCTGTGCCTGCCCTCCTCTCTTCCTATTTCTCCTATCTTTCCTGTCATTTCTCATTGCTTGTCTTTCCTTTACAGGTGGCTTTACATTGAGTGACAAGCCGAATGGTTTCCTGTAAGCCAAGAAACCATTTACAGCACTGGGTGGTAACCATATAACCAAACCATACGTGCTCCCTACGTGTCAGCAAGTTGGTTGGTGGAGGGTTAGTGCCCCTCCCTGTAAAACAAATAACTCAAAGTCGAATGGCCACCCGTTATGGGATTATGGAGTCTGGCAATAGGTAGATAGATAGACAGACTTCCAATCCTCTGGGACTCTGCCTTCCTCCCAGGCCAATCCGCACATCCATGTCCATTCTACTACTATAACCTCCCCATGCTTCGGCTTTTCACCAAACACTTCATCAATTCTCGGGGCTTTCCCCATTTTGACTTTCTTCATTGCTTCCACTACTTCCATCCTACTGATTTCTTCTTCCCTTCTCACCTCCCTCCTTGTCCTAGCCATTCCCCTTCCACTTATACTTGCATTATTTTCATTCTCTATGCTTAACAGTTCCTTAAAGTGTTCTCTCAATCTGCTTCCTTTTTCTCCCTTCTCCACTATACCCTAAATGAAGTTGGGGTTCACTCAGACATAATAGCTCAGATCACCACGTGAATCACCTTAAGCAGTAGACCTACAGTGTTACCACATCAAGCGCGGAGGGGCTGGCTGGTGAGGTGCTGTACCACTTCTTTTATGAGTCACTGTTCCCCTTTCAAGAATGTGTTCTTTCACTCTTTTGATGATATTTTTGATACCAGTAAAGGAGTTAATGATCTAAGCACCCAATAAATATTCCACCTTGCAGTGAGACTGCAAAGGAACACACACACACACACACACACACACACACACACACACACACACACTTACTCTTGAGTTAGAGCACAAATCTCATTGCATAAGTCTCTCAAGAATGGAAAATTAAAAGTGAAAAGGAAGAAATGTGAGATAATAGTATATAAAAGGACTACAAATAAGAAAGTAGATTTTGGAGTAGTTGCAAGGAGAGTGGAAAGGTTACAGGAGAATGAGAAAAAGGCAGAATATGAGAGAGAAGTGGAGGGACGATTGGGTAAATATGAATTGGAGCAGATCGGGGACGTGGAAGGTGTGTGCAAGATATTCACAGAAGATATATGTGCACCACGTGATGTGGTGTGGGGGGTGAACGGAAGACGAAAGGGGGTGCAAGGAACAGCATGGTGGAATGAAGAGGTGAGACAGGCTGTGGCACAAAAGACAAAAATATACAATGAATGGATGAGAAATTGGGGTGTGGAAGAAGTTGAGAGACGGAAGAGAAAGCTATATGTAGAAAGGAAGAGAGAGGTGAAAAGATTAGTAAGAGAGAATTAGAAGAGAGTGGATAAGGAATTTGGAAGGAATTTGAGTGTAAAGTGGAGGGACTGTAAGAAAATGTTCTGGAAAGAGGTGAAGAGAGTAAGACAGGGTGGAAGTGAAGTTAGTAGGAGAGTGAATGATAAAAATGGTAGATTACTAATGGAGAAGGGAGAAAAAGTGAGCAGATGGAGAGAACACTTTAAGGAATTTTTGAACATAGAGAATGGAAGTAATGCGAGTATAAGTGGCTGGGGAATGGCTGGGAGAAGGAGGGAGGTGAGAAGACAGGAAGAAATCAGTAGAAGTTGTGGAAGCAATGAAGAAAGTCAAATTGGGGAAAGCCCCAGGAATTGATGGAGTGTTTGGTGAAATGCTGAAGCATGAGGAAGAGATAAGCCGTGATTTCGCGAGAAATAAATCAAATATTCTGGTTGGCTAACCAACTCGGCTGGGTTGATCTTCGGCACGTGATCGCCTGTACAACAAACTATCAGCTGATCACACTCCCTCCTCCCACTTGCTCACCAACAACAAATATGGCGACTTGAATAATTAATAAACAATATCTACCTGTACATGCAAAGCATAGAAGCAATTACATGACCCAATACTTATTACTCAGAATATGCAATGACATTACAAGCATTTTTGTCATAACACCAGCCACTCCAAACATAAACGTGATGTCAGTTCAGCATATCAAGGCAGATTTTTCACCACATTCACAAGCTTACATTATCACAGAAATTTTTAGCTTGTAAATCTTATAACTTGTCTGCTTTCACCACATTTATTAAGAGTACTTTAATTTTGTGAAGATATTTGCAAGTTTAAATAATAACCACCATATAATTCTTATTTACTTAGCCATAGCTAAATATGAGGAAATGTGGGAAGAATGTGGCGAAGTACTGAGAATCAGCTGAGCGGTGTTTACATTTGCGATCCAACAGCAGCAGGTTGGAAGGGGGCAACACTGCTCCCAACCATTGTTGACGCAAAGTCAACTTGACGGGTCCCGGTTGGAATTTGATGACGTCACAATGTTGGATTTTTTCCTCGCCTGTACAAGAAAATGGCGCCCAAATCAACATTATGATATAAAAAATCAACAGAAGTCAACTTCGGTTGACTTTTAAACCTCGCGAAATCACAGCTATAGTAGTAGAATGGATGTGGAAGATGTGCAGACTGGCCTGGGAGGAAGGTAGAGTCCCGGAGGATTGGAAGTCAGGTAGAATTATTCCCTTGTACAAAGGAAAAGGGGAAAATGAAGTATGTGGTAATCATAGGGGCATTTGTCTTCTTGGTGTATGGTAGGATACTTATTGACAGAGTTAGGGAAATAACAGAGGAATTAGTTGGAGAAGAACAAGGAGGCTTTAGGAAGGGAAGAGGTTGTGTAGATCAGATATTTATTCTTAGATCTTTAGTGGAAAAGTTTCTAGAGAAGGGAAAGAAGTTGTATGCGGCCTTCATGGATTTGGAGAAAGCATATGAGAGTGTGGATAGACAAGGATTGTGGAAAGTATTAAGAATATAATTATGGAGTAGATGGGATGTTGTTGAATGCTGTGAAGAGTATGTATGATGGTGCTAAGGCTGCAGTGCGTGTGGATGGTGAACTGAGTGAATTTTTCTGTTTGAAGGTTGGGTTGAAACAGGGATGTGTCATGTCTACATGGTTGTTCAATCTGTACATGGATGGAGTTATAAAAGAGATACAAGGTAGGGCTGTGGATGTTGGAGTGGCCCTAGTGAGAGAGGGTTGTGTTTTGAAACTCCATGTACTGTTGTTTGCAGATGATACTGTGTTAAGTGAAGACGAAGGGGAGCTGCAAGGCTTGGTGGATGAGTTTGGGAGAGTGTGTAAGAAAAGGGAATCTAAAGGTGAATATAGGGAAGAGTAAGGTGATGGTCTTTGAGAGAGGTGAAGTCAGTGAATGTACAGTGAGGTTGGATGGTGAGGAAATGGAAAATGTATTTACCTATTTGTAGTATACAGGAATTGAGCAATGCTCGTGTTGTCCTGTCTCCATATCCACATTTATCAAGTCTACCTTTACACACATGAATGTTTTTCTCATGCACCACCTCTTTGTCTAAGTCGTTTCAAATATTTAAGAATATACCTAATTGTGATATACACGGAATGTACTATGCTCGTGGGTTTCTGTCGCTGTTTCTCAATAAGTCGAATTTAACTTTAAACTCGTGTAAGTTTTTTGACTGGACGATCTCTTTGTCCAGGCTATTCCATAAGTCTATACTTCTGTAAGGAAAGCTATATTTCTTGATATCCTTCAAGCAGCTTGACTTTTTCAATTTCATTCCATGTCCTCTTGTTGCTCTCTTATCCCATACAAACAGATCTTCTTTGTCAATTTTATCTACTCCCACCATGGTCCTGAACACCGCAATCATGTCTCCCCTCTTTCTCCTTTCCTCTAACGAAGGCAAATCCAGTTTTTCCAGCCTCTCTCTGTATGACAGGTCTGTCAGACTGGGGACCATCTTGGTTGCTGTTCTTTGTATTCTCTCAATCTTGTTTATATCTTTCTTTTTGTGTGGGGACCACACTACCGCTGCATATTCTAACCTGGGGCGGATCATGGCCACTATCAATTTTTTCATCATTTCCTCATCCATATAATGAAATGCTACTCTTATGTTAGTCAAGAGCTTATAAGTCTCTCCAACTATCTTGTTAATGTGCTTTTCTGGTGACAAACTATCTTGGACCAGCACTCCCAAATCTTTCTCTTCTCTCCTTTTTGTGATTAATTCATTACCCAAAAAATAATTCAGTGATGGTCTCCTGGTACTTTTACCCATTTCCAATATTTTACATTTCTTTACATTAAATTTCATTTCCCACGTCCGGCTCCAATTGTGTATCCTATCCAAATCCTCCTGCAGTATTTTACAATCCTCCTCAACCTCTATCTTCCTCAAGATCTTTACATCATCAGCAAACAGACTCGCATAACTGTTCACTCCATCTACCATATCATTTACGTAAATCAGGAACATTACTGGCGCCAACACTGAGCCTTGAGGGACTCCACTTGTTACTTCCCTCCATCCAGATATCTTTTCCTTTATTACTGTCCTCATTTGTCTGTCTCTCAAAAAGTCTCTCATCCATTCCAGAAGTTTCCCCTTTAGTCCTCCTATATATTCTAGTTTCCACATTAGTCTCTTATGAGGTACCTTGTCAAAGGCCTTCTCTAAGTCTAAGTACACACAATCCACCCAACCATCTCTCTCCTGTACCACATCAATCGCTCTTGAGTAAAAGCTCAACAAGTTTGAAACACATGACCTTCCACTTCTGAATCCAAACTGACATTCAGCCAAAATATTCATCTCTTCCAGATATTTTATCCATCTGTCTTTCAGGATTCTCTCACACAATTTTGCGACCATGCTGGTTAGAGACACTGGTCTATAATTCAGGGGTTCTTCCCTGTTTCCTCCCTTGTAAATTGGTACCACATTTGCCCTCTTCCATTCTTTTGGCACTTTCCCCTCTTCCAGTGAGCATACAATTAAGCTGTGAATTTTATCCGCCAGTTGTTCTCTGCATTCCTTCAGTACCCAATTAGAAATTCCATCAGGTCCTGGGGCTTTCCTTACATCTTGAGTTTCCAGTAATTTATACACTTCCTGCACCTCCACTTTTATATCTTTCATCACCGGAACATTTCTAATCACTCCCTCCCCTTCCACAAGCTCCTTTTCTTTAGTGAAAACTGACTGGAAACGTTTGTTCATTATTTCTGCTTGCATTGCCGCATCCTTAAAGACCTCTCCATCTACTTTCAGCTTGGTGATTCCTTCCTTTTGTTTCAGTTTGCCATTAACAAATCTGTAAAACAGTTTGGGTTCATCCTTGCATTTGTCAATTATACCTTTTTCAAAATTCCTTTCTTCTTCCCTACGTATTCTTGTGTATTCGTTTCTTGTTCTTTTATATTCTTCCTTTGTTCTGTCGTTACCTCTCTTTCTCCAATTGTTCCACGCCTTATCTCTCTCTTTTTTGGCTATCATACTGTACACCTTCTATTAAACCACTCCTTTTTCCTGTTTTCTTTCCCTCTTACTCTTGGTACAAATTTTTCCACTCCCAAATTATAGAGGTCTAGAAAGATATCCCACTTCCTCTGTATCTCTCTTGTTTCTCTGAATTTTCTCCAATCCGCATTTTCAAAAAAGTTTCTCAATCCTGTAAAATTTGCTTTGCCAAAGTTGTATCTTCCCTGTCTATGAAGCTCGTCTCTTGGCTCGACGTTTCCTATTAACATCTGGAACTCAATGACCACGTGATCACTTTTTCCCAAAGGACAGAGATATTCCAATGATTCTATTACATCGGGTTCTTTGGTGAACAGTAAATCTAACCTTGCTGGTGTGTCCTCACCTCGAAACCGTGTCTCTTCTTTGACCCACTGCGTCATCACATTATTCATCTATCTATCTATCTATAGCCCGACGCCCCAATCCCGCAAAGGGTGGCCGCAGACAAAACGCCTCCAAGTCACTCTGTCACCCACCATTTGACTCCCTCCCCCAACTCACCCCCTCCCTCATATACCTCTCAACTCCATCCCTCCACCTCATCCTCGGTCTACCCTCCCTCTCCCTCCCTCCACCTCACCTACATACACCCTCTTAGTCAGTCTTTCATTCTCCATCCTCTCCACATGTCCAAACCACCTCAGTGTATTTCTCCTAATCTTTTCAACCACATCCACATCTACCCCACAACGTTCCTTCACTTCTTCATTCGTCAACCTGTCCCTCCATGTCACTCCACATGCTCCTCTCAAGTAACTCATTTCCACTGCTCTCACTCTTGACTTGTTCCCCTCTTGCAAGGTCCACGCCTCGCTTCCATACGTCAGGGTAGGGATCACAATACCATCATGCAGTGACTTCTTAACTTCCATACTCACCTCCCTATTTCTCATCACTGCTTTCAGTGTGCCAACAACCTTCCTTCCCTGCTGTACCCTTTCACGTACTTCATCCCCCAAAGTTCCATCCTTACTCATCACACTACCCAAGTACTTGAATGCACTCACATTCTCCATATCCTCACCATCCAACCTCACTGCACACTCTGTGACTTCATTCCTCTCAAACACCATAACTTTACTTTTGTTTACATTAACTTTCAGCTTCCTCCTCCTACACACTGTCCCAAATTCATTCACCAAACCTTGCAACTCCCATTCATCTTCACTCAACAATACTGTATCATCAGCAAATAGCAACACCGGAAGCTTCCAAAACTCACCCTCATTCATTAGGGCCACCCCTACATCCACTGCCCTACCTTGTACCTCCTTTACGACCCCATCCATATATATATTAAACAGCCATGGAGACATTACGCACCCCTGTTTCAGTCCCACATTGAGATCAAAGAACTCACTCAGCTCACCATCCACTCGCACCGTAGCCCTAGCTCCCTCGTACATACTCTTCACAGCACTCAACAATTTCCCCTCCACTCCATATATTCTTAGTACCTTCCACATACCTTTCCTATCTATTCTGTCATAAGCTTTCTCCAAGTCCATGAAGGCAGCGTACACTTTCCTTCCCTTCTCTAGATACTTCTCCACTAAACATCTTAGAACAAATATCTGATCTACACACCCTTTTCCCTTCCTAAATCCCCCTTGTTCTTCTCCAACTAGCTCCTCTGTCATATGCCTAACCCTATCAATGAGTATTCTACCATATATTTTACCAGTCACACTAAGAAGGCAAATACCCCTATGGTTACCACATACTTCTCTCTCCCCTTTTCCTTTGTACAGAGGAACAATTATACCTGATTTCCAGTCCTCTGGAACCCTTCCCTCTTCCCAAGCCAATCTACACAACTTCCATATCCACTCCACAACAATCTCACCCCCATACCTAAGCATTTCACCACACACTCCATCAATTCCTGGGGCCTTTCCCAGCTTAATCTTCTTCATCGCTTCCACTACTTCCGACCTACTGATCTCTTCCTCCCTCCTCTCATCTCTTCTTCTCCCAGCCATTCCCCAACCACTTATACTCACACTGCTCTCACTCTCTACATTCAACAAATCCTCAAAGTGCTCCTTCTATCTCCTCAATTTCTCTCTTTTTCTCCACCAACAATCTATTATTCCTATCTTTCACTCCCCTACTATTTCCCCTTTCACACTGCCTTACTTTCTTTACCTCCTTCCAAAACAATTTCTTACTCTCCCTCCATTTCACACTCAGATTCCTCCCAAACTCTTCATCCACTTTCTTCTTACTCTCCTTCACCAGTCTCTTAACCTCCCTTCTCCTGCTCACATATACCTCTCTCTTCTCTCTCTCATCTTCTCCCCTACCTCTACTCGCCAACCATTCACCATATGCCTTCTTCTTTTGTTCCACAGCTCGTTTCACCTCATCATTCCACCATGCTGTCCCTTGCACACCCTTGCATCTCCTCCTCACTCCACAAACTGCCTCACACGTTGCGCTTATCTCTTCCGTGAATATCTTACATACGTCTTCCACCCCTTCCATCTGCTCTAGCTCATACCTTCCCAATTTTTCTTCCACTATGCTCTTATACTCTGTCCTCTTCTCACTATCTTGCAATTTCTCCACTCTTCTCACAGGAGCTTCATTATTATATTTAATAACATAGTACCCCACGAATCCTCGCCGCCTCCCGAGTACCATTCCTCCCAGTTCACCTCTTTACAATTAAAGTCACCCACCAAAATTATATTATTGCTCTTCTCAATTATTTTTTGCAAGTAGCCAGCCATATCTGACAACATCTCATGGTATTCGTCATCCTTCCATGCTCTCGTCTTTGGGGGAACATACACTACCGCCATATCTCTCTTAACATTCTCTCCAGTTTCTAATTTCATATATATCACTTCAGCCCTGCCTTCTCCCATTTCCACAGTATCTACAATTATGTTGTTCTTCACTGCTATCATCACTCCTCCTCCCTTTTTTTCTTTCCTGTCTTTTCTCCACAGTTTGTATTTACCATCTCCCAAATGAACATCAATATCTTCTCTTAATTTGGTCTCTACAAGGCACATGACATCAGGTTCATGTTCTCTCAAGAAATCATTAATTTCGATCCTTGTCGATATGAAACCATCAACATTAGTAAATATCACCTTCAAATTATTTTTGACATTATTAATACCCTCTTCTCTCCTACTCTCTGTCCGTACCACTTCTTCAACTTCTGATCTTTCACAACCATCCCCCCTAGTTTCCTTCACTTCTATTTCCTTAAATACCATTTCCTTACTTTCATATCCAATACTCTCCAAAAAAAAAGTATTACGTTCTTCCTCTGTCCTCTTATCATTTTTTTCCTTTACTTCTTCCTTTAATGATTTTAAAACTTCTCTTTCTTCTTCATTCAGATCTTTTCTTATTATAATATTTTCCATCCCCGCCTCTTTGCTTAATTTCCAGGTCACTTTAAGTATCTCATTTATTACACTTTCTGATGTAAACTTGACTCTCATTGGTCTTGTTTCCCCTTTCTTATAAGGCCCTATCCTCCTTACTTCCTCAATTTCTTTTACCCACTTGTCTCCTTCGGGGTCAATCTTGCCTAATATTCCTCTCACCATGTTCGTGTCTTTCTCGAGTCTTGCGAACCTAACCTTTTCCTCCTCTTCCCTGTTTCCAAATACTACCACACATCTGTTCCTTTCTACAGTTTCTCTCACTATTTTCTCTTTTTTCTTCAGTATTTTCACTACATTTTCTTCCATTTCTTTCTTGTTCATTTCCCTTTCTTCCTGGATGATCTCTCTTAAGCTGACCACTTCTTTCTGTTCTTCTTCTACGTGTGCCCACTTTGCCTTGTGTTCTTCTAGTACATTACTCACCTTCTCCGTTTTATTAGTACTCTCTTCAAGTTTCCTCCTCAGTTCAACATTCTCCCTCTTCAAATTCTTAATCTCTTCATTGGCTGTTTCGTTGGACTGGATTAGACTCTGTATGTTGGTTTCCGTATTTCCTGACACATCCTTTATCACTAGATTCTCTACTTTTTTTTCGAGTTCACTAATCCTCATAATTAATGTTTTCACCAGGTCCATGACATTAGTATTAGCATCAAATCCTTGAAATTCCATTCCCTCATTGTTTACATTTTCGGCCATCTTTAACGTACCGGTAAAGTACCTAAACAGCTGTTACCGAATAAGCCACAAACATTCATGTATACTATTGCCAACAAATCTTTACATTTTTGGTAGTCTACCAACTTTCATTATTTTAAATTTAAAGAAAGACCCTAGGAGACAGGACAGACAAAATTCCTGAAACTACTCAAGGTTAGGAGCGATGCCTGGGACGACCTCTCTCTCCGGCTGCTCGTGTGTGTGTGTCCCGGCTGCTCGTGTGTGAGTACGTTTAAGTACTTGGGTAGTGTGATGAGTAAGGATGGAAGTTTGGAGGGTGAAGTGCTTGAAAGGGTACAACAAGGAAGAAAGGTTGCTGGTTCCTTGAAAGCAGTGATAAGAAACAGGGAAGTGAGCATGTAAGTAAAAAAGTTACTACATGACAGTATCGTGATAGCAACTCTAACGTATGGAAGTGAAGCTTGGACGTTGTTGGAGGGACACAAGTCGAGAGTGAGAGCAGTGGAAATGAGTTATTTGAGAGGAGCCTGTGGAGTCACATGGAGAGACAGGCTGACAAATGAGGATATAAAGGAGTGTTGTGGTGTGGATGTGGATGTGATAGGAGGCGTTTGGAGGAACACACGGATGGTTTGGCCATGTGGAGAGGATGGAGGGTGAGAGACTGACAAGGAGTGTATGTGAGTGAGGTAGAGGGAGGGGAAGGCCGAGGATGATATGAAGGGATGGAGTGGAGAGGTATATGGAGAGATGGAGTGGAGAGGATGATATGGAGGGTGGAGTGGAGATGATATGGAGGGATGGAGTGGAGAGGGTGAGTTGGAGGCAGGGCAGTGAAATGGCGGGGGACAGGGAGACGTGGAGGCGATTTGTTTGTAGCAACCCCGTACGGGATTAAGGCGTCTGGCAATAGATAGATAGATTTTGGAAGGCAGTACTATACAGGGCTAAATGAGGAAACATAGCAAATTGCATGGTCAGATAGGAAGTGCAATGCCTCAGAAAATCAACAGTTTTAAATATTTTGGAATTACAGTATACCTGTATACTTGTATTGAGCAAATGTGGCAAAATACTGTAAAGAATGAGGTTAAGGAGAGATCATTTCAAGGGAGAAGAGTGAGTAGATATCTCAGTTGTACTTTGTAAAAAAGGAGGATTTGGATGGAGTTCACGAGTTGTCAGTATGAAAATGTTTTATTACCAACACTCTCATTTGGTAGTGAAACCTGGGCAGGGTGACAGAGAACTGTCTAGGTTGAAAGCTGTAGAAGAGACCTGTCTATGATCAGCTGTAGGCATTGGGAGGATGGGTGGTTGCAAGTGGCCTATAACAGTAAAATTTATGGGTCCTACAGAATGGACAAAAAAGCCATAGGAGTGAGACAAGGTATTACTGAGTGGACAAAAAAGAATACGCTGAGATGGTATGGAAATATATGCACAAAGAATAAAGAGAGATAGGGTGCCAAAGAAAGTCTGTGAAAGTAAGATTGAGGTTGGTGTTGGTAGAAGCAGATCTTTAATGGTATGGAATAAGAGACTGGAGCATACATTATTGAAACAGGAGGAGGAGAAGGAGTGTTTGAGACAGTGAAAGTGGAGTACGAGGATATGGTAACTTGAAAGGATTTTTGTCATGGCTATTTCCTGTTTCAGGTTCCTAAAAGGAAGCAAGTCGGTGATGATGATGATAAGTAGACCATTCTCTCCTTGACTTGGCCCACACTGTTGCCTTTTTACAGCTTATTTCATGTACATGAATGACAAAAAGACAATCATATGGCATTATATTCTTTTCATAGCATTTCTTTGTGACTACCATCATATTCTTAGTGTTAATCTTTTGTTATAGCTCAGTATTCAGGGTGAAGAGACAGCAATTTTTGGTCGTCAGACTAAAAAAGTAAAGTATACAGTTGGTCACTTGACTATTTTGTCTTCTATGATTCTGGTCTGAATATTTTCAGGGTAACTTGCCATATATTAATATTAAAAGTGAATGCAGAAAGAAATGTGATGATATGAAGGATGTAGGTGGTAGATTATTAACCCATGGGGATGAAGTAAGGACCAGAAGAAAAGAATATTTTGAAAGCCTGATAAATGGGAATAGAGGGAGCAGAGTGGCTGTAAACATGATTGGTTTTGGGGGTGTGCAGAGAAGGAATGCAGTGCCAGAAGTGACACTTGCATAAATGAAAAGTGCTGTGAAGCGGCTGAAAAATGGGAAAGCAGTTGGGGTTGATGAGGTGTATGCAAAGATGCTTAAGTGTAATGGAGAGAGTGGAATGAAGTGCTTGTTGGAGATATGTAAGAAGGCATGGATGAGTGAAACTGTGCCTGCAGAGTGTAAAAAGGCTGTGATTGTACCCCTGTACAAAAATAAATATGGGCGAAGTGAGTGCAAGAATTATCGTGGCATAAGTTTATTGAGTGTCGTAGGGAAGTTACATGGAAGAACTATTAGAGAGAAAGTAAGAGAGATATCAGAAGTCCTAACAAGTGATGAACTGGGTGGCTTTAGAGACTATGGTGTGGCATGTGTGGATCAAATATTTGCAGTGAGACAGACAGTAGAGAAGGCTTGTGAGAAGGACCATACGGTGTTTATGGCATTCATGGATCTGGAAAAAGCATACGACAAGGTGGACAGAGTAGGATTGTGGAAAGTTTTGCACATGTACGGTGTAGATGGTAAGCTGCTAGGTGCTGTCAAGAGTTTTTATGATGGTAGTGAAGCATGTGCAAGGGTTAATGGGCATCTAAGTGAATGGTTGACGATCGGTGTGGGCATGCAACAAAGTTGTGTGATGTCTCCATAGTCCATGGTTGTTCAATATATACATGGATGGGGTGATGAGGGAAGTAAAAACACGAGTAATGGAAAGAGGGATGACGTTGGTAAAGAAATGGTGATGGATGGAATATCTCAGATTTGTTGTATGCTGATGATGCAGCACTGCTTGCAAGTACCGGACAAGAACTTGGTAGGCTAGTGCAGAGTTTTGCTGATGTCTGTGAGCGTCACGTCTTTAGAGTAAATGCAGAAAAGAGTAAAGTGATGGTTACTGAGAGAGAAGGTGACTCACAGTGCGATGTTACAGTGAATGGAGAGAGACTGGAATTGATGAGAGTTCAAATACCTGGGTACAATGATAGAAAAGAGAGGAAAATGTGCAAAAGAAGTCGCAAGTAGAGTGACACAAGGAAGAAAAGTAGCTAGTGCAGTGAAGGCCTTGATAAGAAATAGAGGCTTGAGTGTTGCAGCTGCACGAGGCTTACATGAAAGAGTGTTAGTGCCAACTTTAACATACGGATGTGAGACTATGGTTTGGCATGAAAATGAAAAGTCAAGAGTACGAGCAGTGGAGATGGGACTGCTGAGGAATGTATGTGGAGTACAGAGGGTGGATAGGATGCGAAATAATGTGATTCGTGAAAGATGTGGAGTGAGGAAGTCGGTGGACACCACTACTTAAGAGTGTGTACCGAGATGGTATGGTCATGTGGAGAGAATGGATAACAATAAAGTGGTGAAAAAGGTATACCGAGCGAATCTGAAGAAGGGAGGAGGCGAGGTAGGCCAAAGAGAATGTGGAGAGATATGGTGGAGGAGTGCATGAGGAAGAGAGGTTTGGAAGTCAGTGAGGCTAGGGAACTGACAAGAGATCGAGCTGGCTGGATGAATGTTGTGAGGAGAAGTGCATGATTAGGGATTTGGCACCCCTTTTTAACGTGGCAGCGTCTGGACTGACTCTATCGGATACGTTTATGTGAAGCTACAAAAAGTGGTGAATGTTTTTGGCATATTGAATAGAGCCAGGATTCCGGGGTCTTGAATGATGAATGAATGGAAGCGTGGCCCATTGGACTGGGCAAATTTGGGTTGTCTGGACATTGCTACTCCTCACCCTGCCCTAGGGTGGGAAAGAAGGTCCGGATGATGATGATGAAAATATTAAAATTTAAAATAATAATACTAATGCATGTACTGCATATTAATATTAATGTAAAAAGGCATGGTTCTCTACTACCGTATTAAAAAAGCTATCTATCCATCTGCAGCCAGACGCCATAATCCCATAAGGGGTGATCGTTTGACTTTGGTTGTTTTATGGGATGGGGCACTAACCCTCTGCCAACTCACTTGCCGACACGTAGGGAACATTTCTTTGTTGGTTATATGCTACTACCCAGCACTGTAAATGATTTCCAGGCTTACAGGAAACCATTTGGCTTGTCACTCAATGTAAAGCCACCTGAAAAGAAGAGTAGGAAGTGACAGGAATGATGGAAGAAGAAAGAAAAGAGGGCAGACAAAGAAAAAGAATGATAAAAGTGAAGGAAGAAGTAGACAGCACTACATCAAGTGAGTGGATGATGGTCTCCACCACCTACCACAATTAATAAAAAATGCTATTAATATATTAATAGTACAGTAAGCTATTATGAAAAATGTGAACTGAAATTACCGAGCACAGTGTGACTACAAACAAACAGTTGTAATGTTGCATACAAGTTATGAGAAGGTATTTTATGCAACAAGATCAGTACATTTACTCAAAAGTAATTTTGTTTGTTTGCCTCTCTTAGCACTATCTGTGCATGGTGGTGCACCTACTGGGTGCTTAGACATCATTAACCCCTTTAGTAGTGTCAGAACTGCCATCAAAAGAACGCGGAAGAGGGGGGGGGGGCACGTATTAGAGCATTCACGCATGTAACTTATGATTTGTGGTACAGTATAAGAACATAAGAAGAGAGGATAACTGCAGTAGGCCGGTTAGCCCATGCTAGGCAGAACTCACAGTGCACAGTGTTTCTTGCCACCTTTTTATCATGAACTATACCATGCACTTTTTATTCTAACCTGGCCTAAAATTGTCATCTTTCCGTCTTGAATACTCATTTGTAACCTTAGATTAACACTGGAATATAATGCTAGTCACAAAGAAGTGCTAAGGAAAAGATGTACAGCCATAGTAATGTCAAGCTCCGTCACTGAGCTGTGTGAAATAAGGTAGAAGAGGACAAAAACCTAGGCATGTTAAGATAAAAACAAGAATGTACCATACAACACTGTCAACACATCTGGGACTACCAGTTAGGGATACTCTCAAATCAGCTCTACAGATAGCAGTGCAGATTTAATGAACAATTTTTTTGTAATTTACTGCGATTTTCTATCTATCTATCTATCTATAGCCCGACGCCCTAATCCCGCAAAGGGTGGCCGCAGACAAAACGCCTCCAAGTCGCTCTGTCACCCACCATTTGACTACCCTCCCCCCAACTCACCCCCCCCCTCCCTTATATACCTCTCAACTCCATCCCTCCACCTCATCCTCGGTCTACCTCTCCCTCTCCCTCCCTCCACCTCACCTACATACACCCTCTTAGTCAGTCTTTCATTCTCCATTCTCTTCACATATCCAAACCACCCCAGTGTATTTCTCCTAATCTTCTCAACCACATCCACCCCACAGCGTTCCTTCACTTCTTCATTCATCAACCTGTCCCTCCACATCACTTTACATGCTCCTCTCAAGTAACTCATTTCCACTGCTCTCACTCTTGACTAGTTCCCCTCTTGCAAGGTCCATGCCTCGCTTCCATACGTCAGGGTAGGGATCACAATACTATTATGCAGTGACTTCTTAACTTCCATACTCACCTCCCTACTGTATTTCTCATCACTGCTTTCAGTGTACCAACAACCTTCCTTCCTTGCTGTACCCTTTCACGCACTTCATCCCCCAAAGTTCCATCCTTACTCATCACACTACCCAAGTACTTGAATGCACTCACATTCTCCATATCCTCACCATCCAACCTCACTGCACACTCTGTGACTTCATTCCTCTCAAACACCATAACTTTACTTTTGTTTACATTAACTTTCAGATTCCTCCTCCTACACACTGTCCCAAATTCATTCACCAAACCTTGCAACTCCCATTCATCTTCACTCAACAGTACTGTATCATCAGCAAACAGCAACACCGGAAGCTTCCAAATCTCACCCTCATTCATTAGAGCCACCCCCACATCCACTGCCCTACCCTGCACCTCCTTTACAACCCCATCCATGTATATATTAAACAGCCATGGAGACATCACACACCCCTGTTTCAGTCCCACATTGAGATCAAAGAACTCACTCAGCTCACCATCCACTCGCACCGCAGCCCTAGCTCCCTCGTACATACTCTTCACAGCACTCAACAATTTCCCCTCCACTCCATATATTCTTAATACCTTCCACATACCTTGTCTATCTATTCTGTCATAAGCTTTCTCCAAGTCCATGAAGGCAGCATACACTTCCCTTCCCTTCTCTAGATACTTCTCCACTAAACATCTTAGAACAAATATCTGATCTACACACCCTTTTCCCTTCCTAAATCCCCCTTGTTCTTCTCCAACTAGCTCCTCTGTCATATGCCTAACCCTATCAATGAGTATTCTACCATATATTTTACCAGTCACACTAAGTAGGCAAATACCCCTATGGTTACCACATACTTCTCTCTCCCCTTTTCCTTTGTATAAAGGAACAATTATACCTGATTTCCAGTCCTCTGGAACCCTTCCCTCTTCCCAAGCCAATCTACACAACTTCCATATCCACTCCACAACAATCTCACCTCCATACCTAAGCATTTCACCACACACTCCATCAATTCCTGGGGCCTTTCCCAACTTAATCTTCTTCATCGATTCCACTACTTCCGCCCTACTGATCTCTTCCTTCCTCCTCTCATCTCTTCTTCTCCCAGCCATTCCCCAACCACTTATACTCGCACTGCTTTCACTCTCTACATTCAACAAATCCTCAAAGTGCTCCTTCCATCTCCTCAGTTTCTCTCTCTTCTCCACCAATAATCTATTATTCCTATCTTTCACTCCCCTACTGTTTCCCCTTTCACACTGCCTTACTTTCTTTACCTCCTTCCAAAACAATTTCTTACTTTCCCTCCATTTCACACTCAAATTCCTCCCAAACTCTTCATCCACTTTCTTTTTACTCTTCTTCACCAGTCTCTTAACCTCCCTTCTCCTGCTCATATATACCTCTCTCTTCTCTCTCTCATCTTCTCCCCTACCTCTACTCACTAACCATTCACTATATGCCTTCTTTTGTTCCACAGCTCGTTTCACCTCGTCATTCCACCATGCTGTCCCTTGCACACCCTTGCATCTCCTCCTCACTCCACAAACTGTCTCACTCACACGCTGCGCCTATCTCTTCCGTGAATATCTTACATACGTCTTCCACCCCTTCCATCTGCTCTAGTTCATACCTTCCCAATCTTTCTTCCAATATGCTGTTATACTCTGTCATTTTCTCACTATCTTGCAATTTCTCCACTCTTCTCACAGGAGTTGCTTCCTCCTGTCTTCCCCTTCGTCTCCTCAACCACTTTCTTTGCAGCTCTACCTTGGCCATCACTAAATGATGGTCCGAGACTCCATTCCCCCACCCTCTCCACACTCTTGCATCCAACACTTGTCTTCTCATTCGCTCATCCACACACACGTAGTCTATCATTGCCTTTCGTTTAACAAGTTCACCATCCATCCTCCTCATTACTCTCCATGTGTACCGGTGGATCATCTTACGCCGAAAGTAGGTGTTTGTTATTGCCAACCCCTTTCCAGCACAGATGTCCACCAAAGCACTTCCATTCCCATCTACGTCAGCTGGCACACCCCACTGACCAACCACTCCATCCACTCGTACATTCCCAACTTTGCCATTCATGTCTCCAATCAGTAGCACTCTCTCGCTCCTCTCAAACTTGTCCATACACGCTTCTACACTCGCCCAAAACTCATCTTTCACTCTTGCCACTCGATCCTCTGACGGGGCATACACACATACAATCGCCCATGCTTGTATACATACTTTCATCCTCACCCATACAATCCTTGCACCCACTGTTCCATACTCTCTTATATTCTCCTTCCACTTCTTGCTTATCATCAGACATACTCCCTCTCTTGCCCTCTCATTTTCATTGACTCCTGCACATATACCTAAACCATATTCCCATTCTCTCACCCTTTCACCTTTCCATTTAGTTTCAGTCAATCCACATATATCCACTTTTGCATCCTCAAGCACCTGACCAATCTCTCTCTCTTTCACTTCATCATTCACTCCTCTCACATTCCACGTTCGCACCCAAAGAATGTCCTTTGTCCATTCCTTAGTCAACAACGTATGGTCCGTCTGGGTCCGAGGCGCTTTATTCGCTTTTTTAGTTAGTTCTCTTTACGGGGTGGGGCACTAACCCACCACCAACCCTTTTAGTCGTCTCGTACAATAAGCAGGGATACTGGGGGAGTATTCTTGAAACCCCCCCTACCCCCAGGGGGATTTTAATACCAAAAAAAGAAAATATGAAAAGAGAGCTTTTAACTGACTTTCCCACTCAGGGATGAGTAAGGCTAGTCACTCTCATTCTAAATGTCAAGACCAACCTGCCTAGCCCTGGGTTCCTACGCTCCTCTGTGGGGCAACATAGAATTGGGTGATGGATGGATTCTTTGTTAGCAAATGGATTTTCCTTTTTTTTTTTTTCCCTTTTTTTTTTTAAACTGAAGTGTCTGTGTTTATGAGTATGAAGGCCAGGATCTGGAGATTTTTTTTTCTTTCTATGTTCAGACAAATTTATTTGGGTTTGGAGATACTTTACAAACTGGAAAAGGCTCCTTTATAAAGAATAAGATAATCGGGAAGCACAGTACAGTACTTTTTTTTTTTTTCCCCCAATCTGAAGCCAGACACATTAATCCTGAACAGGGTGGCCACAAATAAACTGCTTGTGTCATCCTGCCCTTTGCCATGCAGCTGCCCTTCCTTCATATTACACCAGACTCATTCAGACACCTCTCCACCCATCCCTTTACCTCATCCTCAGGCTCAACCTCTCCCTCTGTATCAATCACATACATTCTTCTAGTCTATCTCTTATTCTTTTTGCTCCCTAGCTGTGGTACCTCTAACACTCTCCTGCATGCCTCTAGGACTTAATTGTTGTTGTTTTTGTTACAGACTAAGGCACTTCGTCTTCATACATGTCATGAAAGTCAGCCATTACTCTAAGTTTAAGGAGGCCTTGTAGGAGCCAGTTTTGTTATGAGTGTATGGGACCTTACAAGATGAGCTATATTCTCTTCAATTTCTGTCTGTCCATCTGTTTATCTAACTATACCAAGATGCCTTTTTGGAGAGCATGGCCATAAGCACATCACCTCCATATCTCTCTCACCTCCATATCTCTCTGTCCTCCAACACGCTGCCTTCCCTCAAACTCACACCACCATTACACATACGCTACTCTACTCCATCTCTCCACCTCATCCTCAGTCCCTTCTCCACCACACTCACATACCTCACTTTACCCTGACCTAAATTTGCCTTCTCTCTATTCTGAATACAGAGTTGTGGCAACAGATTAGGATAACAATACACTATGGCATTAGTCACAAAGAGGTGCTATGGAAAGAATTTAGAGCTGCAGTACTGTCTTTTTCTGCCACTGAACTATGGGAAATAAGCTACAAAAGGATGAAATTATCAGCCATGTTGGGGTGAGTGAAGTGAGCATCTCTTAGCAGTTTATGGTGTGTACTACAGTGTACCCATTTGTGTCTTCTAAATATTGCCATAGACTGTGTAAATCTATGTAGCCAGCTATTGCCAGACACCTTAAACCCAAAGGGGGTGGTCATGAACAAATCACATCCATGTCATTTCCTCCACCATCCGGGTACCCTCCCTTCACTCATATATCCCTCAAACCCATCCCTTCTTCATCCCATCCTCAGTCTCCCTTTCCTCCTCTCCCACTTTGATGCCCTCACATGCACTCCCCTGGTTAATCTCTTATGCTCCATTCTCTCCACCTGGCCAAACCCACTAAAGGTACTTCTAATGCATTCCAGCACATCCATATCAAAACTGCAACATTCCTTCACTTCCTTTTCTGTCTGTATCTCTGTACAATTCACTGTCTTCTGTAAGTTTACAAGTAAAATCATCTGGACTTTGCATGAAAACAAAACATCATAAAAAATAGGTACTGTAATTACAATGTTGTGCAGGTATCATATCAACTTATATAAGCTGTTATTTTTTTTTTATTTATTTATTTTTTTTTATGCAAGGAAGAAGGAACCACAGGCTACAGGCCTGCAAAGTCTGCTCCCTCCAAGAAAAATAAAAACAAGAAATAGAGAGCCAAATTCAAGATATGTTCATTTCGAGATGCCTGAACACACTGTGTTTAAAAGACTGGAGGTCACAGGCAGTAGGAAATACAGACAGGAAGATGGTTCCAGAGTCAAATTGTTGCATACATGAAGGACTGGGAGTATTGGTTAAGTCTGGCATTTGACAGTTGAACAGAGAAGGAATGAGTGTTTGCTGCTAGACCGGTGCTAGTATTTGCAGCTTTTCTCCACAGTGCTACCTTTGCTACCAACTGTTACCCCACCTCACTGTGCCACGGCATTATCTGTCACTAAGGAACATGGGTTAACTGCACATGACAGCTCTGGAGAGGCAGTCACTGTACTTGCCTGCAGTTGATGGATCTGCTCAGCACAACAGACTGGGGTTACTAAACAACAAAACTACCACCACCACCACCACCAACAACAACAACAACAACACCTATTTCACTAATATAATCCTTTTTAAATCAAACATTAAATAAAATAAACGAAAACAGAATAACACATTGTTTGCTACCATGAATTACTCTAAATATGAAATGTGTCAATGTTGTATGCTGACCAACAAGCAGCTACCAGCTGATCACTGGTATCAGCCATACACTGCTACTTTTGCTACCAGCTGTTACTCAACCTATCACACATACCCTTTTCACATTAGAGACTAGATAAAAATTTGAATAACTTGGCCATTGTTTCCTACTATGAATTAAAAATGGACATGCATAACTTGTGTTATATCAATTTAATGGACCCTACCATCAGCTCATTGTGATATCGGTGAACAGCACAGTAGAAACACATTATAGCTGAGTGTAATGTAATGTATATACCAATAATGCACTGTAAGTACCATCTGGAGTGGCTAATGAAAGAGGACTGGGGTTTACAAACAAATTTATAATCAACTCCTGTTGTAACTGTGATTTGCTTTTGTTGAAGGGCAGGGAAAGTGCAAAATCCTCTCATGTTTCATTATCCAGCAAAAACAAATTTTAGTTACCAAAGGAAAATTATCATACACTAATTTTTGGAGGACATGCAAGGAAAGCAGGATGGAAATTCTTCATCTCTTGCTTTTCCTGTAAAAGCAAGCATAGGTTACATCAAGGAGTTAACAGTAAGTTCAATTGTAAATCTTCCTCAGATGTTCTATGCTGTATTTGTGAGTATGTAACTTTTGCTGACTGAAACAGTACTGTGTGAGTGTTGTCAGTGTTTTATAATTGTGCAGCTGTGTGTATTACGAGATATAAAGATTTATGTAACATATTTACTGCAGTTTTCATAGTCAAGAATCAGTTAGTTAATCCCTGTTGCCCAAACATGACTTTTTATCTTATTCTTGATCTCCACATGACTTTCTTCAGCTTAGAAGTGTTTTTATATTAGGGGAGTTATGGCCCTAACTTAATTAATTTGTTTTTCCTTGCTCTGTTCATCATCTGGGGGGAAAAAAAAAAATCTAGTGCGTTCTACAACACTGCATAAAACTGACTGGTAGTAACAAGAATAAACTATAAAATATGTCACCATTAAGACAGAATTAACCTTTTCATTATAAGAGGTGTTTCCAAAGCATTACCATCATCATCTTGACCCTTTTGTCACCTAAATATGGGGTGAGGTAGGATCCAGAAACAAGGAAAGAGAAAGTACAAAAGTGGAAAAACTATCACCAGCATACCTAATGAAAAGGACCAGACAATTAAACACTGTTTAAGCCAACAGAATAACTCTCCTCCAAGCTGAAAATATTTAGCTGACAGCCTCCCTATTTAGTCCCTTATCCCTGATGTCACACTTTATGACCGTGTCCCAAGTGTTGTCTGGCCCGCCTCTCGCAACTCTACCCTCGACGTTCACACTTCCCACCTTCCATGAATTGAAAGATATATCACAGTACTGAAGGGCTTATTCTATTTACTGTACTCTGAAGAATCTCCTTTAAACTGAATAAAACTGTCTGGTGGTGGTAGGACCCAGTGAATGTGAGACAGACAGATGGATAGAGAGAGAGAGAGAGAGAGAGAGAGAGAGAGAGAGAGAGAGAGAACGTGGCATTTAATCTTTTCATCCTGTGGAAATATAGTACTCTGGATCTTATTCTGTAAGTTCAGTACAGGATAGAGAGTAATCCCTCCACTATCCAACGTAATAGAGCCAAAGGCATGTCCGGAAAGTGGTCCTGTCCGGATAGTGGGCAATAGCCTCCTGGACTTGTACTTATGGACCCTAACTCAGAAAAACACCTATACAACTCCCTCTGGACATGCATAGCACCTATTTAAGACCTAAATCACACCAATAAGGGACATAAAAGACTGAAATAAATGCAAAAGAACCATAAAATGAGGTTTTTGAGGTAGGTTTATACAATATTAAACATTCTGGGTACTTACAAGTCCCTGGCTCCTGGACTGGTAGTTATGGACCCTAACCTAGCCTAACTCAGAAAAACACCTCCCAACTGCCCATGCATAGCACTTGAGACACTACATATTCACACCAATAAGGGACATAAAAGAGTGAAATGAGGTGTTTGAGGTAAGTACAGTATGGAAAATACAGTACAGTACAGTATGAAACATTCTGCCTACTTACAGCAAGTCCATGGCCATCTCGATGAATAACCGCCTCCTCTCAGACTCTGACAGTAAGAAGGATTTCCTGAAGCACTTGTAGTACACTGTTCATGAAGTCTTGCACTGAACTTAGTCATTTGCACTCAGAAGTCCATTCTCTTCACACTGCGCACTCTTGTCTTACTTATGCTCCATTGTAACTTAATAAGTGTTGCACTCTGCACTTTAAGTCTTTCCACTCATGAAACAAATTTCAAAACAAATCACACAAGTTTATTTACGTTAAATTTTGTCCAAAAATTGTTTGTCTTTTCACTCAAATTTCTAATTTCTTAACAATACTGTATGCACTGTTTTTCTTTCACTGCACAACACTAAATTCCCGTGTGGTCTAGCGGAGAAGTTCTTGCCGTTTAATCACTGTCAGAGTCCGAGAGTATCGCTGGGAGGTGACCTTGGGGTGTGTCGTTGGGTCGTGGTGATGGTGTACCCACTGCAGACGACTCAGAAGATAGATGCAAACTCACGTCGAGCGGTGACTTCACTGTGCCTGATGTGCTGGGCTGTGTCTCAGAGCATGAGGGCCTGTCTTGGGGAGGCAACGGAATGGAGCCAGGGCTGGGCACAGTGGGGGTCATGGGCCTGAAAAAGCTGGCAATCGTTGATTGATGCAAGGAACGTCGATTCTGACGATATATGATGCGCTGCCTGAAAGCACGCTCTTCCTCCACAAATCCCAAAGGCCCCATCTCCCTGTTGCAGTCCGAGTGTTTCAGGTAGAACAGAACGAACTCTAGGTGTTCCCGGAGTGCGCTCAGCTTGGGGACAGCTGGAGCTGTCATGCTCAAAGGAGTCTGCATCATCGTCGCCGTCCTCGTCAGAATCTTCAAGCTGGGTACTGACACCTGCAACTGAAGATGCGATCTCGATATCAGACAGGGTCTGATATCCTGGTTCGCCCTCATCGTCATCCAACCACTCACGCACTTCGTCCACATCAACATTGTCGCCGTGCACACATAGACGTGCATGGAAGTCATCCACGTCGAAACCTAGGAAATCGTGCTCCACATCCGTTCCGAGAAGCAGACGAGACCAACCATTTTCTAGTCTTGACAAGGATTTCCTTCCATGCACTGGCCCAGTTGTAAATGGCAGACTTGATGTTGTAGCGGCGAAGGTTTTCCAAAGTCCGCTGGCCTCGCGTGTCCCGTCCTTCCCTGCGCTCGTCCCATCCTCGAGAACAACCATCACCTCGTCCAGGAACTTCCGTCGATATAGGCGCTTTGTTGCCACGATCACTCCTTGGTCCATTGGTTGGATGAGAGCAGTAGTATTAGGTGGCAGAAACATGCACCTAATGCGGCTGTTCTCAGCCACCAAGTCCTTGTCGCACGGGTGGGCAGGTGCATTGTCGAGGAGAAGGAGGGCCTTTACCTGGTCACATGGGATTCCCAGTTTCTCTGTCTGGTAATGTATGACCTCCTTGACGATATGGCGGTGGAACCAGTCTTTGAAGATCTGGGCTGTGAACCATGCCTTCAAGGAATGGTACCAGACGACAGGGAGGACATCCATCACCCCACGAAGACACCGAGGCTGCTTTGCATGGCCAACAATAACAGGCTTAAGCCAGTGCATGCCGTTAGAATTGGCACAACACAAAGCAGATATCCGTTGCTTGCAGAGCTTGCGGCCAGGTACACTCTTCTCCGTCTCCTCGGCTAGAGTGTTCATAGGCAAAGAGCAATAGAATAAGCAAGTTTCGTCAGCATTGTAGACTTGACCGAGAGTGAGGCCCTCCCTATCAATCAAGCCCTTCACCTTGTGCTGAAACTCCTCTACTCCATCCTTGTTGGCATCCAAAGCTTCGCCATGAGACTTACGGTTGGTAAGGCCACGTTGTAACTTGAACGCGAAGAGCCAACTTTCGGATGCCTTGAAGTCTAGGGCGTCGTGAAGCCTTGCGAACTTCTCAGCAGCAGCCTTCAGCTCCGTATCACGTACCATCACACCAGCAGCACGTTGCTGTCGATACCAAATCAACGTGGAGCGGTCGACTTCAGCAAACTTGGGAGTAAACATCATCTTCCTCTCCACACTGCGTTTGCTTTTCGGCGAGAAGTCAGTCGTGTACTGCATGAGTTTGTCTCGGGATCTCTTAATATCAAACAAAGCAGATTGGCCCAGGTTGAACTCACGGAGGATGCGTGATGAAGACCATCTCCCATCTGCTTTCTCCAATATCTCCCACTTCTTCTCCAGAGTCAGAACCACTCTCTTCCTCTTCTTAGGCGGCGGGGCCATCATCACATACACGAAGGAGAGGCACGAGAGCAGCAGGTAAGGCACCACCACAAAAGCGAGCACGTGGGCAGCCATGACGACGAGCGTTCACTCACGACAAGAGACAGGCGGAAAGTGGGGAGGATGCAGGGGCGCTCTAGCGGACGTCGGAGGAATGACGCACCACAACAAAGCTGTCCCGCGCCGCACATGCCAAGTTCAAATTACGGGCAGGAAAAAATCTTTTTTCTTTCTTTCTTTCTTTCTTTTTTTTTTTTTTGCGGTTTTCGGACCATTTTGGGAAAATTGGATCCCAGGACGATTATGACTGGTAAGTGGGGATGTCCAGAAAGTAGAGGAATTACTGTACTCTCACCACATGGATCCTCTAACCACAATCTCATCAAAGCCTCATTAGTCAGTTCCCCTAAACCTCCCTGTTCTGAACCTGTCAGGGTGACCAGATGGCACTTTGACAGGGCAGACTGGGATGGGTTCAGAAATTATCTTGCTGACATTCCACGGCAGTCTTTCTTCACTAGTGACATCAATTCTATCCAGTCCCACATTAATGACTTAATACAGGCTGGTATGGATTCAGTCATACCAAGTCAACAGGTCACTAAAAGATTGGACTCCTCCAAATGGTTAGATAGCAACTGTGCCACAGCAATGGCCAAAGTCATCAGCATATAACCCTTACTTAAAATAACATCTGAATCACTCAGTCAATTAAAAATTGCTAGAAACCATGCAAAAGCAGTAATAAATCTTGCTAAGTCAAACTTTCTTCACAATCAAGCATCCAAACTACTAAATAATCCTAATGACAATAAAATATTCTGGTCAACTCTCAATTCCTCCAATAGCAACGTTAACAAGTCATCACTCATTCCCCCACTAAAATCTTCAGACCGTAACATTACAACCAGATGGCTTTCCTCCAACTGTTTTGAAAAAGTGCTCCCAAGAACTTGCTTCTGTTCTAGCCAAATTATTCAGACTATGCATATGTACTTCCTTGTTCCCTAATTCTTGGAAAGAAACCAATATTCACCCAATTCCGAAGAAAGGAAGTTCCTCTGACCCCTTTGATGACAGACCAATAGCTATAACACCTTCTCTTGGTAAAGTATTTGAAATTTTAATGAATAAGCACATAGTTAAATACCCTGAATCCAATAAATTAATGATAGTATGGTTTTCGCCATGAAAGATTCACCATTGATATACTTAATCTCCTGACTTACGCCATCCATCAGTCAACTGACCAACATGGAGAAACTTATGCAATAGCCCTTGATATTTCTAAAGCTTTTGACACTGTGTGGCACTGTTCCCTGCTGTCCAAACTCCCTTGCTAAGGACTAATGTCTCGTACCTCTGATCTCCTCATATCTCAGCGACAGAAAATTAGGAGTAAAAGTTGATGATGTATATTCCAATTTCCACTCAATTAATGCCGGTGTGCCACAAGGATCAGTTCTGGCTCCAACCCTATTCCTAAATAATTTTATTCATATGCAGATGACTCAATACTTCACAGTTCATTCACACTTAAACACAAATTCACGAAGTTTAATGCCTCTAACTCTCAACTCAGTACAGCCATCTCCACAAATCAAGACTCATTTAGGATCACTGAATGGGGACAAAATTACCTTGTCTCAATGCTGGTAAAACCAAATACTGTATAAACAATTTACTAACACAGATATTGCCAGATTCATATATTACCTTCAATGCTACTAATATTCCTGTCTCCAAAAGTATTGAAATTCTCAATGTTTTCACTTAACAATGACCTCAGCTGGACCTCTCATGTCAGATCACTTGCTAAAACTGCCTCAAAGAAACTTGGATTGTTGCAGAGTCTGCAATTTCATCACTGATGAGCAGTTAGCTACAATTTATAAGAGTCATGTGTGCTCTCAGCTTGAATATTGCTCACCCTTGTGGAATGGATGTGGAGAGGTTGCACTAAAAAAAGGGATTAGTCCCCGAGCTAGACCTCATCAGATCATATAGCCCTGCTAGGGTTACAGGAGAGCGCTACCCCTCCCAGCACAGCAGCCACCGGGCGGGGTGCGAACTCGCACCCTCACGATTACGAGCCCAACACCCTACCACCGAGCTACCGCGCTCCCCTGCACTAAAACAACTAGATATAATTCAGAACAAAGCTGTTAGAATGATTAATAACCCTGCTATTACAAATAAACTACCTCCCCTACGGGTAAGAAGGAATGTTGCCTTCCTTGAATTATTTTATAGATACTTTAATGGCAAATGGTCAGACGAAGTTGCGCCCATTGTGCCACCTCTCCATGCATTCCCCTGTGCTACACAGGCATCTGGTAGTGCTTATGACTGGAACGTCACACTGCCATATTGCAGAACTTCCACCTATCAGAAATCTTGTACAGTATTCCCCAAACTGCATCTCTGGAACTTGCTTCTCTAGGGTTGTTTCCCCCTAAACTTCAACCTACAGCTGTTCAAGTCCACGTGCTACAGATTTTTCATGAATGGAGGACACCAGCAATCTGGTGTATGGATTATTTTTTAAATTCATTTGTTTTTCCTTCCTCTGTTCTGTTTAAAAAAAAAAAAAAAAAAAAAAAGTGGGGGGGTACCTGTTACTTCTCTAACAACTCTGCACCCAATACTATACTTCACAAACAAACACAAAGCATGGGATTCAACACCTGTAGACAAACAGCATCTCTCATGAGCCCAACCGGACAATCATCCCAGAGGAATTTCCTTTATTAGGGCCCGGACACACTTGCCCCCAAATATGTAATCATCATGAGGAAATGAGGCTCAGGGGTCCATCCAACGTTCAGACTCGAATACCAAAGCAGCTCTCAGCCCGTGCTTCGTTTCGTCTTGTCGATCACATGTACAGGGGGAAAGTGTGTCCGGGCCCTTAGAGAGACAAGTTCTCAAAGCCATACTACAATGTGACCAACATCAATCTCTACTTCACTATGACTTCATTACTGTCTGAGCACCAAATACACTTCATAAATATTCCAACATGCCCTCAGTGTAATGAAGCCCCCACACAGCAACACACTAACCTCATATATCTCGCTCTTACAACTCAGACCAAAATCCAATGCAACCTCAACAAAACATCCATGGGAGTTTCCAAAACGAATTATTTCCTGCAGTCCATTATGTTCACATCTCCATGAGCCTGGAGCCACAACAAGAACAGTAACACTGAATGCATACTTCCTTCGTAGTAAGGGATATTTGTATGACGTGCAGTATGTCGGGGAAAGCATGTGGAAACTGTCAGGCGTGAAAGGACTGATCTTGCTGGTAAGTCTCTCAAGTGTGTGGAGGAATTTTGTTGTTTAGGAGACATGTTCTGTGCTGGAGGTGGCTGGAGCAAGCTCTGTGGATAGAATGAGAAGTGGATGGATGATGTTCAGGGAGCTGTTGCCTCTCCTGACAGTGAGATGGCTCTCCCTCCATGCTAAAGGATCTTTGTATGTGGCATGTGTTAGGAGTGTACTGCTGTATGGTAGTAAGACCTGGGCAGTAGAGGAGGAGGATATTCACAGGCTCAAACATACAGAAATGACAATGATTAGGTGGATGTGCAGTGCATCCTTGAGTGCGAGGCATGGGGGGGCTAAGTTCACTATGGAATATTTAAAAGGTAGGATGGGACTGGAATGTATTGGTGTTGTGATAAGGAGAGATAGACTGAGATGGTTTAGGCATGTGGAAAGGATGGGGGATGACAATCTGGTGTAGAAAGAGGGATGTGTTAACATTAGGAATAGGGTTGCAAGAGGCAGACTGAAAAAGACCTGGGATGAGGGCATTGAGTGTGACCTCAGAGATAAAGGACTGAATAGGGAGGCTGCCAGAGATCAAGCTGCATGGAGATTCGCCATCAGCTGACCAAGGCTGACGCAGGCAAGCATGTTGGAACCTTCCAAAAAAAGAAACGAAACAAAACGTGCGAGTGCGCGTGCGAGTGTGTATTTACCTATTTGTAGTATACAGGAATTGAGCGATGCTCGTGTTGTCCTGTCTCGAAATCCACATTTATCTAGTCTACCTTTACACATGTGAACGTTTTTCTCCTGCACCACCTTTTCGTCTAAGTCGTTCCAAACACTTATGTATTTACCCAGTATACCTAATTGTGATACACACAAAATATGCTATGCTCGTGGGTTCCCATCGCTGTATCTCAGTAAGTCAAATTTAGCTTTAAACTCGTTTAAGTTTTTAGACTGGACGATCTCTTTGTCCAGGCTATTCCATAAGTCTATACTTCTGTAAGGAAAGCTATATTTCTTGATGTCCTTCAAGCAGCTTGACTTTTTCAATTTTATTCCATGTCCTCTTGTTGCTCACTTATCCCATAAAAACAGATCTTCTCGGTCAATTTTATCTACTCCCACCATGGTCCTGTACACTGCAATCATGTCTCCCCTCTTTCTCCTTTCCTTTAAGGAAGGCAAATCCAGCTTTTCCAGCCTCTCTCTGTATGACAGATCTGCCAGATTGGGGACCATCTTGGTTGCTGTTCTTTGTATTCTCTCAATCTTGTTTATATCTTTCTTTTTGTGTGGGGACCACACTACTGCTGCATATTCTAACCTGGGGTGGATCATGTGTGTGTGTGTGTGTGTGGGGGGGGGAATGTTGTTTATGGTGAGGTGTGGAATGTGAATGTTCTGCTGTCCAGTTTGTGAGAACGGTCACTGTAGATTTGGCTGAGGATATTTTGAGCCTGTTTGTAGTGAACCATTTGTGTAGTGTGTTGAGGTAAGGTTGGAGGATGTCTGCGGCTGTGTTTGCGTTTTGGTGTGTATGTGCAAGTGTTATGTCGTCCGCATAGGAGGCTGTGTGTATTTGTGGTGTGTGGGGTGTGGGTATGTCGTGCATGTATAGGTTAAAGAGAGTAGGGGACAAAACAGATCCTTGGGGGAAGCCGTTTGTGAAGTTTCTAGTGTTCGAAGACTGACTGGCAAATGTCACATATGCACATCAGCCTGCTAAGTAGTTTGCCAGCCATCTTTTTGTGTTATTGTGCATGTTTGTGTTGAATATTTTGTTTGTGAGGTGGTGGTGGGGGATGGCATCAAAAGCTTTGCTGATGTCTTGTGTGAATAGAAGTGTTCTGTGTGGTGGCCTATGTGAATTCATGCCATCAAAAACTCTCTGCGTAAGGTCTGTAAGAAGAGTGTTTGTGGAGTGTAGTGGCCTAAAACCAAGTTGTGATGGGGCTAGGGGGGTGTGAGGTGTGACTAGTTGCAATACCAGTCATTCCGTGACTTTGGAGGGGGTGCAGAGGAGTTTCATGGGGTTGTGTGAAGAAGGTAACGTGGGGTCTTTGTTGGGTTTGGGGATAGTGATGATAGTGCCCCTGACGGGGCCCAAGAACCTGGGAGTGGCTTCAGTCACCTTGGCAAGTACCACATCAGCACTGGAGTAAACACTGATGCTTCCAAAGACTGTGCAGCAGGAAGAGCTACCATCGAGTAGAGATGATACATTCCATGTACAGTTGATTTTAAAAATATACTCAATGGTGTAAAGATAATTACAATACTTACTATGGATAAAACAGAAAGTGTCACTAGCCACTGATACACTGAATCCCCTTTGAAAAGGCAACACTACTTGCATGGGGCAGAACCAACAGGCACTTGTAATATCCATCATATGTGGTGTCAGGCTGTTTAATGCAAAATGTATAATCACAGAATACTGTTTCGTTCAAGTGTACAATGCCTTTCAAAACAAAACCATAGGCATGAACAGTACTTACAACTATTCTGTATCCTGTAATTACTGGCAAGCAGACAGTCAGCAGAGTCGTGGTGATGAGGTCTTACTGAAGTATTTGTGATCCATCCATCCATCCATCATCCAATCCTACATTGCCCCATAAGAAGCGTAGGAGCCCGGGGCTAGGCAGTTGGTCCCGACATTTAAGATGAGAGTGACCAGCCTCACTCATCCCTGAGTGGCATTACATGAGGAATCAACCCCAACCATCCCTTGGATATAAACCTTCACCAGCTCAATCCGATTGGAGCACAATAATTACCCACTAAACCACCAGGCGCCAAAATCTGGTTATATGGTTTGTGTTTTGTGTTTCACTCTTGCTACAACCAGATGACTGTATTCAACTTAAGAGAAAACCAGATGTCTCCCCTAAACTGAAAGAAAATTATCTCTGAGTATCGAATATGAATATGTAACCATAGTGATGAAGTTACCGTATGCAGTTTCTTAAGGAAGCATGGAAAGATGAGGAGGGTGGAAAATAAAGATATCTTTAAGAAAAATATTTATTCACTATGATATAACATCACCCTTACATTTATATAAAAAGCTTACCAGTCATTAATGGCTGTACAATCTACAGTGAGCCCTTATGTTTCACGTGATTTGGGTTCGCGAATTTGTCTTTTGCAGAAAACCCCCAAATTTCCAAGAACTTATCTCTCACGATCAAGAATTCACCTTTTGTGTCAATATATGAAGCGCAGGTGGGCAAGGTGATCGTCAGCTGTTGTCCGCCATCTTGTCTGCACACTTCCTACCAGTATCGGACTGGTGCCCTGGTAGTGATCGCAGCCACGGTCACTTTTTTTTTGCCTTTCCCTTTGTTCAGCTATTGTTCTCGTGTGGTCTACCTGTACTGTATTATGACTTCTTCTTCATTCACTGGAGGACCAGGTAATAGTGGTGACAGTGAAATACCTGGGAAGTTCAAAGGATGGAGGTAAGAGGAGAAAAGTATGTCATGAGTATCAAGTCGGTGTGAAGAAGAAAACATATTCAGCAGAGGATAAGACAGAAGATTTTTCAGGCTGGTGATCCATTTATTTAATGTTTCTTAACATTTTTATCATATTCATATGGTTGTCAGCTATTCTGGTATCCTCTTTTAAGAGAATTATATCAAAAGTGAGAAACAGAGACTTTGGGAGGGGCTCTAGAACCAATTAGATTTTTTTTCATTGAATGAATTTTTTTTTGGTTCACGAAATTCAGGTTTCATGCCAACCTCATGGTACCAATTGGAGGCGAAACTTAGGGGCTCACTATAACACTATTCTAACTGAAGAATGCCCTTTTTTTTCAATGCATCCACCTCTGGGATAGGTCTTAAGAGCCTATTCCCTGGGACCCATCAGTCCTCTTATCATATATATACCATACACCTTCACATAACCACCTGTGCATTAATACGCACCATCCACATTCAATACATGCTATGGCATTCTCGAACAGGACTGATGTAGTGTTGGAGAGGGTGTTTTTATAACACACTGGCATGGATTTGTTGAATCAGTAAGTCTACTTTGGCAAAATTCATATCCTTTGAACTGTTCCCTACTACAGCTGGGATTTCATTCTACATATCTGTTAGAACAGTACACCACCTCTACCAATCTGGCCATCAACCTCCCCTGTAGATGTATCTTTACTTTTTGTCTTCATGTTTTGAAAAAGTGGATAAAATTTTGAAAGTCTTCATAAACTTAAGCATATATCTGCGATTACTGTTATTACAGCAAAACTGTGTAGGCCTGTTAGGTTTATCACTATGGAATAACAAAGGAACTTTTTATAAACTTACATACTTACAGTAGAGTATATGAAATAGATGCAGTGCTTCCTTTTAAGGAATTCCCATATTGAGGTTGGCTATGGTACCATACAGCTGATGTTTTCTATGAAATGGAAACTAACGCAAGTGTCAAAATCAGGTAATTACTTCCCAACAATGCTGAAAAAAAATAAGAAAAATAAATCTATCTATCTATTGCCAGATGCCTTAATCCCATAAGGGATGGCCACAAACAAACTGCCTTCATGTCGCCCTGTCCACTGCCATTTCATTGCCCTGCTCTTATCTCACACCCCCCTCTCTCATATACTTCTCCACTCCATCCCATCCCACTTCGTCCCATGTAAACGGGAGCATGGAGGCTTGAGTCTAAGCTACTCAGTCCAAACATTTAATGCAACCGTAGCCAGCCTCACTTGTCCCTGAGTGGCTTTAAGTGAAAAAAAAAAAACAACAACTACCCCTCTGATGGAACACTTACAGACTCCATCCAGCTCTAATCCAGTAACTGCAAAAATAATAATAAAATAATAACAATGTTAATAATAACAAAATATATATAATAATCTAATGTTTAGATCTGTATGATACTGTATAGCCAGGAATTAGTGATATCCGAATGTTTCTCTGCCTTATTTAATTAGGAATGCTACTGACAGTTCCCCCACTGCCATAATTACTCTTTTGTTGTTTCTTAAGCCTACCTCACCTCATTCTTAAGTATGAGAGAGAGAAAAAAAATGAAAGTTCAATAATGCTACTACTACTCCCCCCACCTTCCAGGGCTTGTCACTGAAGAATGCACTACACATCCATCCATCATCCTATCCTATGTTGCCCCATGAGAAGTGTAAGAGCCCAGGGCTAGGCAAGTTGGTCCTGACATTTAAGATGAGAGTGACCAGCCTCACTCATCCCTGAGTGGCATTATGCGAGCAATAAACCCCAACCACCCCTTAGATATAAACCTACACAGGCTCAATCCAACTGGAGCACCTTAACTACCCACTAAACCACCAGGTGCCATAATTTGGTTACATGGTTACCACCCAGCATAGTCTATGGTTTCCTGGTGTGCATGAAACCATTTGGCTTGTCACTCAGTGCAGAGTCATCCACAGGCAGATGGAAGGGGAAAGAATGAAGGAAAGAAAGACAGAAGAGGGGTGTAGTCACTCGTTGGCAGAAGGAAGTGGAAAGAATGACGGAAAGAAAGACAGAAGAGGAAGGAAGGGCGAGAGGAAAGAGCAGACACCCAAGGTAGCACTACATCGAGTGAGTGGATGGTGAGCATTACCAACTAATTATTATTATATCTGTAAGTTTCAGACTATGACAATGATTTATAGAATGGAAATGAGAAAACGTGTGCAAACAATGAGTCAATAAAAAAAGGCAACATTTTTGGACCATACTGTACACTAAATGATACAGAACTGAAATTAATAAATTTAATTGGAGATGTTTCATTTATGTTAACTATTTTTAACTAATTTACAATTCATTAAGTTCAAGGAAATGGCAAGTATAATACTAATTACAGCAGCTAAACTAGCCCAACACTACTGTAAACAAACCTCTCTCTTTACAGCTTTACTTAACCTACAGAATATGGGGATGTCCCCTTTCCCTTTTTTTTCTTTAGTCTTTCTATCTCTTGACAATTTAATTTAGCTTGGGAGAGACTTCTGAACTGCAGGGGATATGGCCTACGCAAACCTCTTAAGTACAAGATGCCTTCTTTAAGTTCAATAAAATGGTCTGCCAACAGCAAGAATAAACTAAAAAGGACATCAGCAGGGAGTTAAAGGGCACTCACACTTCTGATGGTAATGATAATTGACCTCAAGGAAAACTGGTAAGCATCTGAAGCACAGAAAACTATGAATCTGTAAATATTTACATATACAGTACTTTACTAACTAGATTACTGATCTAAGTGCGACAGCTGCATGAGGGCTGTATGAAGGAATTTCATTTCCCACATTAATATATGGGTAACAGACTTTGGTGTGGCATAAAATTGAAAAGCCAAAGTAAAAGCAGTGGAAATGGAATAACAGTACTGAGGAATGTGTGGAGAATGCTGAGAGCCAAGAGAGCAAATAATAATAAGATTCGTGGAAGATATGGAATAATAAAAATCTGTGGACACCAGATGTGAAGAGTGTATGTTTAGAGTATATAAGCTTGTTGAGAGAATTAGTGTACATAATGAAATGGATCTGCAAGTCTGGAGGTATGTCTGGATCATGGTAGGCCAAGAAGCTGGATAGACAAAGTAGATGAGAGGGTGAGAATGTGAGGTATTGAGATTTAAGTCATGAAATCAAAAGTTTAAGCTAGCAGACAGAGGTCTGGCACCCATTATTAGTTGGTAATGTGACAGTCACCAGACTGACTTGCGCTGATTAGGTACTGTGATGTGCATAAGTTGGTGCTAATGCTTGCAAGATGGAGTCAAGATTCTAGGGCCTGAATGGTTAGCAAATGAGTGTGTTTTCGTTTTCGTTTTTAAAGGCTCCAACATGCTTGCATGTGTCGGCCTTGGTCACCTAATGGCGGCTCTCCACGCTGCACGATCCATTGCAGCCTCCCTGTTCAGTCCCTTAACCCTAAGGTCACACTTAATGACCTCATCCAATGTCTTTCTCGGTCTACCCCTCATAACCCCACCCCCAATATTAACACTTCTCACCTTCCTCACCCAATTATAATCCCCCATCCTCTCCACATGTCCAAACCACCTCAATCTACCTCTCCTCATCACAACACCAATACACTCCAGTCCCATCCTACCTCTCAACTCTTCCATTGTAAACCCAGCCCCTCCAGGCCTTGGACGCAGGGACGCACTGCACATCCACCTAATCATTGTCATTTCTGTACATCTGAGCTGGCGAATATCTTCCTCCTTCACTGCCCAGGTCTCACTGCCATACAACATTACACTCCTAACACATGCTGCATACAAAGACCCCTTAGCACGTAGGGAGAGCCCTCTCAATGTCAGGAGAGGCAAGAGCTCCCTGAACTTCTTCCAACCACTTCTCAACCTAGCCACAGAGCTAGCTCCAACCCCACCTCCAGCACACAACATGTCTCCCAAATAACAAAACTCTTCCACACACTCAAGAGATTCACCAGCAAGTTCAATCCTTTCACGTCTGACAATCTCCACCTGCTCACCCCGGCACGCCGTACACATAAAATCAGCATTATCTCGCAGTCTACCTCTGATACCACTACATCTCTTATGCACCCATTTATCACACACACCGCACAAAATGGAATTACTTCCCACGCCCTTGTGGCAAACTGCACATGGCCACTCTCCCTCGTCTTTGACAGTACCGCTACCAACCCTAGATATCATCACTTTTGTTTTATCTGCATTTACCCTTAAACCTTTTTGCCCCATACCATCTCTTCACTTCCTAAACCTTCCTCCGCCTCCCTTTCATTCTCTGCAATCAACACCAAATCATCAGCATACAACAACTCCCACGGGAGTCCGTTTCTAAAGTCACATGAAAGGGCTTCAAGTACCATGATAAACAACATGGGACTCAAGACTGACCCCTGATGCACACCAACATTCACAGAAAACTCATCACTCAAATCTCCATTCACTCTCACCTGGGTGTGAGCACCTACATACATGGCCATAACCACCCTAACCAGCCACTCCTCCAAGCCAAGCTTTCTCATTGCCCACTTCACCACCTCTCTAGGGACTCTGTCAAAGGCCTTTTCCAAATCAACAAAAACAAAATAAAGATCCCTTCTCCTACCAATATATTTTTCCTGAAGCTGTCGAACAATGAATATGGCATCAGTGGTCCCCCTACCTGGCATAAACCCAAACTGCATCTCATCAATATTCACTCTTTCTCTAATCATACCTTCTAAAACTCTCTCCATTACCTTCATTATCTGATCTAAAAGCTTTATACCTCTATAATTTCCTCTTTCCAGGGCATCACCCTTTCCTTTATACACATTTACAATTGCACTCTTCAGCCAATCATCTGGGACAACACATTCATAAATAATCCTATTTATCAGGTCAGTGACAACTCACCCCTATATCGCCTGAGGCCTTCAACATTTCGGCAGTCAACCCAGACACACCTGCTGCCTTCCCCACCCTCATCCTGCCTATTGCCTCACTCACAGTAGCAGTATCAATCAAAGGCCAAGGGCCAGACACTGGATCTGCTGGCTCCAAACCTTCCCTGTCCCAGTCAAACTCCTCATTCAACAACCGGTTATAATGCTCTCTCCATGCATCTTTAATATCCTCACTGTTCACCACTACCCTTCCTGTATCATTCTTCACACACTGCTCACCTATGATATCGCGATTATCCCTCTTCACCTGACCTGCCACCCTAAATATATTTTTCCTTTCCCCATGATTTAGGTTATCAAGTAATTGTCTCTGTGACTCAGACTTTGCCCTGTATACCTCTCTTCTAGCCCTCTGCTTGGCGGCCAAATATTCCTCTTTGCTACCACCCTTCTTCCATTCCCGGAAAAGCCTTCGTTTCTCCTTAATTGCAGCTTCTACACCCTCATCCCACCACCAAGTTACTTTATGTCTTGGTGGTCCTCTTGTCCAGCCGCATGTTACATCAGTAACTCTCAAGAAATTGTTCTTGAGGGCTCTGTACTGTTCATTAACGCCTCTGTCTACAGCTCCCTGTTCAGCCACCACTCTCCTCAACTCGCTATAGAGTGTGTGACCCATTTAACTGGACATGCAGCTGATTTTCCCTCTATTGTTTTCCTTGCTCTCCATACCCTACCTTATCCCATCCCTCAGAAAAAAAAAGGGTCAAGTTACCTATAATGAAGCAATAATGGCAGTACATGGCCAGAGAACAAAGTACAGCTTTATCTGCTATGTTGAATAAAGGTATCACAAATATATGCAAATTTACCTACACAAGGGCACAGCCAAGAGTGTGCCAAGCTGAGCAACAATGAGTGGTCACTGGGAGCTGGGGCCATATTTTCATGGAACTGGGAGGCTTACCATGGGTCTTTCACCCAAAACTGGTTGAGAGTTTCATCCCAAGGTCATTTATCTGATGTAGTTCAATAGCAGAAAAAGGCAGTGCTACAGTCATTAATCCTTTCTATGGCACTCCTCTGTGATTAGCAAAATATTCTAGCATTAATCTAAGGGTTTTATTACAAATTGGCATTCATGATGGAGAGATCGCAATGTTGGGCTGAGTCAAATTCCAAAGAGTGTAATGCCTACACTTTACCAGTTTCCTTCTAGATATGACACATTAACAGTACTGTATCCTATTCAATATTATTTAAGCAAAACATTTTGATATAATAAAGTTACCCCTGGGAGTATTTTTTTTTTTTTTTTCCCCCAAGAATACTCCCCCAGTACCCCTGCTTGTCGTAAAAGGCAACTAAAAGGGTTGGCGGAGGTTAGTGCCCCTCCCCGGAAAACAACTAACTAAAAAGACAAACAATAAGCCTCGGACAAGGACTGACCAAAAGATGACGACCAAGGACCGGACAAAGGACATGGTAATTGGAACATGGAATGTAAGGGGAGCGAATGATGAGGTGAAAGAGAGAGAGATTGTCCAGGTGCTTGAGGGTGAGAAAGTTGATGTATGCGGAATAACTGAAACTAAATGGAGCGGTGAGAGAATGGGAGTCTGGATGGGGTATATGTGCAGGAGTAGGTGAGAATGAGAGGGCAAAGGAAGGAGTATGTATAGTTGTGAGTAAAAGATGGAAGAAGAGCATAAGAGAGTATGGATCAGTTGGGTCAAGGATTGTGTGGGTAAGATGGAAAGTTGGAATACAAATGTGGGCGATTGTGTGGGTGTATGTGCCAATGCAAGATCGTGCAAGCAGAGTGAGAGAAGAGTTCTGGGAAAATGTGGAAGTGTGCGTGGAAAAGTTTGGAAAGAATGAGAGTGTTTTTGATCAGTGATATGAATGGTAAAGTAGGGAATGTGAAGGTGGATGGAATAGTTGGTGAGTGGGGTGTGCCTGCTGAGATAGATGAGAATGGCAGTGCATTAGTGGACATTTGCGCTGGGAGGGGGTTGGTGATAGCCAATACCCTTTTCAGGCACAAAATGATCCACAGGTATACATGGTGAGTGATGAGAAGGGTGGGTGGTGAACTGAATGAAAGGAAGGCAATGATTGATTGTGTGTGTGTGGATGAAAGGATCTGAAAATGTGTAATGGATGCAAGAGTTTATAGAGGTTGGGGGAGTGGACTTTCTGACCACTACTTGGTGGTGGCCAGAATCAAGATCCAAATAAGATGGAGAAATAGAAGAAGGGAAGGACGGGAAGAAGGAATATTTGTAAGGAGAGTGGAAAGGTTACAACAGGATGAGAAAAAGGCAGAATATAAGATAGAAGTGGAGGAACGATTGGGCAAATATGAATTGGAGCAGATGGGGGATGTGGAAGGTGTGTGCAGGATATTCACAGAAGAAATATGTGCAGCATGTGATGTGGTATGTGGGATGAAGAGAAGACGGAGGGGGGTGCAAGGAATAGCGTGGTGGAATGAAGAGGTGAGACAGGCTGTGGCACAAAAGAAGAAAGCATACAATGAATGGATGAGAAATAGGGGCGTGGAAGAAGTTGAGAGGCAGAAGAGAGAGTTATATGTAGAAAGAGAGAGGTGAAAAGATTAGTAAGAGAGAGTAAGAAAAGAGTGGATGGGGAATCTGGAAGGAATTCGAGTGTAAAGTGGAGGGACTGTAAGAAAATGTTCTGGAAAGAGGTGAAAAGAGTAAGACAGGGTGGAAGTGAAGTTAGCAGGGGAGTGAAAGATAAAAATGGTAGATTACTAGTGGAGAAGGGAGAAGAAGTGAGCAGATGGAAAGAACACTTTAAGGATTTGTTGAACATAGAGGATGGAAGTAATGCGAGTATAAGTGGCTGGGGAATGGCTGGGAGAAGGAGGGAGGTGAGAAGACAGGAAGAAATCAGTAGTAGGGTAGAAGTTGTGGAAGCAATGAAGAAAGTTAAATTGGGGAAAGCCCCAGGAATTGATGGAGTGTGTGGTGAAGTGCTGAAGCACGGGGGAGAGATAGTAGTAGAATGCACGTGGAAAATGTGCAGATTGGCCTGGAGGAAGGTAGAGTCCCGGAGGATTGGAAGTCAGGTAGAATTATTCCCTTGTACAAAGGAAAAGGGGAAAAAGAAGTGTGTGGTAACCATAGGGGCATCTGTCTTCTTAGTATAATAGGAAAAGTGTATGGTAGGATACTTATTGACAGAGTTAGAGAAAGAACAGAGGAATTAGTTGGAGAAGAACAGGGAGGCTTTAGGAAAAGGAAGAGGTTGTGTAGATCAGATATTCATTCTTAGATCTTTAGTGAAAAAGTTTCTAGAGAAGGGAAAGAAGTTGTATGCGGCTTTCATGGATTTGGAGAAAGCATATGACAGGGTGGATAGACAAGGATTGTGGAAAGTATTAAGAATATATGGAGTAGATGGGAAGATGCTGAATGCTGTGAAGAGTATGTATGATGGTGCGAAGGCTGCAGTGCGAGTGGATGGTGAACTGAGTGAATTTTTCTCTTTGAAGGTTGGGTTGAAACAGGGATGTGTCATGTATCCAAGGTGTTCAATCTCTACATGGATGGGTTAATAAAAGAGGTACAAGGTAGGGTAGTGGATGTTGGAGTGGCCCTGGTGAGAGAGGGTGGCGTTTGGAAACTCCCTGTGCTGTTGTTTGCAGATGATACTGTGTTGTTGAGTGAAGACGAAGGAGAGCTGCAAGGCTTGGTGGATGATTTTGGGAGAGTGTGTAAGAAACGGAATCTAAAGATGAATGTAGGGAAGAGTAAAGTGATGGTCTTTCAGAGAGGTGAAGTCAGTGAATGTACAGCGAGGTTGGATGGTGAGGAATTGGAAAATGTGAGTACATTTAAGTACTTGGGTAGTGTGATGAGGAAGGATGGAGGTTTGGAGGGTGAAGTGCTTGAAAGGGTACAGCAGGGAAGAAAGGTTAATGGTTCCTTGAAAGCAGTGATAAGAAGCAGGGAAGTGAGCATGGAAGTGAAAAAGTTACTACATGACAGTATATTGATACCAACTTTAACATATGGAAGTGAAGCTTGGACGTTGCTGGAAGGACACAAGTCAAGAGTGAGAGCAGTGGAAATGAGTTATTTAAGAGGAGCTTGTGGAGTCACATGGAGAGACAGGCTGACAAATAAGGATATAAAGGAGTGTTGTGGTGTGGATGTGGATGTGATAGGAAGCGTTAGGAGGAATACACTGAGGTGGTTTGGCCATGTGGAGAGGATGGAGGGTGAAAGACTGATAAAGAGAGTGTATGTGAGTGAGGTGCAGGGGGGAAGAGGGAGGGGGAGGCCGAGGATGAGATGAAGGGATGGGGTGGAGAGGTATATGAGAGAGGGGTGTGTGAGTTGGAAGCATGGCAGTGAAATGGCGAGGGACAGGGCGACGTGGAGGCGATTTGTTTGTGGCCACCCCGAACGGGATTGAGGCGTCTGGCAATAAATAGACAGATAGACAATACAAGAGAAATGAAAGTGTACCAATAAAATGCAAAATAAACGGCAAAATAAAGAGGTTGCATGGAGTTCTAACCAACAAAAATATGAGTCTCAGTGTGCCTTACCTCTGCTAGAACAGTTGTACACTACACTGACCAGCTTAGAAGCATGATCTCTCTTCTGACAGTGATGTATTTCTGGAAAACAAAGTAAAGGATTATTTGTACCTTCACAGGATACTCATTCTTCAGCTGTCATGATGAAGGCATACAAGGTAGGGGGTCTGGGGGGGGTGATATCCCCCCCCCCCAGAACTTGGAAAATGTCATTTTCAGGGCAAAAGCTGATTTTTCAAGTCATATACTTCTGATGGTGTACTGGTATCTTTAAAAGAAATACAGTTGAAGCTACCAGAATCCTTGCATTAGCCTATTAAGATGGTATTCTCTCTATGGAGGGAAGGAAAACTGATTAAACTGTTTTTGTTGTTCTGATACATATTCATTAACCATTTTCAGTTCTCATGTGAATACAAACCTGAACATAATATTTCATCATCATCTGGGCCTCCTTTCCCACCCCAGGGCAGGGTGAGGAGTAGCAATGTCCAGACAGCCCAAATTTGCCCAATCCAATGGGCCACGCTTCCATTCACTCATCATTCAAGCCCCCGGAATCCTGGCTCTATCGGATATGCCAAAAACATTCACCACGTTCTGTAGCTTCACATAATCATATCTGACAGAGTCAATCCAGATGCTGCCATGTTAAAAAGGGGTGCCAAAAAATCCCCGATCATGCACTTCTCACAAAATTCATCCAGCCAGCTCGATCTCGTGTCAGTTCCCTAGCCTCACTGACTTCCAAACCTCTCTTCCTCACACATTCATCCACCATATCTCTCCACCTTCTGCTTGGCCTACCTCACCTCCTCCCTCCTTCGAATTCGCTCAGATATACTTTTTTCACCACTCTTTTGTTATCCAGTCTCTCCACATGACCATACCATTTCAGTACACTCTCTTCAATTCTGGTGTCCACCGACTTCCTCACTCCGCATCTTTCGCGAATCACATTATTTTGTATTCATTCCACCCTCTGAACTCCACATACATTCCTCAGCAGTCCCATCTCCACTGCTCTTACTCTTGACTTTTCATTTTCATGCCACACCATAGTCTCACATCCATTTGTTAAAGTTGGCACAAACACTCCTTCATATAAGCCTCGTGCAACTGCAACACTCAAGCCTCTGTTTCTTATCAAGGCCTTCATTGCACCAGCAACTTTTCTTCCTTGTGTCACTCTACTTTCAACTTCTTTTGTACATTTTCCTCTCTTTTCTGTCATTGTACCCAGGTATTTGAACTCTCTCACCAATTCCAGTCTCTCTCCATTCACTGTTACATTGCACTGGGAGTCACCTTCTCTCTCAATAACCATCACTTTACTCTTTTCTACATTTACTCTCAAGGAACGACGCTTACAGACATCAGCAAAACTCTGCACTAGCCTACCAAGTTCTTGTCCGGTACTTGCAAGCAGTACTGCATCATCAGCATACAACAAATATGAGATATTCCATCCATCACCATTCATTACCAATGCCATCCCTCTCTCCATTACTCGTGTTTTTACTTCTCTCATCATTCCATCCATATATATACACTCAATCCTCGTACACCGCGTGTTTATAAACTACGGATTCGTAATCCGCAGCAAAGTGGCTGTCAGACTGCCAGCACCCTTAAACCGCTGTTAAGTCACGAAAATCGCGGATCTAGGCACTGAAGTGGGCCTTTTCCGAGGAGAATCGTAAACCGCGGCATTCAATTTGATAACCGCGATCCAACAACCAACCACCATCTGTCCCTGATGGCAAGTGTGCATACTAATGCCGCCATGTTGTTGTTGTTCTGCCCGCCATCCCCCACAGTACACAGCATCACCGTGCGGTACGAGAGCTACCTGCCTTTTTTTGTGCACTTTCCCCCCACCTCCTACCTTCCATGGCCCCTCCTTCCAGCACTCTACGCCCTGTGGCATCAAGAAGCAGCCACCGTTATCGTACAGTCAACGTTTGGAGCTCATTTGTCGTGTTGAGAAGGGAGAGAAGTTTGCAAGCCTGGCAAAAGAATATGGGAGGAACGAGTTTACCATAAGGATGATCTACAAAACCAGGGAGAAACCAAAACAAAACCAGGCAGACTTTGAGGGCTTCCTGAGGGAGGCTGAGGAGCTGGAGAAGGGAGAACAGCTTGAGGGAGCACCCCCACCTTATGCTGAGAGGTTCTAAGTTCTTCCCAACACCACCCCAATTCATTCACTTAAGCAATATCATCATAGGATTAAGGTGAGATCCCTTAACCTTGCTTATTTCTATTAAATACATGCACTGAATATTCCTAAATTTGTATGTTTGTGTTTGATGGTGCCTAGATAGGTGTAGGTAGGGTGCTTTGGGGGGTGGTTGGCCAAAGTCCAGACCCTAATTAATTTTTCACATAAGAGTTATAATTTATAAACCGCGGAACTTGTAATCCGCGGCAGTGGTCCAGACCCAAATTGCCGCGGTTTACGAGGATTGAGTGTATTGAATAACCATGGAGACATCATACAGCCTTGTCGCACGCCCACACTGATCATGAACTATTACTTAGATGCCCATTAACAATTACACATGCTTCACTACCATCATAAAAACTCTTGATGGCACCTAGCAGCTTACCCTCTACACCACACATGTGCAAAACTTTCCACAATCCTACTCTGTCCACTTTGTCATATGCTTTTTCCAGATCCATGAATGCCATAAACACCTTATGATCCTTCTCACAAGCCTTCTCTACTATCTGTCTCACTGCAAATATTTGGTCCACACATCCTCTGCCACTCCTAAGGCCACCCTGTTCATCACTCACTAGGACTTCTGATATCTCTCTTACTTTCTCTATAATAATTCTTCCATATACCTTCCCTACACACTCAGTAAGCTTATGACACGATAATTCCTGCACTCACTTTGCTCACCTTTATTTTTGTACAGGGGTACAATTACAACCTTTTTCCACTCTGCAGGCACAGTTTCACTCATCCATGCCTTAAGCACTTCATTCCATTCTCTCCATTACACTTAACCCACCCCATCCCGACCACTTTTCCACCACTGACACCCCCCAATCCAGACCATTTTTGGATTTTTTTTTTTTTTTTTTTTGGCTCAAACCTCCGCTTTTGGTGAGAAACATCGAAAATTCATAGAGAAATCGCTCACCTGAGGTTTAAAATACTTGATACAGGTAGGAGTACCTCCTCACCTTACTGGGTTTTCTAACAGGCTGGCACCAAAGAAAACAAGTTCTATGGGAGGGTAACTATTTCACACCACTCATAAACGGTATTTATTTATTTACTTGGTATGAATTTATATGTAGCATGAGCGTATATTGGTTTTCAAGCAGTAATAAAGGCATTATAAGCATTGTTTCACTCACTAACTCATCACCATACCTAACCTTTTTTTGCCACATTACCTGATCATCATTTCTGACTGTTTCTTCCTCTAATGCTATGTAAAGTTTGTCCTCCACATTGTCATTGATTGGGGAATCACTCTGGCCCTGAATTTCGTACCGTGGCATGACATGGCTTTACTGGCCAGGTCACTGATAACAGGTGAAATGCTGAGACAATGGCGTGCAGGGGGGGGGGGAGGTCATGCTGGGTAAGGCATTGTCCCTGCCTGGCATCTTGTAGAGGATGGTCTATCTATCTATAGCCCAACGCCCTAATCCTGCAAAGGGTGGCCACAGACAAAACGCCTCCAAGTCACTCTGTCACCCACCATTTGACTACCCTCCCCCCAACTCACCCCCCCCTCCCTCATATACCTCTCAACTCCATCCCTCCACCTCATCCTTGGTCTACCTCTCCCTCCCCCTCCTCCCACCTCACCCACATACACCCTCTTAGTCAGTCTTTCATTCTCCATTCTCTCCACATGTCCAAACCACCTCAGTGTATTTCTCCTAATCTTCTCAACCACATCCACATCTACCCCACAACGTTCCTTCACTTCTTCATTCGTCAACCTGTCCCTCCACGTCATTCCACATGCTCCTCTCAAGTAACTCATTTCCACTGCTCTCACTCTTGACTTGTTCCCCTCTTGCAAGGTCCACGCCTCGCTTCCATACGTCAGGGTAGGGATCACAATACCATCATGCAGTGATTTCTTAACTTCCATACTCACCTCCCTATTTCTCATCACTGCTTTCAGTGTACCAACAACCTTCCTTCCCTGCTGTGCCCTTTCACGTACTTCATCCCCCAAAGTTCCATCCTTACTCATCACACTACCCAAGTACTTGAATGCACTCACATTCTCCATATCCTCACCATCCAACCTCACTGCACACTCTGTGACTTCATTCCTCTCAAACACCATAACTTTACTTTTGTTTACATTAACTTTCAGCTTCCTCCTCCTACACACTGTCCCAAATTCATTCACCAAACCTTGCAACTCCCATTCATCTTCACTCAACAAAACTGTATCATCAGCAAACAGCAACACTGGGAGCTTCCAAATCTCACCCTCATTCATTAGGGCCAGCCCCACATCCACTGCCCTACCTTGCACCTCCTTTACAACCCCATCCATATATATATTAAACAGCCATGGAGACATCACACACCCCTGTTTCAGTCCCACATTGAGATCAAAGAACTCACTCAGCTCACCATCCACTCGCACTGTAGCCCTAGCTCCCTCGTACATACTCTTCACAGCACTCAACAATTTCCCCTCCACTCCATATATTCTTAATACCTTCCACATACCTTGCCTATCTATTCTGTCATAAGCTTTCTCCAAGTCCATGAAGGCAGCATACACTTTCTTTCCCTTCTCTAGATACTTCTCCACTAAACATCTTAGAACAAATATCTGATCTACACACCCTTTTCCCTTCCTAAATCCCCCTTGTTCTTCTCCAACTAGCTCCTCTGTCATATGCCTAACCCTATCAATGAGTATTCTACCATATATTTTACCAGTCACACTAAGAAGGCAAATACCCTATGGTTACCACATACTTCTCTCTCCCCTTTTCCTTTGTACAGAGGAACAATTATACCTGATTTCCAGGCCTCTGGAACCCTTCCCTCTTCCCAAGCCAATCTACACAACTTCCATATCCACTCCACAACAATCTCACCCCCATACCTAAGCATTTCACCACACACTCCATCAATTCCTGGGGCCTTTCCCAGCTTAATCTTCTTCATCGCTTCCACTACTTCCGACCTACTGATCTCTTCCTCCCTCCTCTCATCTCTTCTTCTCCCAGCCATTCCCCAACCACTTATACTCACCCTGCTGTCACTCTCTACATTCAACAAATCCTCAAAGTGCTTCTTCCATCTCCTCAATTTCTCTCTCTTCTCCACCAACAATCTATTATTCCTATCTTTCACTCCCCTATTATTTCCCCTTTCACACTGCCTTACTTTCTTTACCTCCTTCCAAAACAATTTCTTACTCTCCCTCCATTTCACACTCAGATTCCTCCCAAACTCTTCATCCACTTTCTTCTTACTCTCCTTCACCAGTCTCTTAACCTCCCTTCTCCTGCTCACATATACCTCTCTCTTCTCTCTCTCATCTTCTCCCCTACCTCTACTCGCCAACCATTCACCATATGCCTTCTTCTTTTGTTCCACAGCTCATTTCACCTCATCATTCCACCATGCTGTCCCTTGCACACCCTTGCATCTCCTCCTCACTCCACAAACCGCCTCACACGCTGCGCCTATCTCTTCCGTGAATATCTTACACACATCTTCTACCCCTTCCAACTGCTCTAGCTCATACCTTCCCAATCTTTCTTCCACTATGCTCTTATACTCTGTCATTTTCTCACTATCTTGCAATTTCTCCACTCTTCTCACAGGAGCTGCTTCCTCCTGTCTTCCCCTTTGCCTCCTCAACCACTTTCTTTGCATCTTTACTTTGGCCATCACTAAGTGATGGTCAGAGACTCCAAAAATCACTCGCGAAAATTGAAAATTGTGCAAATTAGGGACCTTGCAATTGATTCGCGTTATGTACGTTGACGGGATTGGCAGTGACAAAACGTGTGGATGTTAAAGAACGTTGACTGGACGCCGCGGGTTAAGCATCTCTGCATACACCTCATCAACCTCAGCTGCTTTCCCATTTTTCAGCCACTTCACAGCACTCTTCACCTGTGCTATGGTCCTTTCACCGCAAGAAGTCCATTCAGGGTGGGGCCCACCTGGTGAATCACCTCTAGCGATGCTGCCAAATCAATCGTAGTACATGCCTCTCTCTCTCTTATTTCCCATCTATGTGCTATTTGAAATTGTTTTTTATATTCTGTATATAGTAAAGGAAGCTATATAGTACATTGAGTATCACTTTTTAGAATTATAACAACGATTTGAATGAATTCTATGACATGTGGCAGAGCTTTTTTCCCATGTTGCCACGCCAAGGTCGGTGAGGGACCCAGGGTCAGAGAGAGGATTAGGCCTACAGGGGAAACCTCTTAAAAATAAAACGCGCCTAGACTTTTACCTCATAGGTGGTGTGGAAAAAAAGTTGAAAATAAATAAATAAATATATACAATAAATATATATATATATATATATATATATATATATATACAGAGAGAGAGAGAGAGAGAGAGAGAGAAACAGGTGGGATGGGGGTAGGTAGGGAGACAGAGTGATAATCCGATAATTGGTGGTCAAATTGGCAACGTCGCACTCGGGGAAAGTCCAACATTTGCCACACCCAGAACGGACTTCTTGCTGTGAAAGGACCATAGTGTCACGTCTCCTGGCACTGCATTCCTCTGCACACCCCCAAAACCAATCATGTTTACAGCTGCTCTGCTCTCTCTATTCCCAGTCATCAGGCTTTCAAAATATTCTTTCCATCTGGTCCTTACTTCATCTCCATGGGTTAATAATCTACCACCTGCATCCTTCACTCCATTCCATTTGTTTCCCCTTTCACTTCTACATTTCCGCACCTCCTTCCAGAATAACTTTCTATTTTCAGAATAGTTCGCATTCATTTTTCTGCCTAGATCCTCATTTACTGCCTTCTCTTTCCTCTTCACTAGTCTCTTTACGTGCTTCTTGCTCTCACCATATTCAGTTATTTCAACTGAACCCCTATCCTGTAACCACTTTAGCCACTTCTTCCTCCTTTCCTCCACCGCTCTCTTTACCGTCTCATCCCACCATGCCGTACCTTTCTTCTTTGTTGTCACTCTTGCCACACCACACACCGCTTTAGCATTCCTAACTAAGAAATCCCTATATGCATTCCACAGTCTGTCAAGATCCATTTCATTCCAATTCAGTAATTCTAACTCGTCCTCTACTTTGGTCCTGTATTTATCTGCCATTTCTTTAATCCTCAGCTTCTCAACTTTCAGTCTTTCTCCCTGACTGCTCCTCTCTCTCCTGATCCACCTCACTCCTCTCAGCTTGATCTTGCATACCACAATCATATGATCTGACAGACCTCCACATTGTCCTCTCACAGCCCTCGTATCAGCAACCATTCCCATCATCGACCTCTCTACGAGCACGTAATCAATCAGGCTTCTTTCAACACGATCCCCGTTCCCTCTGTACCATGTATATTTATGTGCATCTCTGTGTTTGAAATACGAATTACAAATGAACAACCTCCTCTCCTGACACATATCCTTTAGTCTTTTCCCATTATCATTTTCTCCTGGTACTCCATAACAACCCATTATATCATCCTCAGGACCAGTGCCTACTCTTCCATTCATATCCCCCATCACAATCACTTTATAGCTCCTGGGCATTTCTCCCACTACTTCACCCAGTTCATCCCAAAACCTGTCTTTCTCTCTCTCACTCCTGTCCTCACACGGTGCATATGCTACAATCATTGCCACTTTCACCTTCTCAAACTTGAACTTGATATACATACACCTTGAGCTGACACATTTGTAGTCTCTCATTCCACTCTGCCACACCTCATTCATCAACAAAGCAACTCCTTCCTTGGATCTTCCTCGCCCATTCATTCCCGATCTTACACATTTCACACCCTCCCACTCCTCCACTATGCACTCTTTCATCTTCGTTTCACACAATTCCATCACGGCATATCTCGCACTCTTGAACACATTCACCACTTCCACCCTCTTGCTCTCCTCATTCACACCTCTCACATTCCACATGGCCATGCAAGTCTGCCCATTTGGCTGGGGCCCTGGGCACGTATTGGGCCCTCCGAGGCTCTCTGAAATGAATGCCATGATTAAGCGATTTTGGATAGGGGAGTCTGGGGGACACTTAACCCTGCCAGAAACCCCGGTTATATGGTTACCACCCAGTGTAGTAAATGGTTTCCTGGGTACAGGAAACCATTTGGCTTGTCACTCAGTGTAGAGATCATATGGCACCTCTACATTGCGTGCGTGGATGATGGGCGCCCCCACCTACCACATAAGATTTTTACATAAAAATTACTTACACATTAATTATATTTTATAATACAACATTCTGTAGCTACATTCATGCATGGTGCATATTTAGTATTAATCATATACTTGGAGATCAGGGCAGCTTTGAAAATTTTCAGAGCAAATTCCTTCTGCTTCCCCAGTGAAATGCCTGCCTGTATGCTTATGCTTGTGATGTATAGCCTCTGGTTCCCTTTTAAACCCTGATAACAACAACTATTCTTTTTTTACCTTAACCTGCCCCAGATTTTCATTCTTTTGCTGCTGAGTTCACATAGCACAACAACATAAAACAATACTACAGCTCTACAGCCATTCCACAGCACTTCTTCACGTGCTAATACACTGTTACAACTACTGTAGGCATTCAAGATGGAGAGATGTCGGTTTTAAGCCATGTTAAACTAAACCAGGCACCATATCATACATAACTATTAGGTAGTTAGGAGATGGTCTAACTTCCATGGTAATTTGACACTGCAAGAATCTGGTCTACTTCCACCACACCAATTTCAGGGAATCCAGTCCAGTCCATGTCCAGTGTGTAGAATAATATAAAGAACATAACATTAACCATGGTCTCATCTAGTACACTCACTCCAGTAGAAATGGTTCCTGTAATCTGAAAATACTGTAGCTCCTGTAACTTGGAGTCAGATGCTAAAACTTAAGCCTTCCAGAAATACAGTACAGCTGTACCTGTAAATCTGAAATTTACCTTCCCACTCAGGTTCTGCAAGGCTACATTTTCGGGGAAAAGAAGCAAACTTATACAAAGCATCTTGGGCAACTGCCAATTCCATGGGTTGAACTTTCACTGATGGATCGTGGTTCTGCAACAGTCTACACTACAGACTGCTGTGGCTCATTTAGTACATGCTTAGGCTATCATAAAATGATAGTAATATCTACAATAAATATTAGCTATTAAGGTACTGAAGACAAGCACATTCATGTGGTGGCACCAATACAACAGGGTAGTTCTGCTGCCTGGTTATATAAACTTCTTGACCTCCTCATTCCCCTGAAAGAAGGGCTGTTGCATATTTGGTAAGAGTAACTTCAGCGTGCTGTCAATCTGATTCACATCCAGATATGCAGATCAAAACAACAACTAACAACAATTAGCTATTAAAAAGGAGAGCTACAAAATAACTAATATGATTTATGAAATTGATGAAATTTGAGTAAAGATTTGTCATAAAGAGCATTTCCATGTTTCACTGTGTTCTTTCCCCACTAATTATGATGATCCTATGCCGGCTGTAGCTACTTACCAATGTCCTGAGCCAGTAGGGAAAAATGGGAAAAGCTGATGGAACAAATGGCTCAAGTTGCAGGCTAGATGGACAAGACGGTTGGCACACTTGTCACTGCCAATGTCTTCCTCTGTCCTTGGAATCCAATGGCAGCAAGGTCACCTGCAAAAAAGTTACTTCAGTCAATGGCAGCTACCTAAAATAAGCACTAAATTCAGAGAGAATGGTTACCCACATTTGGAGAAAATTACAAAAATCTCTCTATAAACTGATGAGAATCAGGTCTTTCCTAGGCTTTCCTTTTTCCTCTGTTTTCATCAGAGGTGGATTGCTGCTTCTTGTGCAGATGAATATTGCTGTATTTAATTTATCTACCCAACTCTGACAAAAATGGGTACAGCCCCCCAAACCACAATTCTCAGTAAAATACAGTACTCAAAAGCAATATCTGGATCAACTTTCAACCAAGAAATTTGGAAATGTGAAAAAATGGAAATCCATGTTCATATACCTGTATCAAGTAATGATTTTTTAAAACTGAAACGATATTACAGGCCATTGTCGTAGCTGCGGCCACTGAGGCCACTGACTCATCTGTACATGAAGCCAGAGGACTGCAGGAAACCTGCCACTTCAGCCATGTATTCTCAGAGACCTTTTGCTGGGGTTACAATGAAGGACTGTGTGACAGTTAGGTGCTTAAGTAAGAAATGTTTTGTGAGGTGGGGGTCTGAACTACAGTGAAGGCATAGCAGATGATTATTTGTGATCTGTACTTTGTACGATATGGGTACTGGCAGTAAAACAAACAAGGGCAATGGATTGCATCACAGACTGACTAAATACACGTATGTATCTGCTAATTATGCCAGTTTCTTCTGACCAGGAGATCATCTACAGCAACTTGCTGAGTTCTTGTTGTGAGAAGGTTGTGGAGCCATGTCCCCATTCTACCTCTGCCACCGAGGAACCTGATTTTGTGCAGGAGGATGCTGTGGTTAACCATATCAAAGGCCTTGGTGAAGCTGAAGAATATGATATCCACATTCTTTCCCTCAACAAGGCATAGTGTGCCAGTAGTTTTGATGGGCAGTATCTGCCTTGTTAAAAGCCATCCTGACTTTATTTGAAGAGGCTGTTGTCTTCTATGTGGGTGAGCATTTTGTTACTGACACACTTCTTAAAGGCTTTAATAATGTGAGATGCGAGTGCAACAGGTCTATACTTTTTGGCCAAATTCCTGTTTCCTTCCTTATAAAATGGAGTTATGGTGGCTTGTGTGAGTAGGGATGGGATTGTTCCAGTGTCCATAAAGCTGCGCCATAGCTACCAGATGGTTGTCTCAGGGCTTAGCTGCATTTCAGGAGAATGGCTGGCACTCCATCTAGTCTAATGGCCAAGTTAATTCTCAGTTCTTGTATGGCATTTTTAATGTCATCCTCGGTGAACTTGATGTCAGTGAGACAGATTAGTAAGGGTGCATCCTCTGTGAAGAATGATGCTACGTTTTGGACTGTTGCTGAGATCCTCTTCTAAGGTTACTGGTGGTTCTCATGAACAGCACTTCGCTTTTGTTAGATTTTGGGAAGAGGCTCTGAATATTGCTCCTTACAATATTCTCTAGTGTGAGCTCAGAGCACTGAGCCAGGGGAATCTCTGGCCGAGTGGTGCTTGTTCTGCCCACCACATTCAGTACTCCTTTAGATGGCTGGAAAACAGCATTCCATGTGACTCTATGGCTATGGTTAGCGTCTTTACTGCAGATTTCAGTTCACTCACCAATTCTAAAAAAAGGTTCATTGCCCCTGCTGCCTGACCTTGGGGATGATGCTGTAGGGATCTTGGTCATGTGGGTGTCCATCTGGGGGAAAATATCCGTGTCAGAGAGGTTAACTTGTTCAGCTGAAACTTCTCTCTTCCTCACTGTACCCTTGATATGCAGATATGTGTGGTTCTCCACAGGACATTCACTGTGCCTTATGGAGGTTCTGCATACAGTGGGATGAAACATGGAGCAGTTCCTTCCCAGTTGACATTCTTGTGTACTTTTAACCCTATGCATCATCAGCCAATGGCATGGTTCTGGATGTTGAAACTTGCAGTCTCTGCCCATTATCCCATGTCTGCACATCACCCTCCTGCAGAGGCAACATACAGGCACTTCCCTCTGGCTGCTTCTTGCAGTGGCTGGTGGGCAGTATACTGAATGACATTACTTACAGTACGGTACTGGCAGGAAAGTCCAGCTGGGGGAGTGCCAGGTGATGGTTTGGTGTCCTCTGGTGTGTTTCCCAGTACATTCTCTGGGTGGTTATTACTGGCAGATGTTATCTGGGCTTGGTATGAGGGGTTTGGTTGGTCTTTCTGCATCTCTTGGGTGGGTGCAGGTCATGACTTGTTTCAAAGTGACATTCCTGTTGATTGCTGTTGAGTTTCCTGGCCTTCATTTACCCATTCAGCATCACAGTATTTTGATATGCAGCACTTCTCACAGATATAAGTACCTGTATTAGTTTTCAGCAAGCAAATTCACTGATCTAGTGGTAGCTGTGTGCAGAGGGTTACCAGTCAGTTCGTCCACATTTCAAGGTTATTTGTACATACGTACGAGTCGGCTCGCCCATAAGTTTTATATTTGTTTATTTGTCTATCTATCTATCTATTGCCAGACGCCTCAATCCCGTTTGGGGTGGCCACAAACAAATCGTCTCCACGTTGTCCTGTCCCCCGCCATTTCACTGCCCTGCTCCCAACTCACACCCCTCTCTCTCATATACCTCTCTACCCCATCCCTCCATCTCATCCTCGGCCTCCCCCTCCCTCTCACTCACATACACTCTCTTCGTCAGTCTTTCACCCTCCATCCTCTCCACATGGCCAAACCACCTCAGTGTGTTCCTCATAACACTTCCTATCACATCCACATCCACACCACAACGCTCCTTTATATCCTCATTCGTCAGCCTGTCTTTCCATGTGACTCCACAGGCTCCCCTTAAATAACTCATTTCCACTGCTCTCACTCTTGACTTGTGTCCTTCCAACAACGTCCAAGCTTCACTTCCATATGTTAGAGTTGATATCACAATGCTGTCATGTAGTAACTTTTTCACTTCCATGCTCACTTCCCTGTTTCTTATCACTGCTTTCAAAGAACCAGCAACCTTTCTTCCCTGCTGTACCCTTTCAAGCACTTCACCCTCCAAACCTCCATCCTTACTCATCACACTACCCAAGTACTTAAACGTACTCACATTTTCCAATTCCTCACCATCCAACCTCGCTGTACATTCACTGACTTCACCTCTCTCAAGGACCATCACTTTACTCTTCCCTACATTCACCTTTAGATTCCATTTCTTACACACTCTCCCAAATTCATCTACCAAGCCTTGCAGCTCCCCTTCGTCTTCACTCAACAACACAGTATCATCTGCAAACAACAGCACAGGGAGTTTCCAAACACTATCCTCTCTCACCAGGGCCACTCCAACATCCACTACCCTACCTTGTACCTCTTTTATTACCCCATCCATATACAGATTGAACAACCATGGAGACATGACACATCCCTGTTTTAACCCAACTTTCAAAGAGAAAAATTCACTTAGTTCACCATCCACACGCACTGCAGCCTTCGCACCATCATACATACTCTTCACAGCATTCAACAACTTCCCATCTACTCCATATAGTCTTAACACTTTCCACAATCCTTGTCTATCCATCCTGTCATATGCTTTCTCCAAATCCATGAAAGCCGCATACAACTTCTTTCCCTTCTCTAGAAGCTTTTCCACTAAAGATCTAAGAATGAATATCTGATCTATACAACCTCTTCCCTTCCTAAAGCCTCCCTGTTCTTCTCCAACTAATTTCTCTGTTCTTTCTCTAACTCTGTCAATAAGTATCCTACCACACACTTTTCCTATTATACTAAGAAGACAAATGCCCCTATGATTACCACACACTTCTTTTTCCCCTTTTCCTTTGTACAAGGGAATAATTCTACCTGACTTCCAATCCTCTGGGACTCTACCTTCCTCCCAGGCCAATCTGTACATCTTCCACATCCATTCTACTACTATCTCTTCCCCATGCTTCAGCATTTCACCACACACTCCATCAATTCCTGGGGCTTTCCCCGATTTAACTTTCTTCATTCCTTCCACAATTTCTATCCTACTGATTTCTTCCTGTCTTCTCACCTCCCTCCTTCTCCCAGCCATTCCCCAGCCACTGATACTCGCATTACTTCCATCCTCTATGTTCAACAATTCCTTAAAGTGTTCTCTCCATCTGCTCACTTTTTCTCCCTTCTCCACTATACTCCTTTCGCAGCAAGAAGTCCGTTCAGGGTGTGGCAGAAGTTGGAATTTCCCCGAGTGCGACGTTGCCAATTTGACCACCAATTATTGGATTATCACTCTGTCTCCCTACCTACCCCCATCCCACCTGTTTCTCTCTCCCTCTCTCTCTCTCTCTCTCTCTATATATATATATGTATATATATATAGGTATAACTTTAGAAGTAACCAACGTTACCAATTTTCATTATATTACGTCCCTGAACTATTCTAACTAAGACTTACCCTTTAAGCCTAGTTTCAGTTGGGGGAGCAAATTTTGTAGGGATAGTCATATAGTGACTTAGGTTAGGCTGTCGCTCAGTAACGGATGAATGTTGCGCCATATTGGCTGGTGCAGGCGTGTGCATTTGGTCTATGTCAGGCTCTAGATCAGGCGTAGGTTAGGTTAGGTTAGGTTAGTTTGGGTTAGTTTAATGCAAAATAGTGTATTTTTAATTAATCTTGATCTTGATTTTGGGGGATAAACCCACTTTTGGAAATCTTACTCAAAGTTCCAAAAGGGGGATTTTCCCCCAAAAATGAGGGTCAAAACTAATTAAAGCACAGTATTTTGCATTGGAAACCATAAAAAAGATAATAAAAGAAAACGTTGGTTACTTCTAAAAATTTAAATATATATATATATATATATATATATATATATATATATATATATATATATATACAGTATATATGTATATATATATATATATATATATATATATATATATATATATAATGTATATATTTTTTATTTATTTTCAACTTTTTTTCCACACCACCTATGAGGTAAAAGTCTCTCGAGCGGGAGTGGGTGGGAGTTGTGGGACCTTCCATCCTGGGTGGTGGCTAGACAGGGAGTGACCCTGGGTCCCTCGCCGACCTCGGCATGGCAACATGGGAAAAAAGCGCTGCCACGTGTCATAGAATTAATTCAAATCGTTGTTATAATTGTAAAATGTGTTACTCAATGTACTATATATTTTCCTTTACTATATACAGAATATAAAAAACAATTTCAAATAGCACATAGATGGGAAATAAGAGAGAGAGAGGCATGTACTACGGTTGATTTGGCAGCATCGCTAGAGGTGATTCACCACGTGGGCCCCACCCTGAACGGACTTCTTGCAGTGAAAGGACTATAGTAATCTACCATTTTTATCGTTCACTCCCTTGCTAACTTCACTTCCACCCTGTCTTACTCTTTTCACCTCTTTCTAGAACATTTTCTTACAGTCCCTCCACTTTACACTCAAATTCCTTCCAAATTCCTCATCCACTCTCTTCTTACTCTCTCTTACTAATCTTTTCACCTCTCTCTTCTTTCTACATATAACTCTCTCTTCCGCCTCTCAACTTCTTCCACGCCCCTATTTCTCATCCATTCATTGTATGCTTTCTTCTTTTGTGCCACAGCCTGTCTCACCTCTTCAGTCCACCACGCTGTTCCTTGCACCCCCCTCCGTCTTCTCTTCCTTCCACACACCACATCACATACTGCACATATTTCTTCTGTAAATATCCTACACACACCTTCCACGTTTCCCATCTGCTCCAATTCATATTTGCCCAATCGTTCCTCCACTTCTCTCTTATCCTCTGCCTTTTTCTCATACACTTGTAACCTTTCCACTCTCCTTGCAACTACTCCTTCCTCTCGTCTTTCCCTTCTTCTATTCCTCCATCCTACATGAATCCTAATTCTGGCCACCACCAAGTAGTGGTAAGAAAGTCCACTCCCCCAACCTCTATAAGCTCTTGCATCCATTACACATCTTCACATCCTTTCATCCACACACACATAATCAATCATTGCCTTCCTTTCATTCAGTTCACCACCCACCCTTCTCATCACTCGCCATGTATACCTGTGGATCATTTTATGCCTGAAGAGGGTATTGGCTATCACCAACCCCCTCCCAGCACAAATGTCCACTAACGCACTCCCATTCTCATCTATCTCAGCAGGCACACCCCACTCACCAACTATTCCATCCATCTTCACATTCCCAACTTTACCATTCATATCACCGATCAAAAACACTCTCTCATTCCTTCCAAACTTTTCCATGCACACTTCGACATTTGTCCAGAACTCTTCTCTCACTCTTCTAGCACGATCTTGCGTTGGCGCATACAACTGCAAATAAATGGAATGTATTACCCAGGTATATAGTGGATTCAGAGTCAGTTTTGCATTTTGAGAGAAATATAAAGTTTGGAGTGAACAGGACCTGACATGATCGTTAGGCTAAAACACAAATTACCAATGATGAAATTAACTTGACCACCACCACACATGAAGCTAATGTAATGGAGCTGGACCCACAGGCCTAACTTGGCCCTTGTGCAGGTCAACTGTGAGTAGACGTCACCAACTCTAGCTCAATAAAATCGTCAGTAAATGGTAAAATAGAATGAATAAAACAGAACCGAATAAAATAGTCAGTAGATGTGAATAAAAGAATAATAGATGTGGTTGATGTCCCAGGCTGGATAAGTGCATCGTACATGTGAAATTCTCTTCATGTTCATTTGTTTGGGAAGAAGAGAATTATTTTGGTACCATCAAGGTGAAATTCAGCTCTTCAACCCTGTATGGTAGGTTTGTGAGGAGAAGAAACAATATGTACTCCTCATGCAAAATTCTAATAAATCTCAAAGAATTCTGAAGAAATAATTAGTCAGTTTTGGTGCCATTGACACAAAAGTAGAAGTTTCAACCTGACAGCCTCAGGAGGGAAAGAATTATTTCTCTACCGCCACAGTGAAGTTCTGTTCTCTTATAGTGCATTAAAATGTCTAGAAAAACATTTAGATCCATTTTGATCTTGCCAAGTTTAAACGACTTTTTCAACCATGCAATCTTTACCAACGAGTTTTTCCTGAATCCGGTCATGTAGGAATTGTCGAATTTATCTGTCAAGATACTGTTCAAGTGGCAAGCCTTATGGCCGTCCTCAGTGTCAAACCAATAGAAATCCTGTATATCAAAGGTGAACACCTGGGTCTCCTAAGGCTTTCTGAAAAACCACCAACCAGGAGCACCCGCGTTTCTCACTGAAATGGCTAGTTTAGTGGGCAGTTTGTTTTTCTCTGAAATCCTGAGGCCTCCCTTCAGTAAAGATTGAGCCATGTCTTACCAACAATTTACCCAAAAAAATTATTTCACGAGTACTGCTTCGAACACCCTCACTTTTAACACAAATTACCAGCTATTATCAAGACTCTTAGTCTATATAACGCTAGCTAACTCACAATAACCAGTTACAAACTTACCACACGACAAATATTAAAACTACGCGCTCGCCGCACATCAGCCTCACTCTATGAGCTTTCAAAACAAACTAACAGCTGTTTTGTGTTGTTGTGGGTTTATAATGTTCAAAATATCCACATACGGCTATCTTATCCACATTAGTTATCTTATGAACACTGAAGAAAATGAAAGAGTTTCTTATCATTTTAACTTATTATGCATACAGCAAATGAAGGACTAGGAGTTTGTCGTAAATATTTGTTATAAATACGCGCGGCTTTATACTCACAGGAGCAAGTTGAAGAAATAAATATTTTTTGAATTAAACAAAGGCTACCAGCAATGGACAGAATCTTTCTTAGTCAGTTCTTCTTCCTGTTTGTCTCTTATATTTTTCTGGTTATTTCTGGGGTGTTAAATGAATGTTTCACATTAAATTTTTCCTTATTGTTTTTAGCTATGTTCCTTCCGCTTTTCAAGTGTTTCACGAGCGTAATGAGCATAAGAAGAGAGGACAAACTAGAATGAGATAAAGATAGTAACGAAGGCTATGCCCCGCCCTCCAAACCCTCTAGCGGAAGCTGGCAGGAAAGTCAGAAGGATCTCAACGCGCTATAGAAAAACTAACGTGGACATTTTATAGGAAAGTGTGAAAGGAAAAAAGTGACTATCACAATGTAACCTAAATAGAAAAAAAAGGACAATTAGTACTGGTTATTAGATTTTTTTTTTTTTTTTTAATCCAACCCTTACTTGCTACATACTAATCTAGCTTATGCCTGAATATCTCAACTATCTCACCAGCCAGGTTACGCCATTCGTCCACTATTTCCAAACCAATTTCCACCTATGCCTTTGATAAAATCGAAATGATCCAGTTTGAAACACTTGATTCTAGTCCTATCCCGTACGCGTACTTTAAGTCTGTCTATCTATCTATCTATTGCCAGACGCCATAATCCCATAAGGGGTGGTTATTTGTTTTATGGGGAGGGACACTAACCCTCCACCAACCCACTTGTTGACACGTAGGGAGCACGTATGGTTTGGTTATATGGTTACCACCCAGCGTTGTAAATGGTTTCTTGGCTTACAGGAAACCATTTGGCTTGTCACTCAATGTAAAGCCACCTGTAAAGGAAAGAAAAGTAATAAAAAGTGACAGGAAAGATGGGAGAAGTAGGAAGGGAGGAGGGCAGGCACAGAAAAAGAATGATAAAGGCTAAGGAAGAAGTAGGCAGCACTACATCAAGTGAGTGGATGACGGTCGCTACCAAAGTACCTTACTGATATTATCTCCCTTATTCATTCTCTTCATCCACTGAAACACCTCAATCAAGTCCCCCCCCCCCTCTACGCCCTTCTGGTGAGTGCAAATTTATTATTATTATTAGTTTTTTAAAAGTCTGTGTTCATGTGAATGGTTATGAACACATTCTTCTCTGAACATTTTCTAACGAATTTATGTCCACTATAGTCAAGATGTGGCCGTACTAATGCTAGCTAAAGCTGTAATGTTACTTTAGATGTCCTGTTGCTCAAGATTCGCGAAATAAATCCTCGGACTCTCTATACTTTATTTCTCGCATTAATACACTGTTGTCTTGGTTTAAAGTCTTTACTAACCGACTCCCAGATCTTGCTAGCATTCCGATTTATTAATATCTTTATTACCTAAATGAGTATGGCAGTAAAAAAGTCGCTGCATGACAGTACTGTGATACCAACTCTAACGTATGGATGTGAAGCTTGGACCTTGTTGGAAGGACGCAAGAGTGAGAGCAGTGGAAATGAGTTATTTGACAGGAGCATGTGGAGTTACATGGAGAGACAGACTGACAAATGAAGAAGTGAAGAAGCTTTGTGGTGTGGATGTGGATGTGGCAGAAAGCGTTAGGAGGAATATGCTGAGGTGGTTTGGCCATGTGGAGAGGACGGAGAGCGAGAGACTAACGAGGAGAGTGTATGAGTGAGGTGGAGGGAGGAAGAGGGAGGGGGAGACCTAGGACGAGATGGATGGATGGAGTGGAGAGGAATATGAGAGTTGGGGGTGTGAGCTGAGAGCAGGGCAGTGAAATGGGGGGGGGGGGAGGGCGACATGGAGGCGATTTTTTCGTGTCCACCCCTTACTGGACTGAAGCGTCTGGCAATAGATACATAGATTACCTAAGGTAATTTTAGTATCTCCGATGGTCTTGCCTACGTTATGTACTTTATATCTCTCAACTTTAAATTCCATTTGCCAGCGTTTAGACCATTTGAACAATATATCGAAGTCCTTTTGGGCTGTGTGTGGCCAGTGCTGCTGTGTTTGTGCCGCTCTGCTGCTGCTTCCCTCTCCTGTGTGTGATATAGCCCATTAATTCCTTTACATTTTATGGCATATACTATATCTACTAAGTGTATATTACTCTAGCTTTATTTGCTAAAGTGCGTGTGGCAAAACCCACTTTTTTTTCTTCTACATGCACGGATTTATAACCAGTGACTGTATAACCATATTTACTAAAGAAGTTGTATGGTAAGGCCCACTACCTTCTTTTGTTGGATAATTATGTACTCTGTATACCTTTACAACAATAAATACTTCAATCATACGTCCCGATCGCTTTTTAGTACCTCTTCCTAACCTTACGTTAACCCAACCCAACCTCACCTTAACCTAAACCTAACCTAGCCTAACTTAACCATGATTCGCGCAAGCTTTAGCAACGCCGCCATTACAAACGCCGGTGATGCAGAAGGAATATAACAGGAGGAAAAAAAAGTCAACAGAAAACAATTGCTTACCATCATGAAATTAGAGAAATACAGAAAACAAAATGGAGCAATAGCAACTGAATTGGTAAAGTCCTTCTGCTGCTTATGGTAAAGCGTACATTTACCCTAATGGCAAACAACTTCTGTCCACATAATACAGTTTATACCTCTTCAGTCCGATGACTTGTGTTAGTTATTCTAGAAGGTTTTCACATGATGTTATCAAACCTAAAGGTCCGCCATAACAGAGAGGCTGAACAGCACTCGAGGCTGGCTGCCTTGAAACCATTAACAGTAATCATTCTCTGCGTGAGTAGCCAACTTGTGTACTTGCGTCAACGGCTGTCACAGTAATATGGATCAGTAACTGTAGGTTACCGAAAGTGGTCCGAAATCAAGGAGAAAAAACTTTAGAAAAGACTAGAGAAGACGCCTATGGCTTGTTGGGTCTGGGAAAAAAAATGTCAGGATCTGTTCAGGTCATTTTGTCTAAGGAAAGTCGGACTGTTATTTGTCTTCCATCCTAAAGTGCTCCTTGGTCATTTTGCTGACGGACAGCATCAGGAGTGTAGGAGGCCGGGCCGAGGCTACTTAGTCTCAACATTTATAATGAGGTGATCAGCCACACTCGTCCTTGAGTGGCATTATGTGAGCAATACATCCCAACAATCCCTCTAATGTTAACCTCTATAAGCACAGTACGGTAAGTGCCTTAACCCACTAAGCCACCAGGGATGGGATTATTGAACATATTTACAGTTAATTCCCTGTCGTAGCTTAGATTTTCGTTTCCAGGAAAAAAATAAAATTCCCCCGAGCTAGACCTTATCAGATCATACAGCCCTGCTAGGTGACAGGAGGGCGCTACCCCTCCCGGCATGGCGGCTACCGGACGTGGCACGAACTCACGACCCCTCCCCTCCTCGGTCCCGAGTTCAACGCTCTCCCACTGAGCCATTATACTCATTATACCTATACCCATCCACAGACGGCGAGGGATGCTTGAGATGAATGGGCCAGCTGTGCACACGTAACCTAGACTTTGATTTGGAGGAAGGACGGAGACTAAACTCTTTCCCTACCTCGTGTTCTATCCTGGAAACGAAAGTCTGAGTTACGATCCCTTCCCTGTCCAAACTCGGCCTTGTTTTTGCGGAAGGAACTGGACAGCGCAGGATATTTCACTCTCCCTTCCCCAAACCTTCCCGAAGAAAACTCGTAACCTATGATCGTTCTTCTTTTGCAACAGATTTTTCTGGAGGAGGAACAGCAGATATTAGTAAAAAGGTGCAGTTTCTTGTCCTTGCTCTTCCTGCAAAAGCAAATCCAACGCCAGGGAATCCATCGTAATTACGTTCGAGAATTTGAACCCTGGCGATACCAGGCAATGGATATGAGGACACGAATAAGAGTGTTGAAATGTTTTTGTCTAGCCAGCACTATTATACGGGTGCGAAACGTGGACAGTAAAGAAAATGAGAGAGAGATTACAAGCAGATAAGGTATGGTTTTTGAGAAGACTAATGCGAATATCATGGATAGAAAAAGTAACAAATGATGAAGTTCTGAGAAGGGCGGGAGTGGAAAGAGAAATGATGATGACTATAAGGAAAAGACAGATGGAATTTTTGGGACATGTTATAAGAGTAAAGGAACTTGAAAATGACTGTTTACTTGGAAGAATAGAGGGAAGAAGAGCGAGAGGAAGACAACGATTAAAGTATATGGACTGTATAAGAAACGATTTACAAGAAAGAATCAGCAATGTGGAGTTAATGAGGAGAGCTGAGGACAGAGGAAGATGGCGCTCCATGGCCGCTAACGTCACATGATCGGCACTTTGGTAAAGATATCAGGCTGGCAGTTTCGTGGCAGTACCCTTTTTACTCTAACCTTGCCTAACATTGCCATATCTTCTCCTTTAATACAGACTCCATAGATTAGCACAAGATGATGCTAGTCACGAAGATGTGCTATGAAGAGGATGCAGAAATGAGCTGCAAAAGGAGATAAATGTGGATCAAGTTAGGTAAAAAGACAATAGTTATGTTAATCACTCGACCACCACGGCAATGGGAATTAACAGTAAATAGATGAGCTTGAATGTATAAAGAAAAATGAAAGAACAAGAAAAAGAAAAAAGAAAGGATGAAAACAAAAAGGAAAGGAAAAAGAAAATAAAAATAAGCTTATGTCATAAGCAATTTGAAACCCTGGCGCAGTGTCAAATCTAAACATTTCTTACATTACCATAAGTAGGTCTGTGTATAAGTGGCGTTTTATATATCTAGAGAACTTGTAACTGAAAATGACAAGAGGATTAACATATATCTCAAAATTATTTGGCGGGTGATATGACACATGTAGTACCAAGGAGTCTGAATTTCCAACCCAACACAACGGACACGGTTTCACCTCTACGAATTATTTCAAATCTCATCACACTTAGGGGTACCTAATAAATTATTTATTTTATTGTTATTATTATTATTATTATAATAATAATTATTATTATTATAATAATAATAATAATAATAATAATAATAATAATTATTATTATTATCTTCTTGTACATCAATGATTTGACTGCCCAGTCTGTAATATATAGTACATTAAAAAACTTCCATCCCCATCTCCTCCATAAACAAATAAATATATTAACGAATGAATGAACAAATAAATTAATAAATATAATGTGTTTCTTAGATCTCATAGCCCATGTCCTTTATACAAAACTTGCCACCAGTACTTTGCAAACACACAGTGAGGCAAAGATTGTTAGGGGATAATAGGCATCATCAGCATCGCCATCATACATTCAGACTTCATTTACCGCCCCATTGTGGAGAGAGAGAGAGAGAGAGAGAGAGAGAGAGAGAGAGAGAGAGAGAGAGAGAGAGAGAGAGAGAGAGAGAGAGAGAGAGAGAGAGAGAGAGAGAGAGACGAACCGACGTTTGCCCAGCTAAATGAGTTTGGGAAATACAGTACATCACATTTTATTTCTCACTTTCCTCTGCTGGCTAATATTCTTAAGCTGAGAGAGGCTTGGTATGTTTCTCTGCCTAATATTTCACCTCTTCTGCTTCTCACTTTTCTCTGCTGGCTAATATTCCTAAGCTGAGAGAGGCTTGGTATGTTTCTCTGCCTAATATTTCACCTCTTCTGCTTCTCACTTTCCTCTGCTGGCTAATATTCCTAAGCTGAGAGAGGCTTGGTATGTTTGCCTAATATTTCACCTCTTCTGCTTCTCACTTTTCTCTGCTGGCTAATATCCCTAAGCTGAGAGAGGCTTGGTATGTTTCTCTGCCTAATATTTCACCTCTTCTGCTTCTCACTTTCCTCTGCTGGCTAATATCCCTAAGCTGAGAGAGGCTTGGTATGTTTCTCTGCCTAATATTTCACCTCTTCTGCTTCTCACTTTCCTCTGCTGGCTAATATCCCTAAGCTGAGAGAGGCTTGGTATGTTTCTCTGCCTAATATTTCACCTCTTCTGCTTCTCACTTTTCTCTGCTGGCTAATATTCCTAAGCTGAGAGAGGCTTGGTAGGTTTCTCTGCCTAATATTTCACCTCTTCTGCTTCTCACTTTTCTCTGCTGGCTAATATTCCTAAGCTGAGAGAGGCTTGGTATGTTTCTCTGACCATAGATGATTCTCTTTGATATGCGGCAGTTAGGAAAGTGACAGACATGCCCTAAGTGCGAAGTAGGCACAGTGGAATAGTAGGTGTACTTTTGAGTCCAAATGTACCAATAATAATAATAATGAAAATAATAATAATAATTTTATTATATAATAATAATAATATTAATAATAGCAGCAGTATGGCAGGTGGGGGCTCTCACCATCCACTCACTGGATGTAGTGCTGCTCTCGGGTGTTTGTCTTTTCCTCTCCTCCATCCTTCTTTCCTTCCATCCTCTTCTGTCTTTCTTTCCTTCATTCTTTCCTCGTCCTTCCGCCTACGGGTGACTTTACACTCCCTCTTCTGTCTTTCCTTCATTCTTTCCTCTTCCTTCTGCCTGTGGGTGACTCTGCACTGAGTGACAAGCCAAATGGTTTCCTGTACACCAGGAAACCATTTACTACGTTGGGTGGTTACCATATTACCAAATTTCGGCGCCTGGTGGTATAGTGGGTAATTTCGGAGCTCCAATCGGATTGAGCCGGTGAAGGTTTATATCCAAGGGATGGTTGAGGTTTATTGCTCAGTAATGCCACTCAGGGATGAGTGAGGCTGGTCACTCTCATCTTAAATGTCAGGACCAACTTGCCTAGCCCCGGGTTCCTACGCTTCTCATGGGGCAACGTAGGATTGTATGATGAATGAATGATAATAGCAGCAGCAGTAGTAGTAGTAGTAACATTGATACGTTGTGTTTAGCTGTCAGTGATCGGCGAGATCTGTCGATATGATTTTTCTAACATGGCCAAGATTAACATCCATTTTGCAGCTTCCTTCACGAGTTATTTCATGGGCAGGAACTGAAAACAAATGTTGTAACATCCTTTCAATAGCATGTCTTTGTTACTGGCATATATTTACCTTCACCAAGGGGGTATGCTTTTGCCCGAGTTGGTTTGTTTGTTTGTCGGTTTGTCTGTCTATTAGCAGGATTACTCAAAAAGTTAAGAACGGATTTTCATGAAATTTTGTGGGAGGGTGGGCCATGAGCCAAGGAAGAAATGATTATATTTAGGGGCGGATTCGGATCCGTATCTCGAGTATCCCGCACAATATCTCCAAAAGTTCTTGATGAATTTCAATGAAAATTTGTGGAAAGGTGGGCCATGGACCAAGAAAGAATTGATTAAATTTGGGGGCGGATCCGGATCCTTTTTTACTGGTACTGGCGGAGGTATGCGCTCTCTGTGAGCTTTCTAGTTAGCATTTCGTTACTAGCATACATTTAGCACTTCTTTGCCACTACCATATATTTAGCACTTCTTCGTTACCAGCGTACATTAAACACTTCTTCATTACTAGGACATATTTAGCACTTCGTTACTACGATCGCGGTGGGTCAGTCTGGAGGTGTCATTATCGTGTTCTGGCAACCTACCCGTCAACAGTGCGTCCGACTTCGTGTATATGATACGCATGTTTCATGTATAATGTTCGTTTATAATAATGATTCGTGTATGATACGAATTCGGACGCACTGTTGACTGGTAGGTTGCCAGGGTACGATAATGACACATCCAGACTCGTGCGCCGCGACTATAGCATATATTTAGCATTTCTTCGTTATTAGCATATATTTTAAGATTAATTTATTGAGAACTCAGTATTTAAGACAAATTTAAGACCAAGTTAACGTTAAAAATAATAGTAAAAGTAGGTGACAAATCTCAGCTATGACAAGAATTAGATTATTTTTATTTATTTATTACAGGAAGAAGGAAATACATAAGTTTCTACATACTCTTTTCCTAGTACTTCCTGCATAAACAGGTATCAAGTACGACAGAAGATAGATATTATTAAAGCCCATTTTACAGGAAGAAGGAAATACATAAGATTCTACACTCATTTCCCAGTACTGTACTTCCTGCATAAACAAATCATAGTTACGACAAGAAATGGGTAATATATTTCTTTTCCAGGAAGGAGGAAGTAAATAGATTCTTCATTCTCTTTTCCTAGTCCTTCCTGGAGAAACAAATCTTACGGCTGAGGTTTGATTGCTTTTTTCTTTCTTTTTTCTCCAGGAGGGACAAGAGGCATGGGAAGCATATCTCCTAGTCCTTCCTACACGAATAAATCAACAGGCAATCCTTAACCCCTTGAACCGTACGCCATGTTTACTTTTGCTCGCCACACGATTTCTTTCATCTTAGAATTCGTACTGAAGAATTTATCTAAGTATATCTAACTCCCCGCTGATTCAAACGTCTACATTAAGCTGGAGAAAATTATCAGGGGTTTGCAAGACTATAATTTAGAAAGACCACAATTTTGGAAGACTGTAATGAGAGTGTTTCCCGCGTTCAGTGTCTAAGGATTGTACTGCGAAGGGAAATGGCGAGATTGGAATATTTGAACATTATTTTTTGGACGTTATTGGAGTGCCTGTTGTTTGCTCAGCCTGCATGCCGCATTGCAGAGTGCAGTTAGCAAAGGTGTGGACAGGCTACATACTTTCAACCTTCATAACGTGCCTCAAAATATAATAATAATAATAATAATAATAATAATGAGGGTTGTTTTCCCTTTTACCATCTAAAGTTTACCCCTTCAGTACAATGACGTATTTTTCGTGTGTGTGTGTGTGTGTGTGTGTGTGTGTGTGTGTGTGTGTGTGGAGAGAATGGAGAATGAAAGACTGACTAAGAGGGTGTATGTAGGTGAGGTGGAGGGAGGGAGAGGGAGAGGTAGACCGAGGATGAGGTGGAGGGATGGAGTTGAGAGGTATATGAGGGAGGGGGGGGTGAGTTGGGGGGAGGGGAGTCAAATGGTGGGTGACAGAGTGACTTGGAGGCGTTTTGTCTGCGGCCACCCTTTGCGGGATTAGGGCGTCGGGCTATAGATAGATAGATAGATAGATAGTGTGTGTGTGTGTGTGTGTGTGTGTGTGTGTGTGTGTGTGTGTGTGTGTGTGTCCAAGTTTACTTCCTGGCTGCCTGGTCTGCAGCGGAGGGGTCCGGGTCAGCAACAGGGTCAGTAAGGGTCGTGTCAGGTTCTCTCGGGACGTCAGCAGAGTCAGCAGGGTCGCTTGGCTCGGTGGCTGGGTCAGCGGGGACATCACTGGGGAGGTCAGCAGGGTTGGTGGATGGGTCAGCATCAGCAGGGGGATCAGTTTCCGTGGCAGGGTCAGTGGCAGTGTTGGTGGGGTTGTCTGGCGTGTCAGCAGGCCGCTCTCCACCGCCACAGTCACACAGCGGGCAGCCGTTAGCGTCCGTGCCTCTGACACACTGTTCGGGACACCTGATGCGAGGACACAGGTCACCAGGACACACACACAGGCGGCATCCCTCGCTGTCCACTGTGTCCTCACACTCAGAGTCACAGCTGCTGGGCTCGTTCTGGCACTGCTGGGGCGTGCCAGGGCGCGGTCTCAGGGCTGGCGGGAGGCGAGGCACACCGGGCAGCTCAGGCACAAGGGGTGGTATGGATCCCAACGGCACCCCCCCGATGGTGACGGTGACGCCCCCAGGTGATGACTCTCCGTCACACCCACACCGGCAGCACCGATCCTCCGAGCTCAGGTACTGGCAGCGGCTGGCACAGCTTGGCACACCTGGACACAAGTAGGCGTCCTCATCACAGTAACACTCGCGGCACCCAGACGACGCTGACACAGCAATGCGGCAGCCTGGCCCACACCGCAGCCGCGGCTGTCTGCGGCACCGCAGTGTGGGGTCTTCACTCTCAGCCACGTCTGTTACAGCTGCCTGGCTCTCAGTGGTGGCGGGGCGGGGTACGGGGTCTGGCACGAGGGAGCAGTTGCACGTGTAGCATCCCAGCGTAGTGTCAAGGTCCAGACACCCACGCAGGCACTCTGGCACGGGTGGACACACACCCTCCCGAGCACACGTGCAGCGTGGACACCCGTTATTGGCTATTTCCGTGAGGCATCCCTCAGCACACGAGAAGGCAGGACACACGGGCTGTGGAGAATCACAGGTGCAGGTGGGGCAGCCGTCCTCACCCAGCTGCACACACTGGTCCGGGCACGGGGGCAGCTGTGGACACACTACGGGAGGACAGTAACACTCGAGGCAGCCGTCCTGGCCAGGCTGCTCCCGACACCCTTCCTCACACTGCAGCGGCCCCGGCGGACAGTCTGGCAGTGCCACATCACCACACACGCACACCGCACATGACCCGTCAGTGCGCGCGATGCTCAAGCAGGTGGCAGGACAGATGCGGCAACCTGTAACACCACAGTACAACATTACCACATTACCACAACGCGACATTACCACAACGCGACATTACCACAACACAACATTACCACAACGTGACATTACCACAACACAACATTACCAAATATATTCCTACCACATTACACTGCCACAACACCGTAACACATCATGACCACAACACAACACCACCACATTACCACACCACCACTACAGTTCATAACACAGTATTGCTACACCATAACACTTCAATACCACAACACAATATTACACTACATGCCATTACCACAACAACACATTTCCATAACACCACAACACTAACACAACCGCCACACAACACCCGTTACTCCATACTTATTGTCTCGTGAAAGCATTACAGGATAGAAGTAAGTATATCATTGACGCACTAAACACACACAATAGATTTTTCTTTATACTTTGACATAAGGACACTTTCAATGTCTTTGAATATGTTCCTTCTATTTAAACAACTGATGGCACTGAAGCAAAACAAATGAGCTTCACATTATCTGCAAATCATAAAATTGCTCCAGTTAACGGCATACAAATTCATAGTTATTCATTCACTCATCCTTCGTCATCCAATCCTACTTTGCCCCATGAGGAGCGTAGGAGCCCGGGGCTAGGCAAGTTGGTCCTGACATTTAAGATGAGAGTGACCAGCCTCACTCATCCCTGAGTGGCATTACGTATGCAATACCCCAACCACCCCTGCATCGGCTCAGTCCGACTGGGGTGCTGTAATTACCCATTAAACCACCAGGTGCCATAATTTGGTTACATGGTTACCACCCAGCGTAGTAAATGGTTTCCTGGTGTACAGGATATAGTTATACCATAAATATGTTATGTACTGGAGCATACCCTACATCAAAATATGGGTGGATATATCTTGACTTACCAGTTAAATGAAATACAAAAATATATCAAAAACGGGCTAACAAGTACTTCAATCGACTGTACATTAAATACCATAAGGGGAAAAAAAAAAGAGAAAGAAAACAGAAAGGAGAAAAAAAAAAATCACTTGTAATAAATCAACACTGGAATCTTGACTACGATAATTTTGTCGATGTAAACACAAACCCAGGATGACTCATACTAAGCATCATTAACCCTGTCATGGTCGGCACAACTCAAGTATTCTATTCCAGTTTACGTGAAAGAATTTAGAGTTCTTTGAGAGAGACAGGAGCGTGAGTCAACATCGTCACCATTAACCCCCTCATGGTAAGGAACAACTCAAATATTCTGTTCCATCTGCCAGACGATTTTATTCAGCTGAGTGAGACATGGGAGCCTGTGCGTTAATATGAGTTAGTCTAGTGCAGAGGCAACTTGTGTATTCAGTGATAGGTAACGCGGCCATGCTATTCCCAGTACACATACGAATGACAACTATTTCATCACATCTGAAATAAAGGTAGGATTTGTTCCATCCATCCATCCATTGCCAGACGCCATGTATCCCAAACGGGGTGGTCCAGGGCTTAGAGTTAATTGTTTTACAGGGAGGGGCACTAATCCTCTACCAACCCCACTTGACACGTAGGGATGCCAACAGCATCTGGTGTTCCCAGGCGGTCACCCATCCAAGTACTAACCAGACCCAACGTTGCTTAACTTCGCTAATCGGACGGGAAGCGGTGTACTCAACGTGGCATGGCCGTTGGCTACTGAATTAAAGATATTGTTAATGCATTTTTTTCCCCTCCTGTGTACCAACACTTCTTCACCAGTTAGAAACCTTTATGTCATCAGCAGCCTTTCGTATCTCATGATGCAGAGAGAACTAGAAACGTTAGGAGAGTGCATACCTCCGCAACACCTACAAAAAGTTATGATTTACTGCGGTAATTCCTCTTTCTTACCAGATATTTTTACAGTCTAACATAGGCAATCAGTACTACGGTCTTTGACTGCCCTGTTCCACAGTCTCATAGAGCACATACCTCCGCCTGCAACAATAAAATTTGAACATTTCCTAAGTCAGGAGTCAGATAGGCTACATATCAAAACCTACTAAACTTTTCGTTGATCCACCGCCCACTTATCCACCACAGCCTACTGCACTGACATCCGATCACAACTTTCCGAGATATATTGTATCAGACAAAGGTAAATACATAACTTCCTCCAACTTCATTAACGGAGGTCAAAATGAATTTACTAACAGAGAGTAACTGTAGCCTACACTTGACGGCCACAAGGACAATTGCTACATCCCTAGGGTCTTCTACACTGAAGCCGGGAATCAGACGGGCCCGTATTATACGTGGGGTAAGGGGCTTCGTAACACCCGTTCCTCATTTATTTATTCTAACATCTAAATAATCTCGGAAATGAGGTTTATATGATTTTTATAACACAATTTACATCACTAATATACAAAACCATACTGAGGTGTAATGTACAGAATAAATCGCTAAAGAAGAGATGTTACGAAATACGACCTACCTTTTGAGGAAGAATATTCACTCGTACAAAAGAACGTTTCCCTGGACCATACAGGGTATTGTAGGCAACCGATTCTCACTAGCAGATATGTTGGTGATATTATTATTATTATTATTATTATTATTATTATTATTATTACTACTACTACTACTACTACTACTTTTTGGGAATGTTAGTTTTTCCACGAGGGTCATTTGCAGTGTTTCCGTCTGAAGATTTTAGTGGGGAAATGGTTCATTAGGATTATTTAATAGTCTGCATGCTCGGTTGGAAAGAAAATTTGATTGGGTAAGTTTTATTTTAGCGTGGTTTCTAGCAATGTTAAAGTGATTGAAGGATTCGGTAGTATAGTTTTTTTTTTTTTTTTTTTTTTTTGTTATATGCACAAGACCTTGGATTGTTGCTCTGGTATAATACTGTAGTCGAGCAGAGTGGCAAGGAGGCGGACCAGTTAAACGGATTCTTTTTTCGGTAATTCAAAATCATCCAAACCCAGAATCGGAAAAAGTGTGTTAAAATATGGAGAGAGAGAGAGAGAGAGAGAGAGAGAGAGAGAGAGAGAGAGAGAGATCTTTCCAAAATTTATCGAATACTATCTATCTATTGCCAGACGCCATAATCCCGTAAGGGGTAGCCATTTGACTTCTGAGTTATTTGTTTTACGGGGAGGGCACTAATCCTCCACTAATCCACTTGCTGACACGTAGGGAGCACGTATGGTTTGGTTATATGGTTACCACCCAGCGCTATAAATGGTTTCTTGGCTTACAGGAAACCATTTGGCTTGTCACTCAATGTAAAGCCACCTGAAAAGGTAAGAAAAGCAATAAGAAGTGACAGGAAAGATGGGAGAACTAGGAAGAGAGAAGAGCAGGCACAGAAAAAGAATGATAAAGGCTAAGGAAGACGTAGGCAGCACTACATCAAGTGGGTGGATGATGGTCGCCACCACCTACCACCATAACAGAAAAGTCGAACCATTTGAAACAGGCACTAGCAGAGACTGGGTTTTCATTGTATTTCGCTTGTTATAAATATTCTTCAGACGGAACTGGGAAGATACTTATTTCTCTCTCTGTACAGCCAGGAGCAAAAATTCACCAGTGCTTATGTTCATAGAAGGCGTACGGCGGCATAACTTAAATTTTGGATCTTTTTGTGTTTATAGGTACATATCATTTGACCTAACCTAACCAACCTAAAAAAAAAAATAATTATAACTTCCTCAAAATAAGTTCAAATTTGGAATCACCTTAAAAAAACCCGTATTAGTGACGAAATTTACATAAAAATCAGAGAACGTGCAACAAACACAAAAGATTCCACGTTTTTGATGGCTGTGTCGATGGAATGTGTGACAAGAACTACTATTATGTGACTGCAATATGGCACAAACAGTAAAAGAGTGTGAGGAGGAAGGGGAAAAATATGAGAAATATGGAAGGCGACACACTACTGGCAGAGGATATTCGGCATATTTTTCCTCAAGGCTGTGCGAGTCCAACCTAAGTGAACAAAGGCCTTTAGCAACCTCTGTCCCATTTTTTTTTTTTTTTTGAACTGTGACGGGTAAAATCGTTTGAAAAAATCGTCTAGCAATAATTAACATAAAATCGCCTGCCCTTAGCTTGAGAAAATAGTGTAGTGTTAGACAGGTTAGTGAAAAAAAAAAAAATGGAGAAGGAAAATGGAAGTGACCATCCTGCAAAAAAGAAACGGAATACTGCGACAGGGATACACAAACGCTCTTGTGACCACTTCCCTGTCGTAACTCAGTTTTGATTTGCAGGGAGGACAAAGAGAGAGACTGTCGAATCTTCCTGTCTCCTGATCTACCTTCATAAATAATTCTTGGCAACGAGACACAAATTAATGCAGGTTATAATTATTTTCTGCATGAAGATCTGGAAAACGGGTGCTAAATCTTCCCTTGTCTAATCTATCTATTGCCAGACGCCATAATCCCGTAAGGGGTGGCCATTTGACTTTATTTGTGTTACGGGGAGAGGCACTAACCCTCCACCAACCCACTTGTTGACACGTAGGGAGCTCGTATGGTTTGGTTATATGGTTACCACCCAGCGTTGTAAATGGTTTCTTGGCTTACAGGAAACCATTTGGCTTGTCACTCAATGTAAAGCCACCTGTAAAGGAAAGGAAAGCAATAAGAAGTGGCAGGAAAGATGGGAGAAATAGGAAAAGAGGAGGGCAGGCAAAGAAAAGAATGATAGGCTAAGGAAGAAGTAGGCAGCACTACAAGTGAGTGGATGATGGTCGCCACCACCTACCACCTATTCTTCCTGTAAATTAAAATATATCTAAGTTACAACAGGAAATCGATTGCAAATAGGTTTGAGAATGGCACCCTGACGTAAATATGGCACCCCAGACGTAAATGTTTGAGAATGGCACCCCTGACGTAAATATGGCACCCCAGACGTAAATGTTTGAGAATGGCACCCCTGACGTAAATATGGCACCCCAGACGTAAATGTTTGAGAATGGCACCCTGACGTAAATATGGCACCCCAGACGTAAATGTTTGAGAATGGCACCCCTGACGTAAATACAGTATGGCACCTGGCGTTAATATAGCACCCGACGTAAATATGGCACCCCTGACGTAAATATGGCACTCCAGACGTAAATATGTTTGAGAATGACACCCCTGACGTAAATATGGCACCCCAGACGTAAACATCGCACCCTAGACGTAACTATGGCACCCCTGACGTAAACATCGCACCCTAGACGTAACTATGGCATCCTTGACGTAAATATGGCACCTCTGACGTAAATAGGGCACCCCAGACGTAAATATGTTTGGCACCCCAGACGTTTTGCCCGCTCAGTCCGATGTATTTTTCGATTTACACTTGCATTCAGACGATTTTGCTCAGCCCAGGGAAGGACTTTTGAAACTGGAGCGGTTAGACTGATAAACCCTCTATCACTACGGGACTGCCATTAAGCTGAATAAAATCGTCTCAAGGTAGAAAAAACATTGAAAAAAACATTATGGGAGTGGGGTTTATTTTCGTTGGGTAAGGAAGCTCCCTAACACCTCTTCCTGATAGATTTATTTTTGGATGTGGGTGGTCAATATCCTTCTGTACGTTATTTATGTAAAGTATGGCGATACTGGAAGGATTTATGTAACAGGAGAGGACAGTAAGGTGTAATAAACAAAATAAATCGCTTAGGTAAAGGTGTTAGGGAGCTTCCTTAACTGATACGAGGTTAATTCGTACCTGTCTGTGTTTGTCCCAGGGCCGTCGCCGAAATCACCAGCGCCACCAGTAAACATTGTGCGCGCCACCTTCCTGCTAACATGGCGCCAGGTTGACTCACTGACGACTGGGGAAGCGAGGCAGGGACGGTAGGCAGCCAGGAGAGTGAGGCAGGCAGGCACGTAGGCGAGACGAGTGAGGAGGGATGGTAGGCAAGTTAGTAGGTAAGGAAGGGAAGGAGGCAGCTGAATTTCCCTCCAAGGCACCCCAACGCCTCTTAGTAAGCGACCGAGGACTACTGATGGCTACCGAGGACTTAGGGAGGTAAGCGAGACTGGTTGGGAGGGAGGTAGGGAGGTAGGGAGGCAGGGAGGCAGGGAAGGAGGAAAACTGGACTACCGCACCCAACACCACGGCGCCCCTCAACCAACTACTCTGGGTCGCTGTCTTCCCACGCTTTATTACGAGAGAGAGAGAGAGAGAGAGAGAGAGAGAGAGAGAGAGAGAGAGAGAGAGAGAGAGACTGGTTGTTTCATATTTGGTTTTGTCTGCAAGGCTTCGACTGGGTGTGTGTGTGTGTGTTTGTGTGTGTGTGTGTTTGTGTGTGTGTGTGTGTTTGTGTGTGTGTGTTTGTGTTTGTGTGTGTTTGTGTGTGTTTGTGTGTGTGTGTGTGTGTGTGTGTGTGTGTGTGTTTGTGTGTGTGTTTGGGTGTGTGTGTTTGTGTGTGTGTGTGTGTGTGTGTGTGTGTGTGTTTGTGTCTGTCTGTTTGTGTGTGTGTGTGTGTGTGTGTGTGTGTGTGTGTGTGTGTGTGTGTGTGTGCTATTTAGTGAACATTCTTTAATCTGGCAGACGTGTGTATAGGTGTGGGGGGGGGAGTGGCTTTGTATACATTTTTTATGCAAGTGCAAAGAATCTTCCAAAATACACAGTTTTATGGAGAAAGTTTTTAAATATGACTTAGTGACGCATACGTGTTTAAACCATAATCTCTATCATACGCGACTTCGAAGCACTTTTACTATTTATCTATATCTATCTGTGTCTATCTGTCAGTCTATCTGTCACTCTACGTTTGTCAGTTGCTTTTTCATTCATTATTTATTTGTTTATTTTTGCAAGGTACATTTCAAAAGTCTATGGTATGCTACTTATTTCTTTACATATTGACACAGCCTGCATCGACAGCATACAAGAACACATTATTCCCTTCAGTAATATGATGCTCTTTCATTTTATTCACATTACCGCTAGACAATTTTATCTCTGGTGCGAATTTCGAAGTCTGTCAACGTAAATAAATGTGTCTGGAAGTAGAAAAAATAAAATACAAAAATACGTTATCAGATTTAAGAGGTAAAAGAACAACAGGCAAAATAAGTCGGTGAAGAGGTGGTGTTACGAAGCTCCAAAGACGAATCGAATAAGAACCTGTAGGATTTCGAAAACAATCAATAAATACCTCTGGAAGTAGAGAAAATAAATTCAAAAAGGTTATTGGCTTTAAGTGGTAATGTGCACTCAGCAAAATAAATCGGTAAAGAAGAGGTGTTACGAAGCTCCAAAGACG
>NC_137055.1:1844144-1986644 GCF_032717465.1 Coenobita brevimanus
TACGTCAGGGAGGAATGTGACGGACATGCCCTAAATGTGACGTAGACGCAGTGAAATAATGCGTCAGGGAGTAGTGACATGGATAAAGTGTGACGAAGACGCAGTGGAGTAATGCGTCAAGGATAGTGACGGACATACTGTGGCGTTGAGTAATGCGTCAAGGAGTAGAGTCACGGACATGCCCTAAGCATGACGTCGACTCTATGGAATAATGCGTCACGGAGTAGAGCGACGGAAGAGTCTCTACACTGTGGAGATGTCCTAAGTGTGATGTAGACGTAGTAGAGTAGTAGACGAACTTTTATCATCAAATTGCCATGCTGACAAAACTTATCTTCCTCAAAATGAACAAATACGTAGCGGAAATATTTATGCATCTGAAACACGGATTTGATTATGTTTCCTCTAACCTGGCCTACAACTGCCATCCCTTCATCGTGACTACTGAGTTGTAACAAGAGATTAGTGTCTAGGATATGATGCTAGTCACGCAAAAGTGTTATGGAAAGGATGTACAGCGGTAACATGGTCTTTCCCTGCCACTGAGCTAAGTGAAATAAGCTGCTGCCATAGTTAATGTGAAATACCTATAGTAGCCACGAACACTCATTCCGACCTCAAAAATATTTACCTCTCTACAGCCAGATGCCACAATCCCATAAGGGGTGGCCGTTTGTCTTTGAGTTAAAATAGTTTACAGGGAGGGGCACTAACCCTCCGCCAACCCACTTCTTGACACGTTGGGAACACGTATGGGTGGTTATATGATTACCACCCAGCGTTGTAAATGGTTTCCTGGCTAACAGGAAACCATTAAGCTTGTCACTCAATGTAAAACCACCTGAAAAGGAAAGAAGAGTAGTAAAACGTGACAGGAAAGATGGGAGAAATGGGAAGAGAGGAGGGAATACACAGACTAAGAATGATAAAGGTGAAGGAAGAAGTAGGCAACACTACATCAGGTGAGTGGATGATGGTCGTCACCACCTATCACCTCAAAACTAAAGGGTGTAAAATTCTGGGAGTGTTGCAGTTCCGTCAGATGAAAATAACACACACACACACACACACACACACACACACACACACACACACACACACACACACACACACTCACACAGGTTGCGAAAAGTTTCACTGACGAAGTGGGTGGTTACTGTCCCCCTAGAGCAAGGGGACGGGTGTGTGCGGGTGTGAAGGTCACAGCCTTGCCCTTAGATCGGACTATATGAGCTCTCGGCTCCCTTCCGGGAGGGTAAAAGCTGACGATCACGACCATCAGGTGATCCTGACCGACCCGGTGAATTACACACACACAACACACAACAGAAGAGAGAGAGAGAGAGAGAGAGAGAGAGAGAGAGAGAGAGAGAGAGAGAGAGAGAGAGAGAGAGAGAGAGAGAGAAACCTCAAGAAAGTTTGTAAACATGGAAACAAGGCCTTGAGAATATATAAGTCTGTCATTTGAAGCGGCAATTGTGTGGAACCAAACAGCGTCTTCAGTACACGGAAGGAGTAAGCCAAGGACACTGTGAAGGAAGGGTGGGGAGTGGGGAAGCCGGTGGTGTAGTGGTTACCTTATCTAGCAACTGGAAAAATCTGGGGGTTCGATTCCCGTACCGATCAGACTCATGGACGTAGCCTGTTTCCCTCTTTCAATTCACCCAGTAGTGCATTTGGGGACCTGGATGTATGGGTGATGGTTGTGTGTGCTAGGGGAAGAACGTGGCTTGAAAATGTGTTGTCTGCCTTACTGATTCTCGTGCAAAAGACAAGAAGATAAACAAACTGAAGGCACGAGGGCCCTTTCAAGGTACAGTCACTGCTGGTGCTACTGTAGTATGAGGTAGACCGGGACATTACACTGTAGCGGGTGGTTAGGATAGGATACGATAGGACAGGATATGTTAGATCAAATTCTGTCCTGTACCATCCTAGCCTAACCTAACCTAACCTATTCCATCCTATCCAATCCTGTCCTGTCCTAACAATCTATCGTATCCTTTCCTATCCAATCATAACCTAACTTTTCCTAACCTATCCTATTCTAACCTAGCATAGCCTAACCTATCCTATCCTAACCTAACCTAACCTAACCTAAGCTAACCTATCCTAAACTAACCTTATCTGTTCTATCCTGTTCTAACCGCGCGTTATAGTGTAAATTCCCTGTAGGCCGCACACTATAGTGGCACCCGCAGGTGTTTGTTAGCGTGTTCAGACCGATGACAGCTTTTTACACTCGTGCTTGCAAAGGGAGTGTGGACTGAGGGTAAAGGAAGAACAAAGGGGCTCGACATTGAGAACAGTCAGTCAAAGGTCAACGCACAGGATAGGGTCAAGGTTAGGTTCGACCCGTTTGTCTGTGTGAACAAACAATAACAACAACAACAACAGATTTGATCCGATCTGGATCATGGACAACTTAAACAGTTTTGATTTGATTTGGACTAAACTTAGTATAAGTGATAAGGATCAGGCATGAATGAAGTAATTTACTTTTAAGAGCAAATGGTCGAAGGTCAAAGTCACAGGGCAAAACCAAATTTTCGGCCTATAGACCAACAGATGGGCGCGAATGTTGCCCTCTTTGGGTGTTCCTTGCTGTTATTATTATTACTACTGACACTTTGTTATACAACTTCAGAACACTCTCTAGTGGTGGTGGGTGTTAAGAAAACCCTTTATATCTTAAAGTCTCTCCTAAATTTAAATAATCGTCTGGTGGAGTCATAAAATCTAAAACACTTCATTAAACTGGAGCTGTGATGCAAACCAACAAAACTTTAACGTCTGTATTTCCGTTTTCCAAGTCATTTTTTGGCAGTGCTGTTGGCAAGCGCACAAACCATAAACCTGAGCATTAATTAGCACGATTACCATGGAATCCGAATCCGAAGTGAAATTCATACCTCCTCAGTGGAGCCGATCATGCTGGCGAGCTTACGAAACATTATTAATAAAACCATTAATATTAGAACAGTTTCCATGGCCTCCTCAGCTAACTCCATACATCCACAGTGAAGCTTACCATGTTGGGGATACTCGTAGCTGAGATGCAGTACTGCAGATACGTCAGGTTGGTATCTTCACCCAAGTCATCTCTTACCTCCTTCGCTGATCAAATGTGAAGCATTGTTCGAGGGTTCACTGGCGTCTTGGGCACGTACTCTTGCCGGGGAAAGAGGCTCCATACTCCTCTTCCTTAACGATTTATTTTCCAAACTATCCATTATTTTTATTATCCTTTTTTTGTTTTTTGTTTTGTTTACGATCATACCTTTTTAATATCGACATAGCTTGCACGAATAACGCACAAGAATATATCAACGGATCAGAATAAGAAATAAACTGATGAGGAAGAGGTGTTAGGGAGATTCCTCAACCGCCGAGAAAACTGGTCTTGGTCACTACAGTAGGTTTCATCACAAGTACTGAAGCCTGAACAGAAGCTTCTTTGGACTTCAGACTCATACAAATCATTCAGCTTTACCGTATTATACCAAATATATGACATAATAAATATTCAATAATAAATGTAATTATATTTTGGCATGAACAGAAGTCTTACAACTAAGATTTTAATTTTTAATCCATTTGATCCGCTGGCGTATGTTTCCGTATAATCTTGCCATTTCCAAACTATTATTTATCCAGCTTAAGAAGGCCTTTTAAACTGAAAACTTATTTATTTAAAACCTCTTCAGATCCCAAATTCTACTCTAGATTAAATAAAAGCCTCTCAAAGTAGCAAAAATGAAATAAGAAACAGTTAAAATAATACATAACAACACTACTTGCCCTGAATTTGCGAATTTCTACTGCTGGACGAACTTCATCCATCAGAGGGAGAGTGACAGCCAGAATTAATCATTCCCCACGCTGGGCAAGTAGGAATCGGAAAGGGATGTCTGGAATAAGAACAGTGCATGTGAAAATGACCCGCTGTAATGGCTATGTTTACATGTGTCTGTATTAGGCAGTTTAGAAATTCATTGCTCTCTCTCTCTCTCTCTCTCTCTCTCTCTCTGGCAGTGGGAGGGTTAAAACGGTCACAGCCATTCCAGTTTCCTTCCCTCTGAGGTGTAGGGGTCCGTGGCTAGGCCAATGTAGTCCAGTACATTCGCAGAGGATCCTTATTTGTATGGGGTTCGAACCCACCTCGCCACTGCAGGTCTAAAAGATATGTGGCCGTCACGTGATTAAATGATTATCTTCTCAGGTCCACACACCCCGACCGATTGCAGTGAGGGTGGAAGTGAAATTTAAACTCGTCCAGTCACGACGGTTGACAAGCATATTAATTATTGACGCTAAGTTGGCATAGTCACACCCACCGGGGCATTCTAACCACACCACTACCAGGCGCCTGTCTCTATTGACTTCTCAAAATTTCACACCACTTGTCATTGTATCGCCGGCGGATGTAAGCTCTCTGGCCAAGAAAATAACTGGGATTCTCCGTAACCTTGTCTCGCTTCAGGACATCTCACTCGCCTGTAGCGTATCCAGGGCCTGTCATCTCACGAGCTGAAGAGACTTTCTATACTCCTCTTACTTTAGCTTGGCCTAAAAGTGTCATCTCTCCACCATGAATGCTGACATGTAACTAAAGATTAACACTAGAATATGATACTAGTCACGAAGATGTGCTGTGGATAGGGTATAGAGCCATAGTAGGCCTATTCTCCTTTCCTGCCAATGAGCTATGTGAAATAAGCAATAAAGGACAAAACTCTGGGCCAAGTTAACGTGATAGAACTATAGTACAGTATCTTCTTAACTTTTTTCTGTATAAGCATTACTGTTCCTGTCTTGTATGTTATTTGGCCATGTGAAAAGAAGGGGGAATGAGAAACTGACTAGGAGACAGGCACGGATTTAATGGGGGGGGGGGAAGTAAAAAACACTAGTATCGCATTCCTTACCGCAAGTATCATTCTGAAACATGGACGCAGCATTGTGATATATGAAACACCCTGTGACTGTAAGTGCAAAATTAACATTATCCTTGGTAATTATTAGGACAGATGTTCACATTCTGGGTGCTGTGTTTTTTAAGGCACTATAGGGATAATAGATTCATGTGTGTCTTACAAACCTCGCTCATTTTCACATCCATCGTACCCCAGGTGTGTCATACTTTTTTGTTGACTGTACGCCTCCCTTATGTTCGGCAGACCAATGATTTTTTATACTAAAAGAGCATTATTATTATTATTATTATTTTTTTTTAAACCAAAGATATGCAATAAATATTTGACATAAATGTTATATCTCAATGAAAGGAGGGACTTGCTAATAAACTTAGATGAATGTAGCAATAAGTCAATATTAATTCAAACTTGTGGTAATTCCATATGGAACCACGTCCCCTCCCTCACCTCCAAAGTGCTGGATCTGGCCCTGAAATATGCGAGTGAGTGGAGACAGGAGCGGAAGGGGGAGCCCGAGGATGAGCTGGGGGGACGAGGTGAAGTACTCGTAGTATATGAGTGGAAGGGCGTCAACTGGAGAGGACGGAATCTGATGACGGACGACAGAATGACATGGAGGTGATTAATTTGTGGCCAACCGTACCGCGTCTGGCTGAACAATGATATACATATCCTACAATTTGAATGTGAAGTTTGGGTGAGGATTTTAGTATCCATGAACAACCTTTCACATAATAATTACTTGGCACAGTTTATAAATACTGCCATTGGTCTCTTGACAGTTTATCACGGTAAGTCGTAGTTATACTGTATGTGAAAGAAATATTCCAAAATATCACAGCTTCCACACAACTTGGGGGAAACCTTACAAATTAGTTTTACGGATGGAACTTTAATCAGCAAATTTTCAGCAAAGTACTGTGTACGTGACACTTAACCCCGATGACATCTTTCAATCGACCCTTTCAATCTCCTGATGATATTCACTAAGGGAACGTCTCGCAGTGAGGGAAATATAAGGGCTGTATCTAACCCGACTAGTTCGAAAAATCTCTCCAAAACTAAACAAAAGCACTAGGTAGTAGAAATGATGTTGTAATAAATACTTATAAGAACATCAACCAAGGGCCAATTTTAAAAATGCCTTTGTACGTTCCTGTTTCTCTCTCTCTCTCTCTCTCTCTCTTTCTCTCTCTCTCTCTCTCCCTCTCTCTCTCCTCTAAAGGTTAGAGAGGATTCATCCTTCTCATCCTTTTTATTGTACTCTTATACTGCTAGCACATTAGAGAGAGAGAGAGAGAGAGAGAGAGAGAGAGAGAGAGAGAGAGAGAGAGAGAGAGAGAGAGAGAGAAAACCACTACTCTATAAACGTCAGTGAGTTCATCTTTCTCGCATTGTTCTGCTGTGCCTCATATTATTAAAGACAAAAAATGAAATATCCTTCCCTCCACCAGTCGTTCCTGGACTGTTTTGCATCTCTGGGTTTGCACCAGTGGGTAACAATGCCCACATATTTAAGCTCGGGCAACACTCTAGATCTTGTCTTCACATCCGAGAATATGACAGAGTAGGAGAAATTGAGGTAGCGAGTCCCCAGGCCAACTGTGGACACTGTCCGGTGCTACTACAATATTATTTTCAGGTCGGTGTTGTGACAGATAGCTATTTGCACTCCAAGCACCGCTAGCATAAAGCCAAGTACAGCAAAATAAATAATCATCTGCGTGAAATAGACTGACAGTTTGAATTTCAAAGCCTGTCGATTGATGCTATGTATGACAGATTGCAGTCCATCCTTAGCCCATTAGTTGACCAGTGTGTGCCGAATATGCCCAACACACCTTCCCCACCTCCCAGATCACCTCCCAAGGCCTTGAAAAACTGTCGCAGAAAAGCCTGGGAAACATACAAACACTCTAGGAGTGTTTATGGAAGACTGTCTCCTGAAGCTTCTCGAGCTCCATCACGCTACGACTCTCACAGTGACAGCTTTCGTAACTACTTCACACATATGCAAATCAGTCACGAAATGTCACCTATTAGAAAACTACAGGTCTCCTCAAAATCACTTCACCAGTACCTTGGAAATATGAAAGTAGCTGCACCCTCGGTAGGCCCCATAAAGTTGGAATGTTAACATCCGACTTTACTCAGATGGCAGAAACTTTTGCCACGCATTTTTGTACAGTGTACTCAACACATGTTCCTTACGCTCCCCTCCCTCACCAATCTTTTGAGGGTAGCCTCGATAGAGTGACGTTATCTTTGCATGAAGTGAGAAATAGGCTTGCAGCACTGGACCCGAACACCAGTATGGGACCTGATGGCCTCCACCCCAGTCTTTTGAAATGTTGCGCAGCCTTAGCTTTACCCTTGTTTTTGATATTTCAAAAGTCTGTCACCATTGGTAAATTGCCACAGGATTGGAAAAGATCCATTATCATTCCTATATTCAAGAATTGCTCTCGACACACATATGCTAACTATAGGCCTATTTGCCTAACCTCTGCTGTAAAATTCTAGAGATTTATTACAGAGGCATTATACAACTACCTTCATACAAATGGAGTGCTCTCAAATGAGCAGTATGGATTCAGACAGGGTAAAACAGTAGACGACCAACTGTTACTTGTGTATAATGATGCTACGGCGTGGTTGGACGCTGTGTACGAAGTACGTCGTGGACGTTGTCTTGTTTGACTTTAGCAAAGCCTTTGACACTGTCAACCATTCGATACTCACTGACAAACTGAGGCTACTTGGGATCAGTGGTTCCTTGCTGACCTGGATCTCTGACTTCCTGTCTGCCCGCACCATGCAAGTACTGTATCTGTGTCCGGCTGCACCAGTTCCTCAAGGAATGTTCTCAGTTGTGTCCCCCAGGGATCTTCTCTAGGCCCCTTGCTCTTTCTGGTATATATAAACTTTCTTCCCTCATATATAAGCTCCAAATGCAAATTCTTTGCCGACGACATGAAGATTTACCTCAAGTTGCGTCAAAACACCTGTTCCTCGTTCGTTGCAGATAAAAGTACGTGCCAGAAGGACATAGATATGGCGTACAAGGTCACTGAGTCCTGGGATTTACGTTGCAGTCTTGACAAATGCACTCTACTACGATGTCAGAGAGGCCCAGTAGATTGGAACTCCTTTGGCGCACTTTAGCACTATCACAAGAACAACAGCAGTCTCTCTGTAGACACTACACACACAAAAACTTGGGTATATTGGTTGACAGTTCTCTGAAATTTCACTCGCACATAAGAAATAGGCTACCGTAAAAAAGGCAGCAGGCCTGGCAAATAATTTATTGAAGTCCACCTTCTATCGTGACCGAGATTTTATGTTAACTCAGTTCAAATCCCACATCAGACCTCTCCTGGAGTTTGGTTCCACTGGAAGGAACACAAGGTGTACCATGGTGACCTGAGGGTTCTGGAGTCTACAGCCCAGATGGACTAAACAACTTAACGGCCTGTCCAAACCCAGTTATGCCGACTCTGTAAAATTTGGACATGTATTCTGTAAAAGGGAAACTGATCAGAGCTGACCTTATTAAATGCTGGAAAATCTTTCATCACCAGTCCCCAGTTGCACCGTCTGAGCTTTTTTCTCTTCCTTCATTAGCTCACACCAAGGGCCATATTTTCAAGGTGACCAAGCCCCGCACTTCAGCCGCATGTAGACGCAGGTTTTTCAGTATCAGATGTATAGACCTCTGGAATTCTCTGTCAGATGATGCTGTTAGCGCTGACTCGGTGGGGGAGGCGGTGGCTGAATCGGTAGAGAGGCGGCCTTCAATCCCGATGGACCCAGGTTCGAATCCCGGCTGGGGCAGGGAACAGTTTAAGGATTTGAATTTCACAAAAAGCAGACTTTCCTGACCTACCAGATGACCCGCCATGTAGTAAATATACCTCCGCTGATACCAATACACCAGTCCTGTATGTGACAGCCCTAGCATGTATTCAGTATGGACGGTGGGTGTTAGGGCCGAATTGGTGACATGTGGAGGTGTAGGAGGACTGCTGGGCCTTGGGATAGGCTCCTGCCCCCGAGATATAGGCCCTGAAGCCTTCGCCCAGAGTCGGACACATTAAAAAAATAATAATAATAATAAAAGGTCTCTCCACTCACAACAAGGTCACATCTTGTTAGATTATACTGAATAACTACGACTCATAACTCGAAGTCCTTCAAGTAGTGTAACTACCCTGCATATGGCACAGAACTCAGCCTCTACTCAATTGTCTGTTCTGATGATGATGTGCATAGGAAATGGGGCTGGCGTGCCAGCAGGTATAGGCTGCCCTGTTTCGTGATAATCAGATTCCTGCCGAGCCATACTGTTAAACTGTAATGGGGTAGCCAACCAGGTGAGTAAACCAGGTGAGTAAACGTCTTTCATCGCCACAGCTGGCAGTGAAGTGTCAACAAACTTTTGATCGTGCCGGTACAGTCGGGGACAAAAGTAGTGCCAAATGGAAGTTGAGCCAAGGAGAAACATGTCTGGTGAAGTATACAGCCGTGTCAAGAGTTGTGGCACATGAGTCAGTGAGAACTCGCACACACTATAAAAAAAAAAAAAATCCTAATACTAACTACTGTATACTCATTTCACCAAGCTTGGCACCCTCAGCGATGTCGTCAACGCCTCTAGTGTTGATGTATATCCTCTGCACCAGGTGAACCTCTATTACCAAGAGAACCAATATAAAGGCAATACAAAAAGACAAACCCAGTAATGAGGACCTTTGTCAGTGCTACAGGTGTTGACGACATCACTGATATGGTGCCAGACTTGGTGGAACGGAGTATAGTATTTACAACAGACGAAAAGCAATGAAAATCCTGTCTCTACTAATGTGTGTCTCAAATGGTTCGATTTTTCGGCAATGTAACCGTCAAATCTCAGGAATGTACTTGTGTCGAAGTAAGTACCAACATCACAGACTCTCCAGCACAAGTTTTGGCTCCAGCTGTACGCATGTTATTCTTTCATATTATCTCCTCTCAGCAACCGGTCATTCAACTCCTCTCTCCTTTCTTTCCTACTTTCCCCAACCTGTTAATAGCCTCTCTCCATTCCTCAATCCCCACCTCCCTCTCCATTAACCCTTCCCCTCCCTACACCTTTCTTTCCTTCATCCCTCTTCCCCATCCACCTCTCCCTTCATTCCTTACCCTTTCCTCTTTTCCCCCTTCTCCTCTCCATCCCTCCCCTTTACTAGATACAGTACAGTGTCCTCCCTTCCCTCCGTCCAACCTCCACCTCTTTACTCTCATCTCTCCCTCCTCCCCTCACCTTTTCCACACATTTCCCTCCATCTCTTCTCCTCTACTCCCATTCTTCCCTCCATTCATTTCAATCTCTCTCTCTCTCTCTCTCTCTCTCTCTCCCCTCACATTACCCCTCCAACCTGGGGAACGAGTTCTGATGCATCACTTTCAGTTCCTCTTGTCTATTTTCTTTTCTCCCCTCCATCTCTCCCTCTCTAATAATAATAATAATAATAATAATAATAATAATCTATCTATCTATTGCCAGACGCCTTAATCCCTTATACGAGGTGGCCACAAACAAATTGCCTCCACGTCACCCTGTCCCCTGTCATTTCACAGCCCTGCTCCCAATTCACACCCTCCTCTCTCACATACCTCTCCACTCCATCCCTCCATCTCATCCTTGGCCTTCCTCTCCCTCTCTCCCCCTCCACCTCACTCACATAGACTCTCCTCATCAGTCTCTCATTCTCCATCCTCTCCACATGGCCAAACCACCTCAGTGTGTTTCTCTTAGTGCATCCTATCACATTCACATCTACACCACAACGCTCCTTCACATCCTCATTTGTCAGTCTGTCTCTCCATGTGATTCCACAGGCTCCTTTCAAATAACTTATTTCCACTGCTCTCACTTTTTGACTTGTGTCCCTCCAACAACGTCCAAGCTTCACTTCCATACGTCAGAGTTGGTATCACAATACTGTCATGTAATAACTTTTTCACCTCCATGCTCACTTCCCTGTTTCTTATCACTGCCTTCAAGGAACCAGCAACCTTTCTTCCTTGTTATACCCTTTCAAGCACTTCACCTTCCAAACTTCCATCCTCTCTCATCACACTACCCAAGTACTTAAACGTACTCACATTTTCCATTTCCTCATCATCCAACCTCACTGTACATTCACTGACTTCACCTCTCTCAAAGACCATCACTTTACTCTTCCCTACATTCACCTTTAAATTCCGTTTCTTACACACTCTCCCAAACTCATCCACCAAGCCTTGCAGCTCCCCTTCGTCTTCACTTAACAACACAGTATCATCTGCAAACAACAGTACAGGGAGTTTCCAAACACTGCCCACTCTCATTAGAGCCACTCCAACATGCACTGCCCTACCTTGTATCTCTATTATAACTCCATCCATGTGCAGATTGAACAACCATGGAGACGACATATCCCTGTTTCAACCCAACCGTCAAACATAAAAACTCTGTTCACTATCCACACGCACTGCAGCCTTAGCACCCTCATACATACTCTTCACAGCATTCAACAACTTCCCGTCTACTCCATATTTTCTTAATAATTTCCACAATCCTTGTCTATCCACCCTGTCATATGCTTTCTCCAAATCCATGAAAGCCGCATACAACTTCTTTGCCTTCTCAAGACACTTTTCCACTAAAGATCCAAGAATGAATATCTGATCTACACAACCTCGGCCCTTCCTAAAGCCTCCCTGTTCTTCTCCAACTAATTTCTCTGTTATTTCCCTAACTCTGTCAATAAGTATCCTACCGTATACTTTCCCTATTACCCTAAGAAGACAAATGCCCCTATGTTTACCACACACTTCTCTTTCCCCTTTCCTTTTGTACAAAGGAATAATTATACAGTACCTGACTTCCAATCATCCGGGACTTTACCTTCCTCCCAGGCCAATCTGCACAGCTTCCACATCCATTCTACTACTATCTCTCCCCCATGCATCAGCATTTCACCACACACTTTATCAGTTCCTGAGGCTTTCCCCATTTTGACTTTCTTCAGTGCTTCCTCAACTTCCATCCTACTGTTTCCTTCCTGTCTTCTCACCTCTCTCCTTCTCCCAGCCATTCCTCAGCCACTTATACTCGCATTACTTCCATCCTCTATGTTCAACAATTCATTAAAGTGTTCTCTCCATCTGCTCACTTTTTCTCTCTTCTCAACTAGTAATCTACCATTTTTATCTTTCACTCCCCTACTAACTTCATTGCCACCCTGTCTGACTCTCTTTGCCTCATTCCAGAACATTTTCTTACATTCCCTCCACTTTACTCTCAAATTCCTTCCAAATTCCTCACCCACTCTCTTCTTACTAATCATTTCACCTCTCTTCCTTTCTACATATAACTCTCCCTTTCGTCTCTCAACTTCTTCCATGCCCCTAATTCTCATTCATTCATTATATGTGGGTAAGACTGAAAGTTGGACTACAAATGTGGAAGCGTGCATGGAAAAATTTGAATGGAATGAGAGTGTTTTTGGTGATATGAATGGTAAAGTAGGGAATGTGATGGTGATGGAGTAGTTGGTGAGCGGGGTGTGCCAGCTGAGATAGATGAGAATGGCAGCGCTTTAGTGGACACTTGTGCCGGGAGGGGGTTGGTGATAGCCAATACCCTCTTCAGGCACAAAATGATCCACTGGTATACATGGCGAGTGATGAGATGGGTGGATGGTGACCTGAATGAAAGGAAGGCAATGACTGATTATGTGTGTGTGGATGAAAGGATGGAAAGATTTGTAATGGATGCAAGTGCATACAGAGGTTGGGGCAGTGGACTTTCTGACCACCACCAGAATCAAGGTCCAAGTAAAATGGAGAAATAGAAGAAGGGAAGGATGGGAGGAAGATGTAGATATAAGGAGAGTGGAAAGGTTACAAGAGGATAAGAAAAAGGCAGAATATAAGAGAGAAGTGGAGGAATGATTGGGTAAATATGGATTGGAGCAGATGGGGGATGTGGAAGGTGTGTGCAAGATATTCACAGAGGAAATATGTGCACCACGTGAGGTGGTGTGTGGGGTGAAGAGAAGACGAAAAGGGGCGCAAGGAACAGCATGGTGGAATGAAGAGGTGAGACAGGCTGTGGCACAAAAGAAGAAAGCATATAATGAATGGATGAAAAAGTATAATAATAATTATAATAATAATAATAATAATAATAATCTATGTATCTATCTATAGACCGACGCCCTAATCCCGCAAAGGGTGGCCACAGACAGAACGCTCCATGCAAGTTGCTCTGTCACCCACCATTTGACTACCCTCCCCCCAACTCACCCCCCCTCCCTCATATACCTCTCAACTCCATCCCTCCACTTCATCCTCGGTCTACCCCTCCCTCTCACTCCCTCCACCTCACCTACTGTATATACACCTTCTTAGTCAGTCTTTCATTCTCCATTCTCTCCACATGCCCAAACCACCTCAGTGTATTTCTCCTAATCTTCTCAACCACATCCACATCCACCCCACAACGTTCCTTCACTTCTTCATTCGTCAACCTGTCCCTCCATGTCACTCCACATGCTCCTCTCAAGTAACTAATTTCCACTGCTCTCACTCTTGACTTGTTCCCTTCTTGCAAGATCCACGCCTCGCCTCCATACGTCAGCGTAGGGATCACAATACTATCATGCAGTGACTTCTTAACTTCCATACTCACCTCCCTATTTCTCATCACTGCTGTCAGTGAACCAACAACTTTCCTTCCCTGCTCTACCCTTTCACGCACTTCATCCCCCAAAGTTCCATCCTTACCCATCACATTACCCAAGTACTTGAATGCACTCACATTAATAATAATAATAATAATAATAATAATAATAATAAGTATGGAAAAATGTTAATAATCTATCTATCTATTGCCAGACGCCTCAATCCCGTTTGGGGTGGCCACAAACAAATCGCCTCCAAGTCGCCCTGTCCCCCACCATTTCACTGTCCTGCTCCCAACTCACACCCCCCTCTCTCATACCTCTCCATCCCATCCCTCCATCTCATCCTCGGCCTAATAATAAATAACAATGAGTAAACACATAAATAAAAATAACAGAAGGGAAACAGATAAAGGAAGTCCTTAATTACCTTGCTCATAAATTGGTGCTTACGTGCTCTTTGTTGTGGAGTTGTGGCGGCAATAATTATATGGTGCTGACAGAATGGCCCCCTTGTTGACTCACGGTGGGAGGCTCAAACATCTCAGACGGAAGGGGCATAACTTTGGGAAATGATAGATGAGGGAATTATAAAGAAAAATGCCATATGAGCATGTGTCCAAATCTTTAACTGTTAGGGAGCTAAGAATACTGATGACTTCATGGCCAAAAATGTCTCCCTGATACTTCACCCATAAGGTTATCAGTAACTGTGGTTCCATAACAATTAAGATTTGGACCTAGTTGAATAATAGCTGTTTAATGGACTGGTAAAAGCAGTATAAGGTATGTTTGACTGAACAAATGTAGACTGACATTATGGCTTAACAAAGTGATATTATGTTACTCTAACTAACCTCAATCTCACATGGTATGTTTTTTACCTACCCACTGACGTGTGAAAAACACCCATACAAATACTGATACATCAGTTTTGAATGAAACAGTCCTAGCATATACTCAATATGGACAATGGGTATTAGTGCTGATGTGGTGTGAAAGTGCATGTAGGAGGACTGCTAGGCCAGGGAATGGACTGTTAAGCTTATACTCAACCCCCCCAAATATAATAATACTGTAATAAAAAATGAATAAAGCCAAACTCTCCATGACCTTTACCAGAATTTCATCCCACAGAAACTGTTATTCCTAAAAAGACAAGAATATTCCTTGCCAGATTACAGTATGACCACCATCCTTCTCTAATGCCAATACATTTTAATGCAGACTCTCATACCACAACACACAACTCAATCACAGTACCGGTATGGACAAATATTCAATTTGACTTCAACAAACGATCTCTGGGAGTGCCTACATGAAGTGGCCAGATTCGTGCAGTCCACTGAGGTTTAACAGGTAACCTGTGGCCACCATGAATACAGTTAAGAAAATCACAAACCCTCTTTTTCTCTTGCCCATCACTGTCATCTCAAAGTAAGCATGCAAAACTTGTCACCATTCCCACTATCACAAAGGACTGATACAGTAGTCACACTTTCAGTTAAGTTTTATACACCACTGTTCATCATCACTATTCCTCACCCCCATTCATCAACAGACATGAGGCTGGAACTACTCTACTATTCTATTCCAGCTACCTGATGATAAGTATTTAGTTGTGAGTGAGCCCTGGGAGTCTGACAGTGGTAATACTGCTATTATTAATCCTCTCAGTGTCAGAACAACTCTATATCCTTTGTATTGTAACCTGGCCTAAAACTGCCAACTCTCCATCTTGAATGCTGAGCTGTAAGTAGTGATTAACACTAGAATATGAAGCTAGTCACAAAGAAGTGTTACAGAAAGGAAGTAGAGCCATAGCACTGTTTGTTTCTGTCACCGAGTCTCGTGAATTAAGCCAAAAATAATGGGCAAAAATTTAGGCCAGGTTTGGGTAAAAAAAAAAAAAAAAAAAAAAAAAAAAAACTATATACCAGCTAACATCGGACAATTTTATTCACTTGAGAGCTAATTCACTGGCAAATGAGTGTTACATCTAAACCAGTGACATTTTAAGCAAGGTAAGATATACAAAGTCACATTCCATCATACTCTTATTAAGATCAGATGCTTTACTCTCCAATTACACTACAGACAATTAACACTATACAGTTTGCACAATGTATTTTCATTGAGTCAGTATACTACGAGTGAGTAACTGTATGAGAATTGTGGTAATATGATGTAAAGTTGTTTCTATTACTCAAGTTAATCTATACACTTGGCATACTATAAAATAATGGTAACAGCCCATCCCACAAGACCCCCTTTGAGGTACAGGACCCTGATGCAGTCCAGTACATTTAAGGGTAGATGACATGCCTGTTTCCCTTAGTGCTATTACAGTAAATTACCTTTATGAGGAACCTCCAATTACCAAATTTTGGCATTAACTAACTCTACAAACCACCAACTGAACCATCTTTGCATATATTCATTAGGATTTGGTACAGAGTGACCCATACATAACGCTCCACTTCCACTCCATCATGCGATATCTTGTGTGTCGTGAGGACAGCTCAGTCAGTATCTATCTTACATCATTTATTCATTTCGTATTCCAAATGCAACAACCATGCTCACTCTAGCCAACTGAACTGTCCCTGCAATCCATAAGATACTGCCATGTGAGTTTCTAGTGGAGTGTTATTTATGGACCACCCTGTATACAGCAAATGAAGCCAACCTAATGACTTACAATGTCAGTCTAGCTCTGCCTGGCATTTTGTACACACTTCCACTGCTGCTCTGCCACTTAAGTTGTTAATTTCATCTTAACTGTACTGTATTGTAATTAATATTAAATTTTTAGTGATTTACATTATACATGTATTCATAGTACAGTGATGATGATTCATAATATGGTATATAAATAGTTATACAATACTGTAATGTGCCTAACAAACTAGGACAGGTATAACAAACCCAGGCTTGTAAGTAAAGATAACTAATGAACACTGGCTTTTATTAATTTTTGGATTTAACGAATAACGATGTATTATTTCCTCAAAACAGTCTATCATATATATACTGTACATGGTTTACTGTACATGATAAAGTTTCCAGTCACCTCTTGGGAAACAAACATAAAAAAGTCTGTCACTCCAACTGGGGTGTTCTAACCACTAGTTAGGCTACAACAGTCCACGCACAGTATTAATTACCTAAGCTTAGAAGAATATGAAGCCACATAAAAGTACTAGGAACAGTCTATATTTACAGCTTAGTCTTGAATTTAGTTCACTTATATCACAAATTACATGAGGCTATCCGTGTAGTAATGCCAAACGTGCCATACTCGATAAACTGAGGAAATAGAGGTCAGTCAATGGATTTTTTTCTTTTTTGTGAGTCCCAAATTCATCATTCTACATTGCATTTTCTTTGTTTCAGTTTTGGCACATTCGGTGCAACTGAATTTTGTGGAACTCCTCGTAATTAAAACCTATAAATAAGGAAATAGATGCCAATAATGACACATGAAATAGCACAACATAACACCAGTTAAGAAACACACTGAGTATTGTGCTTACATTAAAGAGTGATAGACATTGAGCAATACCTGGTCCCATGAGAATACTACCTGACACTTCTATGCTACACTTGGCATTGTGTTGAGCACCACACCAAAACCATTACTCATTGTGGAATCATGTTGTGTGACTCCATAAAACGTGCTACAGACTTAAACTACACTAAACTGAAAAAATATCAAGATCAAAATATTGTACACTTATGTGCTACAATTGTATGTATAATAATCAACCTGCATGATGCTTCTACACCTTGTTCCTCTTAAGTAAGCTACTCTCACCACTTGCTACACAGCTTCACACTAATGTGAGCTCAATGGCAAAGTCTATACAAAAACTGTTCTTACAGTAAAATAAATAAAATAAAACAAGGTAATAAATAAATTTAATTTCAAATCATCCTCTATGTTCTTGAGGCCCTAGTTATGCTACAATAGTCTACTTTCTAAACATACAGAGTATATATATATATATATATATATATATATTATATATTATATATTATATATTATATATATATATATATATATATATATATATATATATATATATATATATATATATATATATATCTTCAGTAACAACTTGAAAATCTAACCTACTCTTATGCAAAGCCCATCAGTACAACTGGGCCATCCTAACCACTAGACCATCATGTTATAACACATAACCCAGCTGCCTTCTTAACCTTGAGTGGTGAGGGAATATTCAAGGCTGCTGTTACAACCTAAAACACAAATGGATGTACAGAGAATGAATGAACTACAAATGATATACGGAATTATTTGAATGGAATGTTTATAATTTGGCCCCTACACATAAAAGTTATGTTTTAAGAATTAGTTTTTAACTGAAAACTTACCCAGTTTAGTACTATAACACAGTTCTCTATTGAGCTGGCTGAGTTGGGGATAAAAGTTTGCCACCTGTACTTTTCACTTCCCTCTCCTAACTAATGCTCCTAAGCTGAAAGAGGTTTGATAAGTTTCCCAGCCTTGGTATCATGCAGCAGGGAGGAAAATGACAGACATGCTCTAAGTATAGGCACAGTGGAATACATGGCAAACTTTTGTCACTGACTGTACTGTATTACACCATTAAAATTATCTCAAACCTGTCCAAGAGTAAACTGAAAAATATTACAATGCAAAGACAATACAATTTTCTAAATTCAATAATCAAATTTCCTTCAATTACATTGTAATAATACCAATATTTTGATGTACAGTATATGATTAGTCAGGATTCATACCAGACAGCTAGACTGTTGTTCTGTGACCTCAGTTTCAGACTGATGTGAACCTGCTGGACTGAAGTCTGAGGTTACTCTTCAACTACAGTCCCTCTTCCTCTTTTCAAGGGAGAGAGAGCTGAGGGACATTTGTATAACATGAATCCTTTTCCAACACAAAATTCTTAAAATACATGTACGGCAAGTGGTCCATTATCCTCGTTATCATTTTTGTTACTGTTCTTGAATTTTAACATTAACATTATGAATGCATCATATTCAGTGTGACTTTCAATGTAATCTGCCAGTTTGCTTTTGGGGGAAATTTCTTGGCATTTTTTTTTCTTCCTAACAGTTACAATGGTGCTACAGTCATGTTTTCTTTTTCTTTGCTTATAACAAAGTAAAGATGCCCTGAAGCCCATGATGTCACACTGAGGCAGTACAAACTCTTAAATCTGGAATGCTTCAGTCCAAAATCTTTATGGAAACTCAAATATTTTGGAAAATAGAATAATAATAATGGTAACTATGAGAAAATCATGTAAAAAATAGCTTACATTATCATGAACAGTAAATGCAACGAAGTACCTTGTACTAGTAAAACAATCACTTGTTGTTAAAACCTACTTGTCCACCGATAAACTCTGCCTTCATATATGCATTGACTGAGTGGGGACACATGATACCAACACTCTCCTATTGCATAAAAATATATTTTGCAAATTGGAAGTTTTTGGAAGTAAGATGTTTGGATTTGAGAGGTTGTACTGTAATGATTAAAAACACTAATAATAATAAATAAATAAATACATTGAAGATGAAGGGGACCTCAGGATAGTGTAAGGATTCACATACCAGGGTGTGCAGTGCCAACCTTTATATTTTTCTGCTACCTTCAGACTAATTCCTATGGCTTAGGGATGGTTTTTCAAACTGAAGTTGTTAAATATTGCCTTAATTTTCCCCTTCACCACAAGAGGTCAATAGTGTGGAGCACAAGATTATCTGGGGGGACCAAATAATAACAATAACAACAATGAAGGTACCATCATCATCATCTAATCCTGTGTTGCCCCAAGAGGGGCATAGGAGCCATAGGTGCCCAGGGCTAGGCAAGTTGGTCCTGACATTTAAGATGAGAGTGACCAACTTCACTCATCCCTGAGTGGCATTACATGTGCAATAAACCCCTACCACACCTTGGATAGAAACCTGCACAGGCTCAATCCGACTGGAGCACCTTAATTACCCACTAAACCACCAGGCACCATAATTTGATTATATGGTATAATGATAATAATAATAATAATAATAATAATAATAATACAGTATGTCATTGGATTCAGGGGTTAAAATACATTGAACAGTTAAAATTATGAACATTTCTAAGTCACTGATATAAAATGCCATTAAGCATGCTCACATAACAGGGCTAGTATGACGGAAATACAATACATCATACAAAAAATATAAGCTGCATAAAATAAATAAATTAAGACTATGAAGGTGAAAATTCCATACTATAGCTTGAGAATTAAGAAGAATGACAGCACTGGTTTGAAGTATATGAGTTATTGCATAATGAATACCCTGCAATAAATGATATTATTTACAACAGTATTACAAATGGTAATTAAAAAAAAAAAATGAAGGCATATCAACACTACTGGAAACTTAAAAGACGTCTTACCATCTTTAAAGAAAAACTGCACCAGACTTTAATCTGTCCTTATCAGTATCATCTTACTCTCCTATTTCTGATGTTACTGCATTATCATAACCTGTTTTTACATTATTTCTACTCCCTTCCCTCTTGCTACTTGCCGCTGGTGCGTCGTCTTCAACAATGTATTTGAAAACAGGATGTCCAGCAGGTGATTATATATTGAAAACCTGGCATGAACAGCAAAAGTGATACACTATAGTGCTTTTTACATTAACTTGGTACAGATTTTCGTCCTTTTGCAGCTTATTTCATGTGGCTCAGTGGCAAAAAAAAGGGACAATACTGTGGCCCTACATCCTTTCTGTGGCAGTTCTTCTAGACTGGCATACTTTCCAAGTGTTATCTATCATTAAAACTTGGCAATCCAGAGGGAAGGTGGGATATGTTAGGTCGTTAGAGTAAAATTGGTATAGTATTACTGCATTTAAACCTGACTGGGTAAGTATATTACGTCTATGATCCAATCTTTTGGAGTCCCATCAGGGGGACTGGGCTAGGTCACCTAATCCTGACATTTAGGGTGAGTGGCCAGTTGCTTGGCCCTTAGTGGGATTGTCAGCAACAAACTTACCACAAGTAAAACCCTAATGGGCCACATCTTGTTGGGGTGTCTTAACCCAGTAAACTTGCAGGTTAGAAGTACAGCAAACACTAAATACCTGCTGCATAACACCTGTAGATGTATGTGGGTAGTGATGCTTTGGTACCATGATGTACAAAACAGTAAAAACTCTGAAATCCAAAATGCTTGGGACCAAAGGCTTTACAGAAAATGGAATGTTCTGGAAAATAGAATCATACTGCTCATTAGGAGAAAAGCATGTATAAAACAGCCTACAGTATCATGAACAGTAAATGCAATGTAGTACCTGTATATTATCTGCTGTTATACTTATCCACAAACAAACTTTTTCAAATATAAATTGTGTGAGGGTAGATGTATCAACACCCTCTCATGCATGAAAAATTATTTTGGAAAGTGGAAGTTTTGGGAAATCAGATGTTCAGAACTGGGAGACTGTACTGTACCAGGCTGTAAGAAAAAGCATGACAGTGAGTTGGAAGTCGGGGTGTTTGGTTGACTGACTGATTAATCTAAGATTACTGGTGGCACAAGAATCTGAGGTTAAACCACCACGTACAAATTCTATTACTGCACCTTACAATCATCATGCAGTACTTTTTAATACTCTTCAGCACAGCCATATGAAAAGGGATAGGTTTGCCAAAGCTGATTACCTAGGAGGCTTACTGTATTTAGCACAACTTAATATCCAGACGATGGAAGAGCTGAGAGGTAGGATGGGACTGGAGTGTATTGGTGTTGTGATGAGGAGAGGTAGATTGAGGTGGTTTGGACATGTGGAGAGATGGGGGATGATAATTGGGTGAGGAAGGTGAGAAGTGTTAATATTGGGGGTGGGGTTATGAGGGGTAGACCGAGAAAGACATGGGATGAAGTCATTACGTGTGACCTCAGGGTTCAGGGACTGAACAGGGAGGCTGCAATGGATCGTGCAGCGTGGAAAGCCGCCATTAGGTGACCAAGGCCGACGCTTGCAAGCATGTTGGAGCCTTTAAAAATGAAACGAAACGAAACTGAGGATGTAGTTGTCTAATTTACATTTCTACACATACCTTCTACACCTGTCTGTCCATCTATTAGTTCTACAAAATTCATTCATCTACAGTATACAGAGTACTAAACATGATTTCTTAATGTAACATCTGCTAACCCATAATCACAGCAATCCGCTACTGAGCAAACTGTACAAAACTGAAACTGAATTATTATGCAGATGACATGTTATTCCTAGTTGAAGGACGCTAATAAATAATAAAGATATAATATTGCACTAATGGAAGACTAAGAAGTTCCTGCTTAGTAATAAATAAAATGCTTCCATCTATAATACCTTCACATGGAGTACCACCTGACAGTCCAGCTTTGTTCCTAATAACAACTAATGAGACATTACATGCATGAATACGGAGGGAAATGCGCTTGTGAGCAGACCACGGAAGATGCGGGGTGAGGTCATGCAGGGTGACCTCTAGGCTAGGGAACTGAGCAAAGAAATGGTTCAAGAGTCAGATGTATGCATGGCTGCCAACGAGTGAAAGAACCTACATATGCTTGCAAGATTGATGGTCTCTAAATGTACAGTAAATGTAAACTAAATGTAATACAGTATTTACAAGAGTAGCTGCCTTCAGAAACTCTAAGTCTCTATTGGATGGAATTAGCATGACACAGCAAAGCAAGGGAAGAAACTGTCTTCATGCTTATTACATGAAACCTGTGGATTCAGACTTGGTAGCACATCTGGCGCATATCACTGTAAAACAGAACAAATGCTTAGATGCTTTTTAGTTCTATTAACCCCTTAAATCCAGGTAATGTCCTTATTCTTTGCTGCCACCAGAAAAATGTATTCAATTTGGGAAGACCACTTGAACTCAGGGGATTAGGGCTGTACCTCCAGCAGTTCAAGTCTCTCTTAACCTGAATAAAATCATAAGATGGCAGGAATAAAATAATAATGGGATCCCCAGGCTGAGTGGGTTACTTCCACCAGACTTCTCACATGAAGAATTAACAAAGTTTCATTTTAGCTATGTAAAAGTAAATACAATAAAGATTTCATTGTACTAATGGAATTAAATACTCTAACAACAAACTTTTAATTGATGGAAAAAAAATATGAGAGAGAGGACTAAGGACTTAATGTGAGAAAATCTTTCACTCCTTCAAATTAAATTATATTTTTTCCATTTTATTCTTGCTACACAAATCAGTCATATTAATCTCACACCAGACATTTTTTAATGGAGGGGTTACATATGGCTTTTATTAGCTTCTTCTCCTATACGTCTTTTCTATGCTTAACAAGGTTGCCTGGTAGCAGCAAGAATGAAATTAAGAATAGTGTACATCATTGGGCTGAAAAAGTTAATACATACCAGGTAGCTGCTGGTGCTAACACAGTATAATTTATCTTGTTTAGCTGCAAATACTTACCTACTAAATAAAGTACACACACACACACACTCTTTCAACTATCATACTTTCTTATAAAACTTGTGGCTCCATATCTCTTTACCCAAAGTATTCACACCCAGAACTGAAACAGGAACCTTTAACTTTAAATTGCAGGTTGGCTATCATAGTCTGGATGAACATTTGCTGGGTGCTTTCTTTGTTAGTAATGTTTGTCTTTGTGTACTCATGTTTACCTGTTAAAAACTTAGGACACTGGATACAGGTTAAAGGTGTAAAATCATGTCGTTTAAGAGACAGTAAAATTAATACACATTTTTTTCTACATACTTCACATTAACCTGATCACACACCACATAGTATGGAAAAAAAAAAGCGGGAGGGAAACAAGATACAACTTTCACCGGTATTAAGAATCTGATAATAGCACCATTCTCTCTCTCTCTCTCTCTGTGCCACAAGGAAGTGAGGTAGTTTACAGAAGTTGCTTCCACCTCTTGATAAATCGATGTATGGAGTGGCACACCTCCTGTGGTGCGTCCATCATCAGGTCATGCCCACCGCCTGCCACCAGCTCAAGGAATGCACGTGGGATTGTCTGAGGATTCACATTGTAAAACATTAGTAAGCTGGACTATTCAGAGGAAGGATCAATTTAACAGTCTAATGTGTGCACAGGAGTGAGCCTTCCATAAATCAGATTTTTCTGGATATTTGTGACTACAATACAATTCAACCCTAGAAGATGTCCAGGACAATGTTATAAGTGCGATATGCTATAAACTATAACTATGCATACTTGTATCAATGCACTGGTAAATACACTATTACAGTAAACTGGGCACACAAATGGGTATGCTGGTTATGAAAATGATGCAATACAGTTAAGAACTTGTTTCTCCATACTAACCTCTGCTACTGTACATAATAATGGATAAATCCATCCATCCATCCATCATCCAATCCTACGTTGCCCCATGAGGAGCTTAGGAGCCCGGGGCTAGGCAGTTGGTCCTGACATTTAAGATGAGAGTGACCAACCTCACTCATCCCTGAGTGGCATTACATGAGCAATAAACCCTAATCACAAAGAAGTTGTATGCGGCTTTCATGGATTTGGAGAAAGCATATGACAGGGTGGATAGACTAGGATAGTGGAAAGTGTTAAGAATATATGGAGTAGATGGGAAGTTGTTGAATGCTGTGAAGAGTATGTACGATGGTGCGAAGGCTGCAGTGCGTGTGGATGGTGAACTAAGTGAATTTTTCTCTTTGAAAGTTGGGTTGAAACAGGGATGTGTCATGTCTCCATGGTTGTTCAATCTGTACATGGATGGGATAATAAAAGAGGTACAAGGTAGGGTAGTGGATGCTGGAGTGGCCCTGGTGAGAGAGGATAGTGTTTGGAAACTCCCTGTACTGTTGTTTGCAGATGATACTGTGTTGTTGAATGAAGACGAAGGGGAGCTGCAAGGCTTGGTGGATGAGTTTGAGAGAGTGTGTAGGAAACGGAATCTAAAGGTGAACGTAGGGAAGAGTAAAGTGATGGTCTTTGAAAGAGGTGAAGTCAGTGAATGTACAGCGAGGTTGGATGGTGAGGAATTGGAAAATGTGAGTACGTTTAAGTACTTGGGTAGTGTGATGAGTAAGGATGGAGGTTTGGAGGGTGAAGTGCTTGAAAGGGTACAGCAGGGAAGAAAGGTTGCTGGTTCTTTGAAAGCAGTGATAAGAAACAGGGAAGTGAGCATGAAAGTGAAAAAGTTACTACATGACAGTATTGTGATACCAACTCTAACGTACGGAAGTGAAGCTTGGACGTTGTTGGAAGGACACAAGTCAAGAGTGAGAGCAGTGGAAATGAGTTATTTAAGAGGAGCCTGTGGAGTCACATGGAGAGACAGGCTGACGAATGAGGATATAAAGGAGCGTTGTGGTGTGGATGTGGATGTGATAGGAAGCGTTATGAGGAACACACTGAGGTGGTTTGGCCATGTGGAGAGGATGGAGGGTGAAAGACTGACGAAGAGAGTGTATGTGAGTGAGGTGGAGGGGGAAAGAGGGAGGGGGAGGCCGAGGATGAGATGGAGAGATGGGGTGGAGAGGTATATGAGAGAGGGGGGTGTGAGTTGGGAGCAGGGGAGTGAAATGGCGGGGGACAGGGCGACTTGGAGGCGATTTGTTTGTGGCCACCCCAAATGGGATTGAGGCATCTGGCAATAGATAGATAGATAGAGACCCCTTGGATATAAACCTTCAACGGCTCAATCCGACTGGAGCACAATAATTACCCACTAAACCACAAGGTGCCAAAATTTGGTTATATGGTTACCACCCAGCGTAGTAAATGGTTTCCTGGTGTACAGGAAACCATTTGGCTTGTCACTCAGTGTAGAGTCACCCACAGGCAGAAGGAAGAGGAAAGAATGAAGGAATGAAAGAAAGAAGAGGGAGTGTAAAGTCACCTGCAGGCAGAAAGACAAGGAAAGAATGATGGAAAAAAAGACAGAAGAAGATGGAAGGAAAGAAGGATGGAGGAGAGGACAGGGCAGACACCCGAGAGCAGCGCTACACTGAGTGAGTGGATGGTGAGTGCCCCCACGTTTCATTTCGTTTCGTTTCGTTTTTAAAGGCTCCAACATGCTTGCATGTGTCGGCCTTGGTCACCTAATGGCGGCTCTCCACGCTGCACGATCCATTGCAGCCTCCCTGTTCAGTCCCTTAACCCTAAGGTCACACTTAATGACCGCGTCCCAGGTCTTTCTCGGTCTACCCCTCATAACCCCACCCCCAATATTAACACTTCTCACCTTCCTCACCCAATTATCATCCCCCATCCTCTCCACATGTCCAAACCACCTCAATCTACCTCTCCTCATCACAACACCAATACACTCCAGTCCCATTCTACCTCTCAACTCTTCCATTGTAAACCCAGCCCCTCCAGGCCTTGGACGCAGGGACGCACTGCACATCCACCTAATCATTGTCATTTCTGTACGTCTGAGCCGGTGAATGTCTTCCTCCTTCACTGCCCAGGTCTCACTGCCATACAGCATTACACTCCTAACACATGCTGCATACAAAGACCCCTTAGCACGTAGGGAGAGCCCTCTCAATGTCAGGAGAGGCAAGAGCTCCCTGAACTTCTTCCAACCACTTCTCAACCTAGCCACAGAGCTAGCTCCAGCCCCACCTCCAGCACACAAGATGTCTCCCAAATAACAAAACTCTTCCACACACTCAAGAGATTCACCAGCAAGTTCAATCCTTTCACATCTGACGATCTCCACCTGCTCACCCCGGCACGCCGTACACATAAAATCAGCATTATCTCGCAGTCTACCTCTGATACCACTACATCTCTTATGCACCCATTTATCAAACACCGCACAAGATGGAATTACTTCCCACGCCCTTGTGGCAAACTGCACATGGCCACTCTCCCTCGTCTTTGACAGTACCGCCACCAACCCTAGATATCATCACTTTTGTTTTATCTGCATTTACCCTTAAACCCTTTTGCCCCATACCATCTCTCCACTTCCTAAACCTTTCCTCCGCCTCCCTTTCATTCTCTGCAATCAACACCAAATCATCAGCATACAACAACTCCCACGGGAGTCCGTTTCTAAAGTCACGTGAAAGGGCTTCATGTACCATGATAAACAACATGGGACTCAGGACTGACCCCTGATGCACACCAACATTCACGGAAAACTCATCACTCAAATCTCCATTCACTCTCACCTGGGTGTCATCACCCACATACATGGCCATAACCACCCTAACCAGCCACTCCTCCAAGCCAAGCTTTCTCATTGCCCACTTCACCACCTCTCTAGGGACTCTGTCAAAGGCCTTTTCCAAATCAACAAAAACAAAATAAAGATCCCTTCTCCTACCAATATATTTTTCCTGAAGCTGTCGAACAATGAATATGGCATCAGTGGTCCCCCTACCTGGCATAAACCCAAACTGCATCTCATCAATATTCACTCTTTCTCTAATCATACCTTCTAAAACTCTCTCCATTACCTTCATTATCTGATCTAAAAGCTTTATACCTCTATAATTTCCTCTTTCCAGGGCATCACCCTTCCCTTTATACACATTTACAATTACACTTTTCAGCCAATCATCTGGGACAACACACTCATAAATAATCCTATTTATCAGGTCAGTGACTAAACTCACCCCTATATCGCCTGAGGCCTTCAACATTTCGGCAGTCAACCCAGACACACAAGCTGCCTTCCCCACCCTCATCCTGCCTACTGCCTCACTCACAGTAGCAGTATCAATCAAAGGCCAAGGGCCAGACACTGGATCTGCTGGCTCCAAACCTTCCCTGTCCCAGTCAAACTCCTCATTCAACAACCGGTTATAATGCTCTCTCCATGCATCTTTAATATCCTCACTGTTCACCACTACCCTTCCTTCATCATTCTTCACACACTGCTCACCTATGATATCCCGATTATCCCTCTTCACCTGACCTGCCACCCTAAATATTTTTTTCCTTCCCCCATGATTTAGGTTATCAAGTAATTGTCTCTGTGACTCAGACTTTGCCCTGTATACCTCTCTCCTAGCCCTACGCTTGGCAGCCAAATATTCCTCTTTGCTACCACCCTTCTTCCATTCCCGGAAAAGCCTTCTTTTCTCCTTAATTGCAGCTTCTACACCCTCATCCCACCACCAAGTTACTTTATGTCTTGGTGGTCCTCTTGTCCAGCTGCATGTTACATCAGTAACTCTCAAGAAATTGTTCTTGAGGGCTCTGTACTGTTCATTAACACCTCTGTCTACAGCTCCCTGTTCAGCCACCACTCTCCTCAACTTGCTATAGAAGGCATCCCTTACTACTTGGTTTTTCAGCTTCCATATTTTCCTCCTAGGTACATAAGTCCTCTTTTTCATCACTTGTTCTTTAAGCACCATATCACAAATCAATAGTTTGTGCTGCTGCACACACTCCTCACTTCCTATAACTTTAACATCCCTCACTAACCTCCTATCGGCCCTCCTAACCAGAAAATAATCTATCTGACTGCTATTTCCCCCAGACTCATACGTAATTAACCTACCGTCTCTTTTCCTAAAATATGTGTTGCACACAATCATGTCCGTTGCCTCCCCAAACTCGAGTATCCTTTCCCCTTCTGCATTCCTTAGACCATATGCACATCCCCCATGCACTCCTTCATAACCTTGTGCTGCTTCACCTATATGACCATTTAAGTCTTCTCCCAAAATCACTATCTCATCATCCCGCATACCACCCACTACACGTATTAAATCATCCCAAAATCTATCTTTCTCTGATTCATCCAATCCTGCCTGTGGAGCATATGCCGATATAATCACAGCTATCTTTCTTCCCAACAGAATTTTCACTACCAATATCCTATCGCTTACTCTCAAAACATTCATAACATATTCCACCCATTTCTCCGCAACCATCACACCAACACCTCCATATCCGTCTGTCCCCCCCTGCCAAAACAACTTATAGCAACAGTCCTTCCCAACAATCTTTCTGGCTGATCCACCCCTGTACCGGACTTCCTGCAAACACGCCACATCCACCCACCTCCTACTGAATGCCTCAATGACTTCCCCTGCTCTTCCCCTCAAACTTCCCACATTCCATGAACCCACCCTCATCCCCATGGGTGATTTACTGTCCTCAGGCTTGCTTTGAAACCTTTTTTGTTTTGTCATCTTCAGTATTAATAAATGGGGACAGACACAGCACAGGTCCCACTCACTGCACAATCCCAGGTCCAGGCAATGGATCTGGGACCCCTAGCCCACCAGCTTACCAGTGGCTGTGGTAGTGGCCTCGGGGCACCCTGCCAGGACAGCTGCAGGGACACCCTCCAAGCGCGTCTTGGCACTGCAACTATCCTGCCATTGTACACCCACTGATAGGGCAGCCTCCTGGGGTGCTACTCCCAGGTTCGGGCCCCTCTCTATTGGGCGGAAGTGGCAGCCTGGGAACCGCAATGCCCTGTACCCTCTAGCACAGGCCCGAGCCCCATCTCGCCCTGGACCCATGATCTATGCTGGCGGAACCCCCGCCACTCCTCCCCCCAGAAGTCCGCCACTAGGTAGCGGGGGCAAAGTTTTCTGGCTGCATGCCCTTGCTGGCGCCAACCCCTGTAACCTAGTGGGATACGTTGCATGAAATGTAAAGTGCATGTGGTGTAGTGCATAGATAGAGGAAATGTTTGGGAGAGTATGCTGGTCTACTCTCCATGTTACTGTCACACTGAAAAGGTCAGCAAAGGGGGATGGTTAGATTGCTAGTGAAACAGGAGCTCCAGCTCTCCCTATCACCAGCATTCCCATTCCCCTCGGGAGTACTACCCTGTTCGGCCTGTGCTATGGCCTCCTCCCCCACCTACCACAAATAATGGATATAATGTACAAGAAAACAGTCCTGTAGGTTAACCCTCATGCCCCAGTAACCATTGTCATACCTCCGCCGACATTCCAGAATGCAAGTTTTCCCAGCACAGCCAAATGATTATGGATGCTGGTGATCCAATGTTACTGTTATGCCACATGCAGGACACGTGTGATACCCCCTAAGTCAGTGCCATACTGTATGTCATTATGGATTGATTGTCTGTCAGTCTCCCACATGTCACCACCAAGGGCTGTTAGTCAACCTCTCACACTTACTTAGTCAACACCATCTATGCTTTCTTTGATATCATTATACTACTTTATTATGTCAGAGAAACAATACAGTTGCTCCCTTACTTACAAAGTTTTGATTTACAACTCTCAGATACAAACTATATTTACAAGCACTTATTGTTTTCTTTCTTTCAATTAACTTGACAAAAAACTGTCAAAAAGTTCTAAAGCATCTAAAATTAATGTATGACAGTAATTTACTTCATGTATCTGGTACAATAATGGTATTTCAGTTGCTATCCGTTTTCATAATGTTCACCAATGATTTGAAGTGTACTTAGCTGACCTGAAGTATTAGTGCATTTCAACTTATGATTAACACCACCTCTCATTACCAATTAAGTTCCTAAGTAGGGAAGGAAGTAAGCTGATGACAAAATTATTTGTAATTTATAGGTGTAGTATCTATCTCTTCTGTCTTTCATTTCTACCATTCAACTGAAACTGCACTAACAAGGATTCAGAGTGACTTGGTGGCAAACACTTGTAGTGGGATGTCCTCTCTCCTAGTTCTGTTGGATCTGTCTGCAGCTTTTGATACAGTAGATCATAAACTATTGTTGGATGATCTGTATTTTTATGGCGTTCGTGATAGTGCCCTTTTGCTCCTTAAGTCGTATCTGTCGGACAGATCTCAGAGAGTGGTTGTTGATTACGCTAGCTCTGACTCTGCTCCTCTTCTATTTGGAGTCACTCAAGGATCAGTTTTGGGTCCAATTCTATTTACTATCTACACAAGTAGTTTATCGTCTCTACTTGATGCTCATGATGTGTCATATCATTTTTATGCCGATGACACCCAGCTCTATGTTAAGATGTCAGATATCAATGATACTAAGACAAAGTTTGAATCTTTAATGTCTGATATTAAGATTTGGATGGCTAAGAGGAAACTTAAGCTGAATGATGGTAAAACTGAGATCATCATCATCAGAGGAAACAGAAGGGGTGATGACACTGACAATGCCCTGGCTTTGAACATTGGCGTGTCACAGCTGCATCCAGTCAGTTCTGTTCGAAATCTGGGTGTTTATTTTAATTCTAAGTTAAATTACAAAGAACATATTAATCAGGTTGTAAGAGGGTGTAACTTGCATATCAGAAATCTGTACTCTGTGAGAAAATTCCTGAATAGACGGTGCCTCTTAACATTGGTCCATGTAGAGGTCTTGTCTCGTGTTGATTATTGTAATTCACTGTGGGTTGGTCTTCCAAATAATATACTAACAAAAGTTCAGTCTGTGTTGAACAGGGCGGCACGGCTTATCTTTGGTCTCCTCCCGAGAACCTCAACTACCCCATTTCTGACTGAGTTGCATTGGTTACCAGTAAAGGCTAGAACTGAATTTAAACAGTGTCTTATTACATTCAAGGTTCTTAAGTTTGGTGAACCGAAGTATCTTGCTGAATTGTTAAAACTCCCATCGACACGCCGGGGTGTGATGTTAAGCAGTGAAGATGATTCCTTGCGTCTTGATGAGCCAGGAGCCATTTACCAGTCATCTTTCTCTGGTCGTTCTTTTGCATATAGAGCCCCTAGATTATATAACAGATTGCCATTGTCCATAAGACAACTCTCTACTGTTGAATCCTTTAAGAGACAGCTGAAAGCCTTTCTTTTTTCAAAATGCTATGACCTGGAGAGAGATACTATGACGGATGATTATAGGGTTTAATTATTGCCACTTTCATGTATATATGATGTAGCTCGTATTATATACAAGAAATGTCACAATTCTTGTAATTGTAAAAATAATGTATGGGTGTCGAGCGCTAGTGAATTCCCAAAAGGAAGAACTGGCGCTTTTGAGAAACAAAAGGCCAGATTATTATTATTATTATTATTCTTTCCTCGTCCTTCTGCCTGTGGGAGACTCTACACTGAGTGACAAGCTAAATGGTTTCCTGTACACCAGGAAACCATTTACTACGCTGGGTGGTAACCATATAACCAAATTTTGGTGCCTAGTGGTTTAGTGGGTAATTATTGTGCTCCAATCGGATTGAGCCAGTGAAGGTTTATATCCATGGGGTGGTTGGGGTCTATTGCTCACGTAATGCCACTCAGGGATGAGTGAGGTTGGTCACTCTCATCTTAAATGTCAGGACCAACTGCCTAGCCCCGGGCTCCTACGCTCCTCATGGGGCAACGTAGGATTGGATGATGGAATAGTACCATAAGAATACCATGCTATGAAACACTTGCTTGCAGAAAACTTTTGTACACAGACACATTACTGGCCATGTGGAGAGAAGGGAGAATGAGAGACTTACATGAAGCTGTGTGTGAGTGAGGTGGTGGGGGAGAGAAGAAGGAGGGATGTCAAAGGATGAGATGAACGGACGGAGTAGAGATATATGAGAAGGGGGTAGGTGCTTTGGAGGGAGGGAAACAAATGGCAACACTAATCCTGACCTCACACCTTCAACAATGATACTCTATCATCCTTCAAGCTATGATAGTTTTTCATCCAGCCCTGCCTACTTCAGATGTTTTTATAAAGTTAGAGAGAATTTTTTCTTTGAACTAGGTGAGATGCAGCCTTCATTTACCCCTTCACTACTACAGGTCGTCCTGTACATGAATAAAATAATATGGGGTTTAAAACAATACTCTTACCCTCTCTATTTGACACATTTCCACTTGTTACATTCTGTCATCCTTCATGCCATGCACCAACAGTGTTGGCACAGTGATGAAATGATGGAATGCCAAATCCCCCTCTGGTCACATCTGACCCTAAACCACATTCTTCAGGATGTAGCACAGTGTTGGCTTTAAAGCAAGACTGGTTAGGTTTCTGCTGCAGTTTTTTTTTTTTTTTTTTTTTTAATGCGAGGAAGAAGGAACCAAAGGCCATGAGCCCGCAGTAACAGTTCCCTCCAAGAGAAAAACAAAATACAATATAGAGCCAAATTCAAGATCCAATCATTTTGAGATGCCTGGACACACTGCATTTGAAAGACTGGAGATCATAGGCAGCAGGAAATACAGACAGAGGGAGACAGTTCCAGAGCTGACCTGTTGCATAAATGAAAGACTGGGAGTAACGGTTAACTCTTGCATTAGAGAGTTGGACAGAAAAAGGATGAGAGTTTGCTGCCAGACGGGTGCTACGCGCCCGTCGTAGAGGTGGAGGAATGCAAGCAGACAGTTCAGAGGAGCAGTGATCATTAAAGTAGCGATAGAAAAGAGATAAAGATGCAACAGTGCGGCGAAGAGACAGAGGTTGAAGGGAGTCAGTAAGAGGAGGAGAGTTAATGAGACGAAAAGCCTTTGACTCCACCCTATTGAGAAGAGCTGTATGTGGGGAGCCTCCCCACACATGAGAGTTGTACTCCACACAGGGGCGGATAAAACCCCTGTATAGAGTCAACAATTGTGCAGGGGTAAAGAAAGAGCGGAGTCGGCTTAGCACACCCAATCTCTTGGAAGCAGATTTTACAAGAGATGCAATATGATCTCTCCAAGATAAGTCCCGAGTAAATGAAACCCCAAGCATGTTCAAGGATGATGCAGGATTAAGCTGAATATTATTAAACATTAGTGGGTATACCTGTGGAAGATTTTGTCGGGTTGATAGGTGTAAGAACTGAGTTTTAGATGCATTAAAGACAACCATATTATTTTTACCCCAGTCAGAGATACGAGTCAAATCAGACATTAGGTGTGCCACAGCCTCATCCCTTGCTTGTTGAAGTAACTGTTGAGATGGGCGTTGCGGGAACCGAATGGAAAGGTGAAGGGTGGAGTCTATCAGCGTATGAGTGGATAGGGTTAGATGTACAGCTTAGAAGATCATTGATGAATAAAAGGAAGAGAGTTGGTGATAGGACAGAGCCCTGAGGAACACCACTGTTGATAGATCTAGGAGAAGAACGATGGCCGTCTACAACAGCGGCTATAGAACGACCAGAAAGGAAGCTAGCGATGAAGGCACAGATAGAAGGATAGAAACCGTAGGAAGGCAGTTTGGAAATTAAAGATTTATGCCAGACTCGATCGAAAGCCTTTGAGATGTCAAGTGCAATGGCAAAGCTTTCGCCAAAGTCCCGAAAGGAGGATGACCAGGAGTCTGAAAGGTAGGTGAGAAGATTGCCAGTGGAGCATCCCTGATGGAACCCATACTGACGATCGGAAAGAAGGTTGTGATAGGAAAGATGCCTTAAAATTTTTCTATTAAGAATTGACTCGAAAACTTTTGAAATACAGGACGTTAAAGCAATTGGACGATAGTTGGAGGGTTGGGAGTGGTCACCCTTCTTTGGGACTGGCTGAATGAGAGCAAACTTCCAGCAAGAAGGAAAGGTACAAGTTGACAGACAAAGGCGAAAGAGTTTACCTAGGCAGGGTGTAAGCACAGAAGCACAGTTCTTGAGAACAACAGGAGGGACCCCATCAGGACCATATGCCTTGTTAGTACTGAGGCCAGTGATGGCAGAAAATACATCAACTGAAGAAATTTTAATGTCAGCCATGAGGAAGTCAGAGGGGGGAAGTGATGGAGGAACAGCACCGGAATCGTCTAAGGTAGAATTGGAGGAGAAAGTCTGTGCGAAGAGATCTGCTTTATCAGTAGAAGAAATAGCTACAGAACCATCAGAGTAGAAAAGAGGAGGGAAGGATGATGAGGTAAAGTTGTTAGAAAGATTTTTGGCAAGATGCCAGAAGGAGCGGGAAGAATTCGAGTTGGAGAGTTGAGAGCATTTGGTATGGATGAAATTATTTTTAGTAGAGCGAAGAACAGACTTAGCACGATTCCGGGCAGAAATGTAAAGATGATGTGATTTAGGGGTGGGTTGGCTCCGGTACCTTTTGTAGGCCCTCTCCTACAGCTCACCTAACAGCACTCCATCACTTTACTCTGTTCTAAACCACTTCTCTAGTAACACCCTACCTCTAGATCTAAAGTCAGCACATAACATCTCAGCTCATATTTTCCTCAGTTTACCCCTCCATCCATTGAAAGAACAACAATAACAATGAGACTCTTACCCTCTCCATCTCACACATTTCCACCAGCGAGACCCTGTCATCCTTCATGCCATGCAGGAGCAATGTTGGCACAGTAATGCGGCGATGGAATGCTACGTCCCCCTCCGGCCATGTCTGACCCTGAGCCACATATTCCAGCACATAGCGTGGTGTTGGTGTCACTGAATGGCCGGTTAGAGTTTCTGCCGCAAAGTGTTTACCCCGCGGCACGTACAGCACCTCACGACTGAAAATGAACTCACTAAATTTAGTTCTCGTTCTTTAACATTATTTCATTATTATGATGCTGATTAATTAACACCTATTCTTCAATGTAGGAGGACTGCTAGGCCTTGATAACAGGCTGTGAAGCCTATGCCCAGAGTCGGACACATAAAGAAAAAAAATAAAATAAAAAATAAATTTCTTTACGATTCACTACAAAGCTATTTCCATTAACATCATGCTGACCTTTTTTTCCCACCTAAGGACAAGGTAAAGTATGATCCCAAAAATCAATTAAGAGAAAGTATGAAAATGGGAGGAAGCCTCTGTGGTACAGTGGTAGAGTGTGCGTTTTCGTACACTGAAGAATGAGGGTTTGCGCCCTGCCAGGATAATAAACTTTGGGAGCGTTCTTCATGCCACGTACTGCATTGGCAGACACAAGGGGTGCTGTGGTTGAACCAGTGTCGTATACTATAAAGTATGCTTGCACCCAGTCGGCTTGCGTGGGCCGATTACACTTGGTTCACAGACTACACACACATCAAAAGCCACTCCAACACAACATTTACACTTACAAGCACTTCTCACCCTACATACAGTCTCTACTGGACAGCCTAAGCCACTTGGTAGAGATACATTGGCTGTATCGTCCCCACATCGGTCGGGATAGGCCGGTCGTGCAATGGACACTCAAACGGCTGATGAGATGAGATGAGAGGAGATGAAAATGGGAGAACTACTAACATCATGCACAGTGCAATGGGTCTCACAATCATTCACACCTCATTTCAGGTCCCCTAATAGGCCTAATCATCTGCAAATATTTCATTTTGGTACTTCTCTTTAGAGATGCACTTTATATAAACCGACTGGACAGTCAATCTGTCAACTGTCAAGTTAAAATATGGTTGTCAAATCCACAGCCTGTGCTCCTCCATTGCTACATAATTCAAACACTTATCAATAATAGACAACAATTATGGCCAATCCCATATCCTTTTTCAGTGCATGGGGTTCAGTGCTAAACTACTTCAGTCCAATACACCATACAATATTTATAGGAAGCTGTCCAACCTACACCTCAGAAGAGAATTACATAATCAATATACCATCCTGTCTGTTTACTGTGTTGTTGGACACTTTACTCCTAGAGGGAGTGGCCACCACATCTCAGTGCCACCCTACCCTCCATCATCTGGCAACCTTCCCTTCATCCCACATCATTCTCACTCATAAACCTTTTCACCCATTCCTCTGCCTCACATTAAGTTCACCTCTCCCCATCTCACCCTCCACCTCACTCACATACACTCTCCTAGTCAATCTTTCACTCTCTAATTCATGCACATTTCCAATCCATCTCAAGATACTCCTCCTCACACTTTCTTGCACATTTACAACAATACCACAATGTTTCTAGCTTCTCCATTTGTCTGCCTGTCTGTTCCTCCAAATATTTCCACACACTCCTCTCAGATACTTCATTTCTACTCCTCTCACTCTTGACTTGTGTCCCTGAAGCAAAGTCCAAGATTTATTTCCATACATTAATGTGTGGACTGCAATTCCATCATGCAACAACTTTTTAATAAGTATCCCTTGCATACAGATAAGGTAACATGGGGTCAACTGGGATACCTTGCTGGGATACCTTGCTGGGGCTGCCCTCTGTAGGAACATAGTCACTATAAGCCGTTGTAGATGAATATAAATCGTCAAACAATGAAAAAAAGTACGCTTCATGCCATACACATTTGTTAGTGTGATGGTAATGACTGATTGATACCAGGCCGATCAGCACTCACATTTACTCCCAATAACACCATAATTTTGCACATGTATCATTCACCTATTTTTACTTTGCAGCTGACATTTATTTGTGATCATGTTTTCGTTTCTTGGAATACCAGTAATGGCTTAAGTTAATATGAGCACTGTTAACCAAATATGAGTGTCAACAGATCATAAGTATTGATGCAAAATAGAATTAACAGGTATACCGTTAAACAATGGATATCCGTACTTCCATTCCAACCTCCACGTTCCTTGTCACTGCCTTCCATGTACCTGTAACCCTCCTTCCCTGCTGAACTCTTTCTTATACTTCATTCTCAACTCTCATCCTTACCCATCACATTACTCAAATGCTTGAAGGCACTCATGTTCTCCATTTTCTGACCATTCAACTTTAATAAGCACTGTGTGACTTCAATTACTGTATCCCAAACACTCCTTAGTTATTATTAAAAAATGGTAATGCTGGGCAAATAAAGTTAGGGATGATAAACCTTTTTTTTTAAATTCTGTTCATCTCTGAATATACATACATCCATCTTTCAATGTTCACAGATATGAATGTAGTATAACTGGATGATGGATGGACAATTCTAAAACGCAGCATGTTCTTAATCGCATAACATGACGGAAAATATACAATGTACAAATAATCAAACAATGCTGCGTAATGGACTGTACAATATGGCAGAGAAATTCAAACAGAAAAGTCATGGAGGTTACACTGTATTATTAGTTACCAACTGCAGGCTTAAGGGGCATTTTCAAAAGAGTTAGGTGAAAAAATATATTACAATCAGATTAATCATCACCATCAATGTCATTCCAACCCTAACCCCCACCTAAAAGATGGGGTGAGGTAAGATACTGACACAAAGAAACAAAAACTACAAAAGGAGAGCTATTAAAATGCCTGTCTAATGAACTGGATCACACTACCATAAACCCAGTACCCTGTACACATTATGCAAGCTTTCAATATGATGGACATGATCATGGAAGAGATGGTGTGGGAGAGATCATGCACTTTTCCCATATGATAAGTGTAACAATGTCAGTACACTGAAACAAAAGAGCAATCATCTAAACAAAAAACAGACCACGGTCATTCTCTACACCTGCAATACCACAAAATACTGTACAACACACAGCCAACTCATTCCAAACTCCTCACACCATTATGCATTCAACTTCCTGCATATCATTTACACCTTACAGAAGTAAACATAACTGAAGATCTCATGAAGCATCAAGATGAAGCAGAAAAATACCTGTGGTCCATCGGAAAAAAAAAAAAAAAAAGTTGGACTACTTCTTCCTCGGCAAATCAAACCCAGTCATAGCTGTTATCTTTCTGCATACTTACCTTAAAAGTGTCCTAAAAAAGAGCTGGCATTAAACAAAGAAAAAGAAATTAGTACGGTACCTAAAATTCTGCACTATAACAGGAAATCAATAGTATTTTAACAGGCAGGTTGAAAATGATAGACTTAGGCACCTCCTTAAGACCAGTCCACTCCTATGCTGAAGGTGAAGAATCTAATCAGTACTTAAAAAAACAATGAAAACTATTGATATGATTTTTTCCCCTCTGTAACTTGATCATAAATACTATGCTGCACAAGTTTTGCAGAAAAGACTATACACTATTTATGCTGAAACATATTACTCTTTGCTGCATGGACAGTTCATCATTTTTCTTTGAGGTGTTACTAGATTTATTACAACACCAACATCCTTTGCTTTCTTGGCCATACAAAATCTTGCATACCAAATACGTAATAAATAACCTACAAAAATTATATATACATACTGTATATATATATTATATATACATATATAATATATATATATAAGTAATCCCTCTAATATCCGAACGCCCAATATCCGAACATCCCCACCAACCGGACATAATCGTCCCGGGATCCAGTATTCCCAAAATGGGCCAAAAACCACAAAAAATTAGAAAAAAATCTGACTTTTTTCCCTCCCGTAATTTGAAATTGCTGCGTGGCGCCAAACAGCTGTTACACCATGGTCCCTTCACCCCTTCCTTCCTCCCCCTCCCCCCTCCCCTGTCAGGGTTGCCATTTTGTATTTTTCATTACCAAGTGTGGGCCAATTTGGTAATGAAAAATTCATTTGGTAATGAATCAGAATAATGCATTACCAAATGGATTTTTCACATGTATGAGGATACACAGGATGGAGATGGTGGATTGTTTGCTCTCTCTGATTAATCTGCTACCCTACATAGCGTGAAAATAATCAACATGGTGTTAATTATAAGGACAGTGATTACATGTATTTCCACTTGTATATATAATTAGTGAAGAATAAATGCTAGCTTTATGAATTTGGTAATGAAAAGTTAAATTTGGTAATGAAAGTTGAGGAGATTGGTAATGTGGCCGTTGCGATCTGGCAACTCTTGTTACCCCGCCATCATCAACAGTCACGCCAAACTCCGATCGAGAGCAGATGCTTATAGCAGTGCAAGCCACAGGTGCTTGTTTTTGTGCATAAACAGTGAACAAACTGCAATACCTCGGCACTAGAACACACGGGAATTTACAGTGTTGTGCAGTGTTAAGAAATTAGAATTCAGAGTTCAGAGGCTTAACTGTGGACTGCAAACTGGTGGTTCAAACCAGTCCAGAAGCCAGGGACTTGTAAGTACCCAGAATGTTTAATATTGTATAAACTCACCTCTAAAACCTAATTTTATGGTTCTTTTGCATTTATTTCAGTTTTTTATGTTCCTTATTGGTGTGATTTGGGTCTCAAATAGGTGCAATGCATGTCCAGAGGGAGTTGTATAGGTGTTTTTCTGAGTTAGGGTCCATAAGTACAAGTCCAGGAGGCTGGGGCCCAATATCTGGACAGGATCACTATCCGGACATGCCTTTGGCTCTATTACGTCGGATATTGGAGGGATTACTGTATATATACACAGTAATCACTCTAATATCCGGACGCCCAATAACCGAACATCCCCACTAACCGAACCTTATCGTCCTGGGATCAAACATTCCCAAAATGGTCCGAAAATCCAAAAAAATTGGAAAAAAAATCGATTTTTTGCCGTCCGTAATTTGAACTTGCTGCGCGCGCCGCGTGAGAGCATTGTTTTGGTTCGTCATTCCTCCGACGTCCGATAGAGCGCCGCTGCATCCTCCCCACTTCCCGCCTGTCTCTCACCGCGACAAGAGTCACCGCTCGACGTGAGTTTGCGGCTGTCTTCAGAGTCTTCTGTAGTCGGTACGCCATCACCACTACCCACCGATGCACCCCTTGGACGCCTGCCAGTGATACTCTCGGGCTCTGACAGTGAATAAACAGCAAGAACTTCTCCACTAGACCACACGGGAATTTTGAGTGTTGTGCAGTGAAAAAAACGGTGTGTTGTGTTAAGGTTTTCAAGTTGGGAGAAAAGACTAAGTAGAAAAGAAATTTAACGTAACTAACCTTCTTTGTTTTGGCTTTGGAAACTTAAAAAAACTTGGGAAAAGTTTATGTGCAACACTTAAATTTAATGGAACATTATTTGGACTAAAGTGAACACTGTGAAAAGAACGGACTTCTGTGTGTTAGTGACTAAGTTCAGTGCAAGACTTCAGGAAGAGTGTAGTGCAAGTGCTTCAGGAAATCGTTCTTACTGTCAGAGTCCGAGAGGAGGCGGTTATTCATCGAGGTGGCCAGGGACTTGCTGTAAGTAGCCAAAATGTTTCATGTTGTACTATTTCCCATACTATATTTACCAGAATGTTTCATACTGTATTTTTTCCCATACTATACTTACCAGAAAGTGTCATACTGTACTTCTTTCCATACTAAACTTACCTCATGCATGTGCAGTAGGAATGTGTTTTTCAGAGTTCAGTTAGGTTCGGTTAGGTTAGGTTCGGTTAGAGTCCATAAGTACCAGAATGTTTATTAATGTATGAACATACTTCTAAACCCACATTTTATGTGTCTATTGCATTTATTTCAGTCATTTATGTGCCTTATTGGTGTGATTTGGGTGTTAAATAGGTGCTATGCATGTCCGGAGGGAGTTGTATAGGTGTTTCTCTGTGTTAGGGTCCGTAAGTACAAGTCCATAAGCTGGGGCCCAATATCCGGACAAAACCAATATCCGAACCTACCGATGGCTCTATTGATCAGGATATTGGAGGGGTTACTGTATATATATATATATATATATATATATACACACACTAGTATATAAAATTTACTTCACTGCTCTATCATTTAGCAATCAAAACTTAGTATAGACTGATAGCTAAGGAATCACCTGCAACACCCACAATGAAAGAACGAAGCATGGCATGATATATATCAGAGGAGAGTAGGGTATGGACTTTGTATGGAGTGACTCACCTACAACATCCACAATCAAGGAATGGTGCCAGACACGATATGAGAGGAGAGTGTAGTATAGACTTGTGTGGAGGGTTGGCTACCAGAGGACTTGGGCCCCCACAGCTGGCCAGCACCACCAGACGCACTGATGATGCTCTGCCACGTGCCAATGCTGCTGCCAATGAGCATCTGTAGGTGTTCATATACAGTTAGTAAGATGGTAACTGCCAGCCCCACCTTACCCCATTTGGTGCCTAATGGTGTGAGGCTAGACTACTGTAGTCCACAACATTTACATGCAGGAGACCAACCTACACCCACGGTAGTACTTTACACAACAGAAAAGCCTTTAGTAACCTCTGGGACTCTGTGGTATAAAGGCTATAGTGCATTCTTACCTAACAGCCCTACCACAAGACCACAAGGCTCTTATACCGTTAGTCCTCCTTTATAATTGTTTCACATGAAGTTGTTACATTATTTAGCTGCTGATGAATTTACATCTATTTTTCACTTACTGTTGTTCACAGTGTATTATAAATAAACTGTGAAGTGTTAAATGTGTAATCTTTATGCTTTAAGCCTTTCACATGAACCAGAAGCATGACTCTCAATAACAGATGCTTCACACTAAGCAGCATTTTGCCTGCACACATCCTTGACTTCACGTAAACACTAACTGGATGTTATCATTCAAAAGCAATAAATAATCACAAGTATCTGCAGTCTGACTATTCAAGCAATTGGTCATCGTGTATTTAAAATATACCATCAATTTAAGACAATTTTTATTGGTATTTACTGAACTTCTTATGCTGACAAGCCTCCATGATCAGCTGTGTTGAAATGGGCAACAAAGTCTGTTAGTACAAAATCTCAATCAGTAAGATGCTCCATCTGGTAAAGTCAAGGGAAAATAATTTTTTTAAAAATCATAGGTATCTATGATACAATAATGAAAGTTAAATATAGTTTAACAGTAAAGCAGCAAGAAACGTTATGCCTCGCTCAGAGGTACTTCTTAATGAAGTGCAAGGGGGGTGCAAGGAACAGCGTGCTGGACTGAAGAGGTGAGACAGGCTGTGGCACAAAAGATGAAAGCATACAATGAATGGATGAGAAATAGGGGTGTGGAAGAAGTTGAGAGGCAGAAGAGAGAGTTATATGTTGAAAGAAAGAGAGAGGTGAAAAGATTAGTAAGTGAGAGTAAGAAGAGAGTGGATGAGGAATTTGGAAGGAATGTAAGTGTAAAGTGGAGGGACTGTAAGAAAATGTTCTGGAAAGAGGTGAAAAGAGTAAGACAGGATGGAAGTGAATGTGAGTTAGCAGGGGAGTGAAAGATAAAAATGGTAGATTACTAGTGGAGAAGGGAGAAAAAGTGAGCAGATGGAGAGAACACTTTAAGGAATTGTTGAACATAGAGGATGGAAGTAATGCGAGTATAAGTGGCTGGGGAATGGCTGGGAGAAGGAGGGAGGTGAGAAGACAGGAAGAAATCAGTAGGATAGAAGTTGTGGAAGCAATGAAGAAAGTTAAATTGGGGAAAGCCCCAGGAATTGATGGAGTGTGTGGTGAAATGCTGAAGCATGGGGGAGAGATAGTAGTAGAATGGATGTGGAAGATATGCAGATTGGCCTGGGAGGAAGGTAGCGTCCCGGAGGATTGGAAGTCAGGTATAATTATTCCCTGGTACAAAGGAAAAGGGGAAAAAGAAGTGTGTGGTAATCATAGGGACATTTGTCTTCTTAGTATAATAGGAAAAGTGTATGGTAGGATACTTATTGACAGAATTAGAGAAAGAACAGAGAAATTAGTTGGAGAAGAACAGGGAGGCTTTAGGAAGGGAAGAGGTTGTGTAGATCAGATATTCATTCTTAGATCTTTAGTGGAAAAGTTTCTAGAGAAGGAAAAGAAGTTGTATGCAGCTTTCATGAATTTGGAGAAAGCATATGACAGGGTGGATAGACAAGGATTGTGGAAAGTGTTAAGAATATATGGAGTAGATGGGAAGTTGTTGAATGCTGTGAAGAGTATGTACGATGGTGCGAAGGCTGCAGTGCGTGTGGATGGTGAACTAAGTGAATTTTTCTCTTTGAAAGTTGGGTTGAAACAGGGATGTGTCATGTCTCCATGGTCGTTCAATCTGTACATGGATGGGGTAATAAAAGAGGTACAAGGTAGGGTAGTGGATGTTGGAGTGGCCCTGGTGAGAGAGGATAGTGTTTGGAAACTCCCTGTACTGTTGTTTGCAGATGATACTGTGTTGTTGAGTGAAGACAAAGGGGAGCTGCAAGGCTTGGTGGATGAGTTTGGGAGAGTGTGTAAGAAACGGAATCTAAAGGTGAATGTAGGGAAGAGTAAAGTGATGGTTTTTGAGAGAGGTGAAGTCAGTGAATGTACAGTGAGGTTGGATGGTGAGGAATTGGAAAATGTGAGTACGTTTAAGTACTTGGGTAGTGTGATGAGTAAGGATGGAGGTTTGGAGGGTGAAGTGCTTGAAAGGGTACAGCAGGGAAGAAAGGTTGCTGGTTCTTTGAAAGCAGTGATAAGAAACAGGGAAGTGAGCATGGAAGTGAAAAAGTTACTACATGACAGTAATGTGATACCAACTCTAACGTATGGAAGTGAAGCTTGGACGTTGTTGGAAGGACACAAGTCAAGAGTGAGAGCAGTGGAAATGAGTTATTTATGAGGAGCCTGTGGAGTCACATGGAGAGACAGGCTGACGAATGAGGATATAAAGGAGCGTTGTGGTGTGGATGTGGATGTGATAGGAAGCGTTATGAGGAACACACTGAGGTGGTTTGGCCATGTGGAGAGGATGGAGGGTGAAAGACTGACGAAGAGAGTGTATGTGAGTGAGGTGGAGGGGGAAAGAGGGAGGGGGAGGCCGAGGATGAGATGGAGGGATGGGGTGGAGAGGTATATGAGAGAGGGGGGTGTGAGTTGGGAGCAGGGCAGTGAAATGGCGGGGGACAGGGCGACTTGGAGGCGATTTGTTTGTGGCCACCCCGTACGGGACTGAGGCGTCTGGCAATAGATAGATAGATAGTATCCTACACTCCTCATGGGGCAACGTAGGATTGGATGATGGCTGGATGGATGGTAATTCAGTACAGTGTTCCATTTCTAGTCCAAAACCTTTATTCATTACAGTCACTCAATATGCCAGAGATATATTTTTTATTTTATTCTTCTATCAATCTATCTATCGCCAGATGTCTTAATCATATAAGAGGTTGCCACAAAATGGATAGCCTCCATGTCACCGAGTCCTCTGCCACCCTCCTCCAACTTACTCTTGCCATATGCAAACGATTTAAGTTACTGGATGTCTTCTAGTGAAGGGGCTAGTGAAGGCTAAGGTACATTAAATTCCTCTAGAGCTAAAATCATCTCCCAGGTTCAATAAAACAGTGTGGTGGTAACATTAATACATACAAAATATGTCACCAGACAAAAGAGGTTAATGGGGTCAAAGGTTCTGCAATGCAACACATTCAGGTAAACTTCCCTACATGATGGCAAAACCAAATGTTGATGAAGTCACCCATAATCAGGACCACACACACACTTAGGCGCATGAAATTTGAAGTGTCTTAGCTGGAGACAACAATAAGTCTCCTTAGTTACTAATCACATAAACTCCCCAGTCTGACTCCTCTTGGCCATCAACTGAGATGAGAGAAATAAGGGATTAATGTCTCTGGCCTAACTCCACTTGGCATTGTGTTCTACGTGGTATATGTGGCTTCATTGCACCTATTCCTTAGTGATTTATATACCATTTGGCACATAATATTCTCTTTTATGTTATTCATGTCATTTTAATGTTGACATAGTTTGCATTAGTTAGCATATGAGAGAATATTAAGATCTATCTATCTATATACCTAAGCTTTTTTTTACCCTGGGAGAAGATGAAGTGCTATGAAGCCTCTTACATTGTTTAAAATACAATCCTTTGTCATTACCTTAGCTGAATGGGGTTAGGGATCTTTTAAAAAAGTCATAACTCACCCATATCCGTGACCAATGACAACACACTTGCGTCCCTGTGGCACAAACAGGTCAAACACAAGGGTGACCTGATCCAGCATCTGGGAGAATGTGTACTGACTTGGGTCCTTGGGTGCTGAGCTTAACCCATGACCCATCATGTCAGGCGCCACCACCTGTACCAAACACCAAGGTACGTATTACGAATGTGTAGTATTTCATGCAGTTTTACATTACCTTATGCAATTGAAAAAAAATTATTTTGACTATTGCCAAATCATTCAGATCATCATCATCATCACCCTACTTTTCTATCCTATCTTTAACTCACAGTTTTGTTAGGTATAACTTTCCCAAAAACCAACAGCCTTAACAAGACCAACAGGTCTATTGATGTTTGCTTCCCACTCTATAATCATCGCCATCATAACCCTTTTTTTTCACTCATGGATGGGGAAAGCTATGATCATGAAAACATGGAAAGTAAAAAAAATGGTTGAACCTACATGGCCAGTTAGAGAGACTAGGCATTCATGCACTACTCATGTGCCCAGTCCTGGGGCTGCAACTTAATGGCCTATCTAGCTGTACATATTTTTTTCCTGGAAAATTTTCTTAATAGCTACTTTTCACACATGCAGTATGTCAAACACTCAAAACAGCAAATACCACATTAAGAACACACTGACAACAAACATGGCAGTTGCAGTTAATATGGATAAGATGTATATCTGATAGTTTCACATAACCTTACGTGATTTAATAAAACCATATACAGCAACATGTTATCATTTTAACATAATGTACTGTGTACTGCACATATGAGAGAGAAACAGGAGTAAAGTGTAGTAATGTAAAGTAATATTCAACCCAGCTCTCTTACTACTGTACTTCGTTTCAGTATGGTCTCAGCAGTCATGAAGGGTCAAGTGTGTGCTTCCTAGGACTGAGGACCTGATTTCCTATTATTAAAAAAAAAAAAAAAAAAAAAAAAAAAAAAAGGCTGGACACATTCTGGATGCTTCTAGTCACATTATGGCAAGAGAGGTGACATGACCTTGATGTCGACTGTACTAGGACAAGGTATGGTTGTGGTGGTGGTTGTAGAATCCACTGCTTGCTACTTTCCAAATGCAGTATGAAGGGGTTCACCACCATGGGTGCATAAAGTACTTCACACGTCCGCATTTGGCATCACGTTATGCCAAGTTGGATAAGTTTGTTGCAGTATTACTCATGATACCCTGTTCTTGCATAGTATCATCACATTTTGCCATGGACAGGATATCTTTTTACAATAATGAACAAATCAAAACTCTAAACAACACACTGGGGTACAAACAGGTTATAAAAGTTGAGTATTACAAGAGATAAAAGTGGCCATGGAAAGGTTAATCCCTTCAATCTAGTGTCATTTTAAAATTCATTCATGTTATCTCCTGATCATATTATTCAGCCTGGTTGAGACTTTCTGAACTGCAAGGGTTAGATACAGCCCTTATCAACCCCTTCACTACCAAGGTGCTCTTTTAAGCTTAATACAATCATCTGGTAGCAGCAACAACTAACTAAACATAACATCACCACACTAAAGATGTTAATACTGTACACCTGACTCTCGATTTCCAGGACTAAAAGGGAGGGAGACCAGCCTGGGAACCCCCGAAGTCCGGGAATCTCACAAGTCCGGTCCCACATACCATTCCCCGGACCATTACCATACTTTGTCTGAATTCTCCAATACTGTCTGGCAATTATTCTGATATTCCAGAGCATTCTGGAATGTAGACTACCTATACCAACATAACTAAAATACACAGTACATAAAATATTAACAATGACACAGTAACAATAATAATAACTGACACAATAGTGGTATTTTGCTGGCTACAACCCTAAGAATGGTTGGTTAGATAGTTGTTGCTGAGAATGTGAAGGATATGACAGAAGATCAGAAAGCCGAGGAAAAGGAGGAAAATGAACAAGGAATGGAACACCACAAGGTGAGCCAACCACTCATCAGTTGACCGAGTTACAAACACGCAATCAAATGTGATCTCGATCTTGGACCGAACCGGCAATTTTAACTGGAAAATATTTTAATATTTATCATCATGTAGGTTTGCACACCCAAGTATTTGAAATTCAGTAAAAAATTTGTGCTTAATTTAATTATTAATAGAAAATCAGAATTCAGAGAGAAAATTTCTTAAAGTTAGCAGAAGTGTTTTGCCTCTAGCCTATAACTTGCCTTGACGGACTTTTGTCTTGTATAAATATCGATTTACAAAGCAGATACATTTTTTTTGTATAAAAATATTTATGAAAAACAGAAGTCTGTCAAGGCTGTTTTGAAAAAGTGTTCCCCTGAACTTGCCTCTGTTCTAGTTAAATTATTAAGACTATGCATACGTACTTCTTCATTCCCAAATTCATGGAATGAAGCCAATATCCACCCAATTCTGAATGGAAGTTCCTCTGACCCCTCTGACTACAGACCAATAGCTGTCACATCTTCTCTTGGTAAGGTATTTGAAACTTTAATTAATAAGCACATTTAAACATCTTGAATCCAACAACTTAATTGGTGATAGACAATATGGTTTTTGCCAAGAAAGATCCACCATTGACATACTCAATCTCCTAACTCATACCATCCATCAATCAACTGACCTACATGGAGAAACTCATGCAGTAGCTCTTGATATTTCTAAAGCTTTCGATAGGGTAGGGCACCGTTCCCTGCTGTCCAAACTCCCTTGCTATGGACTAACATCTTTTGTTCCTTTGATTTCCTCATATCTCAGTGACAGGAAAATAAGAGTAAAAGTAGATGATGTATATTCCAATTTCCACTCAATTAACGCCGGCATTCCACAGGGATCAGTTCCGGTGCCAACCCTATTCCTGGTTCATATTAATGATCTCTTATCTGTCACCCACAATCCCATCCACTCAAATGCAGATGACTCAACACTACATAGTCCACTCACACTCAGACACCCATTTACAAAGTCTAATATCTCTACCTCTTAACTCAGTACAGCCATCTCCGTAAATCAAGACCTATCTACAATCAGTGAATGGGAACAAAACAACCTTGTCTCATTTAATGCTAGTAAAACTACATATATACAATTTACTAATATACAGATATTGCCAGATTTGTATATTACCTTCAGTGCTACTGATATTCCCATCTCCAAAAGGATTGAAATTCTCGGTGTCTCACCAATGCCCTCAGCTGGATCTCTCATGTTAGATCACTTGTTAAAACCGCCTCAAAGAAACTTGGACTAATGTACAGAGTCTGTAACTTCTTCACTGACGAGCAGTTAGCTGTAATTTATGTCATGTGCGCTCTCAGCGTGAATATTGCTCATCCTTGTGGAATGGATGTGGAGAGGTTGCATTAAAACAACTAGACAAAATGCAGAACAAAGCTGTTAGAATTATTTAACAACCCTGCCATTAGAAAGAAACCACCTCCCCTACAAGTAAAAAGGAATGTTGCTTCCCTTGCATTATTTTACAGATATTTTTATGGCAAATGCTCAGACAAAGTTGTGCCTGTGGTGCCACCTCTCCATGCCTTCCCTCGTGCTACACAGGCATCTGGCAGTGCTCATGACTGGAATGCCACTCAGTCATACTGCAGAACTTCTGCCTATCAGAATTCTTTCATTCCCTGTACTGCATCTCTTTGGAACACGCTTCCCCAGAGTTGTTTCCCTCCAAACTTCAACCTACAGTTGTTCAAGTCTAACTGTTACAGATATTTTATGAACAGAGGACACCAGTAATCTGGTGAATGGATTATTAATTTTTATTCATTTGTCTTTCCTTCCTCTGTTCTGTAAAAAAAAAAAAAAAAAAAAAAAAAAAAAAAAAAACCTGATGATCTGAAGAGGAAATATCTGCTAACATTGGCACATTTTAGCTCTGAACCTAATTTTTAAATTAAGTTCTATTAAGTACATTTTTTTAAGGCAGATTTCAGATAATTAGGTGTGTATGAGCCACTGTGGTGAAAAAAATTAAAATATTTTCCAGGGAAAAGTGCCAATTCGGTATTTAGTCACACCGAGTTGGGTGAGCTAAGGGAGTAGGAATGGATCTCACTGACTCAGTCTATAAGAGAAAAAATATATATATTTTTTATTACTTATGAACTATATTGTGCCCAAGCCTTCCTTAAATTTTACTGTGTTATGCAATAAACTATTTTTGTGGCAATTGGGAAAGGTAACAAGCACGTGGGATATTGCCACAAGTTACGACCTGGTGGGGAGAAGCAGGTTGGTGGCCAAGATGCATTTCATGTATGAAAATATCTTCTTGTGTGTGTTACGAATGGCCTCTATTGAGTGAAAACCTTGCTAAAATTATACTGTGTTGTGCAGCAGACTGCTTATAGTTTTATATGAGAGAATAATGGCTGGACTTGTGTGAGAATCCCGGACCTGTACGGGCATCTGTCCGGCATTTGATAATATTGTCCGGCCTCAGCCTGTGTCCGGGAAATACGAAAACCGGGAAATAGGGGTATGAGAAATCAAGGGTCAAGTGTACTTAAAACTCTGCTGCACCAAAGTGTTACATGAACCACAGAATTTCAGTTAATGCACCTTAAAACTTTCCTATTCACAAGACTGGATAATAACACAATTCCTCATACCTCATATCCACAACTGACAAAATACCACAGCTGCTGCCTCCAACTGTCACTGCTGCCACCCATACCATGCAGGAACAGCAACAGTGGCTTTTGCTGTAAGAAATCGTAGATAATATGTACAGCTACACAAAAAGTATCTGAAAATTTTCCATTTTTACATTTTGAAACAAGAATGAAAAGTTTGAAAATATTCTCCAGGAACTTTAACTGAATGTGTATCCTTGCTACTTTCAGTAATACACCATTAAGAATGAACTTGATACAACTTATAAATTATACATTTCATTCACAAACACCTGCTATATTAAAAAGGGTAAGACTGAAAGAATGCAAGAATTAATCACTGGACTGAAGGTACACTTTTGACACAGGGCAAGTTTTCTTTACAAAGAACAATAAAACTGGAAGCCCTCCTGGCTGAGTACATAAGCTTTACTGTTGCCACCAGATATTTTTCTTCTGCTTAAGCCACAATTTTTGTATTGTGTTAGGAAGGTTAGATTAATCTTCATTCACTCATCCATTATGAAACTACCCTCATAAGCTGAATGGAACTGTATGGTACTATAAAAAATACAATGGAAGATGATATACTCAGGCACAAAGGATTAACTTACTTTTAAAAATATAATACCATAACAACAACAACAACAACAACTATACAGTAATAACAATTTGTATCATTTAAAGGGTTCCAACACACTTGCATGCACTGGCCTTGGTTACCTAATGGTGGCTTTCCATTCTGCTCGATCTCTGGCTGCCTCCCTAGTCAGTCCCTTACCCTGAGGTCACTCTTGATGACCTTGTTCCAGATCTTCTTTGGTCTGTCTATCGCATACAATAATAACAATAACAATAATTATTTCATTCATTCATTCATTATCTAATCCAGTGTTGCCCCATGAGAAGCATAGGAGCCCGGGGCTAGGCAAGTTAGTCCTGACATGTAAAATGAGAGTGACCAGCCATACTCATCTCTGACTGGCATTATGTGAGCAATAAACCCCAACCAACCCTTGGATATGAACCTGCACCGGCTCAATCTGTCTGGAGCACCGTAATTACCCACAAAGACACCAGGCACCATAATTTGGTTATATGGTTACCACCCAGCAAAGTAAATGGTTTTCTGGTGTACAGAAAGCCACTTGATTTGTCACTCAATGTAAAGTCACCTATAGACAGAAGGAAGAGGAAAGAATTAAAAAAGATAGACTGAAGAGGAAGGAAGGAAAGAAGGAAGGAGAAGAGAAAAGGGCAGGCATCTGAGAGCAGCACTACAATGAGTGAGTGCATGGTGAGCATCCCCACCTACCACAATAACAATAATAATAATAAAAAGTGACATAATAGATTTACTGCACATGGGAGATATGCTTCCTCGAATTTTACCACTAGAATAAATATCAAATCTTCTAGTCGACAGAAAGATGAGGAGTAAACTAAGAATGACATGTATGTACATTTCCAGCCAAAACTAGATATCTGATGGAGAGCAGGGTAATTTTAAGCATTTCTCTTTTCAGGGACCAGGTTATGTTTCCCTATTCAAAATCATTAAACATCTTATAAACTACACACAATATACTGGACATAAAAACACGTGTACTGTACTATCATACTGAGTATGGGTTCCAAGGCATAATTTACTTTAATGCTTAACCTATTCAGCCCTGGAGGCATCCCTTAATCATCATTATACATCCTGACTTTTCCTCCCACCTAAGAATGGAGTGGGGGAATCCACAATGCAGGTAAATTATATTAAGGGGATTCAGTTCATTTTTTTGGTTGAAAATGAAATAAAGCATCAATTTACAGAAATTTTACTGGATAATAGCTATATTTGGCAAAGCTAATCCCTGAGCTTTATTTGTAAATGATTAATTTAATCACTGATATTTTTAAAATGATTATATGTTTACTCACTAATGTGTAGTAGCCAGTGAAAGTTAGGGTTAATTATAGTAAGATTTTACGGAATATTTTTTTATTTTTTTCATGTATCGTCCTGAAACTTTCTACACACTTAAGTGGGTATCATAGCCATTATCCAGTACAGTTTCATGTAGATTAATGCATAATTTCATTTTCAATCAAAAATCTGAACTGAAGCCCCTAAAAAAAAAAAAAAAAAAAAAAAAAAAAAAAAAAAATGTTGTGCTTCACATCACAGGAAAACTTAGACAGTTCTGTACATAAAAAAATATATTATCATGTACACTTCAGAACTAAGGCAGTTAAAAAGTTTATAATAACTGCTGGTGGTCTAGTGGATTATGGTGCTCCAAACAGATGTGACCCATAAAGATTTACATTTGAGGGTTAGTTGAGGTTTATTGCTCAAGATGTTACTCAGGGAAGGATAACTGGCACTTCAGCCTTAAATATCTGGACAAAACAACCAACTGCCAGACCCCTATGCTCCTGATATGGTCACAAAGGAATTAAAAGCGAAAAGATATATCAAGATTTATGAAAAGTACTAGTACCTTAACTTTACACTCAGCAGTGTTATGACAGAACTCTGAATCATCGTGTGACGTGTGTCGCTGCCACCAGAACACCAGCTGCCTTGCTTCCTGCATGTGATCATAGGGGGGCTCCTCCTCCTCTTCCAACTCCCGCTCCACCAGGCGACGCAGCATGCCAGGGGTAATGTCACCTGGGCCATCAGCACCAGGGAATGGAGTGGGGCACGGGTCTTGAGGGGCTGACTCCCTAGGGAATCGGGGGCTTGCAGACTCATTTGCACTATCACCATTACTGTTGTTCTTGTTTTCTGCACAGGTGAAAAGTATGGAATTTAGGTATACCACTCAACAACCTTTTTTCTCTTTAAATACAGGGTACTGGACTTGCTGTTGACAGTTCCCTGACCTCTATACTTTAGGTTAACACCTCATCCTGTTATAATTTTATTCACAGAGGCTCCAAAATACAGTACAGTACTGGTATGCACTGGCCTTCGTCACCTATGGCTATTCCCCCTCCTTTTATTTGTTTCAAGGGTACTGGTTATGCTGCTGATACCTGTCCCACTTTCATACATTCTCATTCATTGATTTCTGATTACAGGTACTAAATTGCCCAATGCTTGGGTGACAAAAGGGAAGTCAGGATCATGAGATGTGCATATCAGGATCAAGGGTCTTTCTCATACAGGACACGAATCAGTAGAGATGGACTTCCCACTTCCAATTTCTTCCCTTCTGCATTGTTCAATCATTCATTAAGAAAGGCTCTCATGTACTTGCATGTGTCAGCCTTGGTCACCTAATGGTGGCTCTCCATGATGCTTGATCCCAAGCAACCTCCATATTCAGTTCCTTATCCCTGAGATCACAGTATGACCTTGTTCCAAGTCTTTTTTGGTCTGCCTCTCACAACTCTACCCTCTGCATTCACACCTCTCATCCTTTGCACTCAGTTACAATGTTACAAAGAAACCTATACCATATATGATGGATGGTGGGGTCATCACAGCCCCTACAAAACCTACATGTTATAGCCAGCTACCCTCTTTGGTGGTAAATCCAGTTAATGTTGCAAATTTATCACTGTTATCCTATCCCTGCTTTTTATGAGAGTACAAGAAGATTCAGAAGCTAAAAAAAAAAGGAAATCAAGTATGAGGAAGAACTATTAAAGAGTGTGCAGTGAAATGGATCACATATCATTGCACTTGCTGTTCATATTCTACAATTAAACCCAATTTCCTTATATTCATTAGTGGGGTACCTAATCTGCTGGCCAACTGTCTCCATATATGTCCCATAGCTCATACAGTCAAGAACCCAAGAGGTTGTAAATATTCAGCCATTTAAACTTCAAACAGGTGTTCCAAAAGATATCTTGTAGATATCCTGTATTACAATGAAGGACTGTCTACGTTCTGTGACTGAGTTGCATGGGGCTAAGTACACTGTGGTATAACATGGGGAGTGTGTCCTGTGCTGTTATTTGAATTTGGCATTGATACTGGTGTGGAGAAGGGTGATGGACATATCGTATTGGTAATGGACATACTGTTTTCTGGCATGGTGTAATATGTGAGATGCACACTCAGCGATATAAGTTTACCATTTCTACACTCTCACTGCCCTCTGGTGGCTAACACTCTAAAGCTGAGAGAGACTTAGTCCACAGACAACTTTCTTTTTATATGATGCATCTATGAGAAAAAAAAAAGTCCTGACAAGTGTGATGTGGATGCAGTGGATTACAGTATTAAAAAAATCTGACTACACTTCTGGGGTACTGTGAAAAAATTACTCTCTGGCCACAAATTCAGAATAAGAGTAACAATTACAGTATGTATCTGTGTTAAGGGGCATCAGTTCAGAGTTTTGGTTGAAAATGAAATTATGCATTAATCTACATGAAACTTTACTGGACAATAGCTATGATACCTACTTAAGTGTGTAGAAAGTTTCAGGACGATAAATGAAAAAAAATAAAAAAATATTAAGTAAAATCTTAATTTATTTAAAATAACTTTTACTGACTACTGCTCCTAAGTGAGTAAACATAAATCATTTCAAAAATATCAGTGATTAAATTAATCATTTACAAATAAATCTCAGGGATTAGTTTTGCCAAATATAGCTATTATCCAGTAAAATCTCATGTAAATTGATGCATAATTTCATTTTCAACTAAAAATATTTCCCACAGGTACCTCCCTTTCCTTGGGGGAAGCAGCCTAGGTATATAGATAGATAGATAGATAGCAGAGGGTAAAGGAAGGACATGTTTTCAAGGCACTGTTAGAAACCATTCATCATTTTGTAGTGTACCGCATAGTTGCATGAAAGGGCAGATTTTTTTTGCTGAAGATGTGAACACTGTATGGTATCTTTAATATTCAATTCACCTTTATGAGGGAGTAATACATATTCATATTCTAGTGCTTATAAATCTTACTTTTTTGCCTAAGTTAATCCTGTTCCTATTTTTTATTTTTTTTTAAAGCACCTCCATGGCCGTTTAATATATACATGGATGGGGTTGTAAAGGAGGTGCAACGTAGGGCAGTGGATGTGGGGGTGGCTCTAATGAATGAGGGTGAGATTTGGAAGATTCTGGTGTTGTTGTTTGCTGATGATACAGTATAGTTGAGTGAAGATGAATGGGAGTTGCAGGGTTTGGTGAATGAATTTGGGACAGTGTGTAGGAGGAGGAAGCTGAAAGTTAATGTAAACAAAAGTAAAGTTATGGTGTTTGAGAGGAATGAAGTCACAGAATGTACAGTGAGGCTGAATGGTGAAGATATGGAGAATGTGAGTGCATTCAAGTACTTGGGTAGTGTGATGAGTAAGGATGGAACTTTGGGGGATGAAGTGCGTGAAAGGGTACAGCAGGGAAGGAAGGTTGTTGGTTCACTGAAAGCAGTGATGAGAAATAGGGAGGTGAGTATGGAAGTTAAGAAGTCACTGCATGATAGTATTGTGATCCCTACCCTGACATATGGAAGCAAGGAATGGACCTTGCAAGAGGGGAACATGTCAAGAGTGCGAGCAGTGGAAATGAGTTACTTGAGAGGAGCATGTGGAGTGACATGGAAGGACAGGTTGATGAATGAAGAAGTGAAGGAATGTTGTGGGGTGGATGTGGATGTGGTTGAGAAGATTAGGAGAAATACACTGAGGTGGTTTGGGCATATGGAGAGAATGGAGAATGAACGACTGACTAAGAGGGTGTATGTAGGTGAGATGGAGGGAGGGAGAGGGAGGGGTAGACTGAGGATGAGGTGGAGGGATGGAGTTGAGAGGTATATGAGGGAGGGGGGAGTGAGTTGGGGGGAGGATAGTCAAATGGTGGGTGACAGAACGACTTGGAGGCGTTTTGTTGCGGCCACCCTTTGTGGGATTAGGGCGTCGGGCTATAGATAGATAGATAGACCTTTGGAGTGTTTTCATGTTTGTGTCTGATGTACAGTATCAGGAATGCAACTTGGGTTAGCATAATTTTAGATTATGTAAATAATCTGTTCATAACTGATAGCTATTCATAGTTTTGCTGTGTGCCATAAATGGTGTTTCTGAGTGCTGTCAGAGCATTAAGTCTGATACAGGCTATGGCACTGAAGCTATTAGTGTAAATTACGTATATTGTATACAGCAAGACTTAAAACACTGGTTGCCACAATGAACAGTATCTTGTACCATAATATATACAGTACATTACAGTGGGGTCTCCCCATCTGCGAGAATATGGTCAACAAAATGTGCCGCATGTTGGAAATTTTGCATATCAGAAACCACTGAATCAATGGATATAAATGTATATAGTCAACACCTCACCTTATCTTTGTCATTTACAGTACTTCCCATTACTGACTATCCTTTTAAGAAAGACTTTTGCTCAAAGAAAGATAACAGAATTGTGAATGTTGTGTGCTGGGTAGCACTCCATTTGTATAACTGTGAGACTGGCAACCTTATTGTGCCCATCCACTTGCTGGCCTCCATAAGTCTTGATGGTTCATAAAATCTGCTCCCTGTTCTTGAGAATGTTCCTCATTGTCGATTCACCTAAGCCAAGCTCTTGTCCCATGTGTTCCCTTAACCTTGCTTAATCAACTCTACGACCTTCATTTTCATCTCCAAAGTGATCCTCTTATTCCTGTAATGAAGCACTGGGGCCATAACAGGTGTGCAAGAGCAGGTCTTGTGCAATGCTAAAAACACCACAATATGTGAATGCAGCGCGGACAGATGCAGACTGAGAATCGAGACTTGACCTGAGAAACGGCATGAGGGAGGGAAAGGCTGGGAAACCGATCAGCCATCTGGTGGTGGCTTCGGATACTACCATTTTGAGAGGAAATGCTGTTTTTCAGAGGACGGATTCGCATTTTATAATCACATTTCGCATATTAAAAAATTTATTTCCTGAGTTGAGTTGCATATTAAGCGTTTTGCATACTGAGATCCCGCACAATGGGAGACCCAACTGTATATCATTTAATACAATACACAGACAGTTTTACCAACTATAAAGCATATGTAATAAATCAAATTATACGACACACACATGATACCCACCTTGTTCCAGCTGGTCTTGCGGCAGCACCTGAGGCACCTCAAGTGACAGTGCAACATCCTGGCCTTGGGGAACATGGCCAATGGATATGGCATGCACGGCTGATATGTCCATTTGTACATTGTTCTTCCCTATGTCTATCTCACTGTCTGTTGATCCCCTCCTCTTCAAGTGGGATGAACCACAGTTTCCAGGATTTACTGTTTCATCCGCTGCTTTTGCCCCAGATGAATTATCAAAATCAGTAAAATCTGAACTTTCCTCATGGCCATCAAATCCAAGGTTGATGATTCCCTCTTTTTGGTCATAGTGATAACCAACACTGTGTTCTGTGGGGGTTGTTGGGGTTGAACATCTGGCTGTCTGAGTCTCGGATATCTGACAGAGTGGGGAACTGATAGGGTTATGTCTTGGCACAACATCTGGCAGCTGCAGTGAAGGATTATTCATTTCACTACTAATTTCCTCAGGTAATGTGTCCCCTTCATGCTCTGGGGTTGATGGCAGTGCACAGGCACCTTCCCCTATGAGTGAAGTGTCCTTATCTTGGGTCACTATAATTCCTCCTCTGTAAGTCATAGACATTTTAGAAAGCTTGAGTGTAGGGAGAGAATGGCTTTCATGAAGCATATTTTTTACAGTTTCATTTTTGCTTGATTCTCCTCTCAGGGAGCCATTGTTACCAGGGTCTGTGTAAGACTCACTCAGACTGTTCTGCTGTGCTTCTCCATTTGATTTTGAATGTCTCAATTCATTTCTGAGACTGTTCTGCTGGGAACCATTTTTGGAACTATTCCCACCAAAGTCACCCTTACTCGAGTCAAAACGAAGAAAGTCTGGCCTGAGGGAGTTGGAGGCTTGCCTGTGAATCGCCATTAAGGAGCTGCTGAGTGAGAACTTACTGCTTCCAGAACGAGATTGTGGTTTGGGGCTCCCGTTGTTGGATTTTGGACTGTTATTTCTACTTGACAGTTTTGGGCTACAGGGACACGATCTAGATTGCCTTGGACTGTACATGGGAGGCGCTAATCTCATACTGGCATCGGGAGAACTACTGCCATCGTTTATGTCCATGCTAACCCCATCGATCACATCCTGTGTCACTGCTTCCTCTGCAAACAAAGAGAAGCTGGTGCGTAGTTCATTGTCCATCACACGGTAAGCTCTGGCCAACTGCTCATCACTTGCACTGTACCTGTCACAAATATTAATCAGAAGGTTAATAATACTTCAAAGACTATAAAAAAACACCCACATACTGAAGCTGTGTTTATTGTGAGGATATGACTGTTTCAGCCTGACTTAGACCCTCTTCAAGCACTATTGCATTTTGAAAATAAACACAACTTCCAAAATGTGCATATGGTTCCTTCCATTTGAACAATTTGAGGCAAAGTGAAATCAAGAAGATCCTATAGGGTTAAATATCAAATGTTTCAATATAGTGACATCCTTTTAATATAATCATGGTATCTCTTGATGAATTTATTCAGCTTGGGAAAGTCTTACTGAACTGAAGAGGTTTGACACAGTCTTCATAAAACTCTTCACCAGGCAAAGTCTTTCCTAAGTTGAATATAATCATCCAGAGGTAATAAGAATAAAATAAAATAAAACACTGTCACAGTACAGGGATTCACACACATTTCTCTTTGTCTTCCTGTCACATGAGTGGAACTTAACTCCTTCAGTAAAATCTCATGACATCTGTTCCTACATTACCCATGCTATTTTTAGTATAAGAAATGTATGTGTTGCAAAACTTCACAACTTTTTCTAAGCAACTGGTCCTGTAAAAATTGCAGAAAACTGGCAAATCAACTTTAGAGGCATGAGGAAACATTTAGGTAATTCTTCCTATGACCTACTGTGGACATAACACTAAATATATAACTAAATAAATGAATGACTGAACAGCTATATATAAAAAATAAAAATAAATAATATATAGCAAGGAATTACTATACTTGCTAAACTACCTAATGGCTTTACTAAGAAAGCCCTCGTAGTGAATGAGAATGCCTCTATTAACCCTTTCAGTAGAGAATTATGACCTTTTTTTAAATCTTTAATCCACTACTATCAGACAAAATCATCATGCCTAGAGGAAACCCCTCATAATGAATGACTCAGAAACAGTATGGTACTGTATTCATTCTCTCTGTGGTGGAGAGGAATGCCTTCATGTGGTGGCACTGATTTGACAGGGTGGTTCCACTGCTTGGTTGTACATATCCCTGAGTTCCCTCCCTATCCCCCCCCAAAAGAGGATGGCAGGAGAAAGCTAATTTCAACCTGCAGTTCAGTGGGTTCACATCCAGATGAGCCAGGGGTTGCGGCTACTGTACAATTTCAAATCTTTTCAGTACCGTGGTGTCACTTAAATCCTATTCTCATCATTAAACAATCTTATTCAGCTTTGGAGAGATCCCTGATGGTGGAATGATTTTATGTCTTTTTGGTACAGATTAAATCAGTTCTATCTGACCCCATCATTCCCATAATGCAATTTTTATTCTACTCTTGCTACCTCATAACAATCTCAGCCAACTTAGGAAAAACTTTTCAAGGCTAAAAGATCTGATACACATTTCATTAACTCCTTCATCACTACGGTATAGTCGGTTTACTTTCACCTGAGGGAACTAGGTCATAGTTACGTGAAATTCGATGATGCTATGTTATGAGGTAGGAACGAGTCTCCTTGGAGAGTAGTCAGGTTTTCCTTTCAAAATGATTACACCTGGCCATTAAGTGAACTGAAAGGAGTTGAGGATCTTTGTCATATGAGTGTAAATGCACTATAATAATCCATCTTAAACTGTAAAATATCACCTGTAGGTAGCAAAAAAAAAAAATAAATAAATAAAAATAAATAAATAAAAATAAAAATAATAATAACACCTGGCTGAGGGGGTTTGGGGGTTTGTGCTATACTGTACAGTACTGTCCACGATGCATACACTTTTCAGTGAATGACGTCCAAACATTATGTATATCATCACAATCAATTCCAAGTGACTAAAGACATGGCCTTCTGTCTGAGAGTGAGTTTAATCCTAGGCTGTGGTAGGGAGGAGTCTGATGATCAAAATATCATTAAAAACAGTTTACTCATCTTCCACATTATCCAACAACTTGTCATACAAACATCCCTGTTGATACCATCATAGCAGTCCTGAATGAGGCAGCCCTAGCATTATTCAGTAATGACAATGAGTACTCATGCTGATGTGATGACATGAATGAATGTGTCACACAGGACTGCTGGCCCTTAGGGAATTATGCTAACAAGTATAAGGATAAAAAATGTACTAGTATTATTAGTACATTAATACCATGAACTGTAAATCTATCCCACTATTTCAGCCCACACCTTTGTTCACAACACTGTCACAGTACTACTATGTGAATAAAGTTTCACCTTACATGCCTATTTCATGCATCATTAAAATTCCACCACTGTTTTTCTATCTACACTGTGTTAAGCTTTTTTCTTTGACAGATAGTATTTCATATTTAAATCTGGGACAGTGTCAGTGTTAAGTGGTGGTTTTGCTACATTTTCCAACACTGATGCACAACAGTTACCTGGTCATCCCAGATAATAATTGGCAACCTTGTTTGTTCTTGCAGCTGCAACCAACACATACATGAATACGTGAAGGTCACTGGGTGTACCAACTGCCGGTCCTCTGCCACACACTGATGCTATCCCTGGTTCAAAGATGACATACTATACATCTCTTACATTTCTAGCAGTATTGCATCACTTGACACTTGAGAGGGACAATTTCATGCAGTGGTACCTATATATATATATATATATATATATTATGCAAGGAACAAGGAACCAAAGGCTATCTATCTATTGCCAAACGCCTCAATCCCATTTGGGGTGGCCACAAACAAATCGCCTCCACGTCGCCCTGTCTCCCGCCATTTCACTGCCCTGCTCCCAACTCACACCCCCCTCTCTCATATACCTCTCCACTCCATCTCTCCATCTCATCCTCGGCCTCCCCCTCCCTTTTCCCCCCTCCACCTCACTCACATACACTCTCTTCATCAGTCTCTCACCCTCCATCCTCTCCACATGGCCAAACCACCTCACCAAAGGCTGAGTCCACAAAATGTTCCTTCCAAGAGAAAACAAAAACAATACAAAAGAGAGCCAAATTCAAGATCCATTCATTTTGAGATGCCTAGACACACTGCATTTGAAAGACTGGAGATCATAGGAAGTAGGAAATACAGACAGAGGGAGTCAGTTCCAGAGCTGACCTGTTGCATAAATGAAGGACTGGGAGTAATGGTTAACTCTTACATTAGATAGCGGACAGAAAAGGGATGAGAGTTTGTTGCTAGACAGGTGCTACGTGCTCATTGTAGAGGTGGAGGGATGCAAGCAGACAGTTCAGAGGAGCAATGACCATTGATGCAGTGATACAAAAGAGATAAAGAGGCAACAGTGCGGCGAAGAGACAGAGGTTGAAGGGAGCCAGTAAGAGGAGGAGAGCTGATGAGACAAATAGCCTTTGACTCCACCCTATTGAGATGAGCTGTATGTGGGAAGCCTCCCCACACATGAGAGTTGTACTCTTAACAGGGGCGAATAAAACCCATGTATAAAGTCAACAACTGTGCAGGGGTAAAGAAGGCACGGAGTCGGCTTAGCACACCTAATCTCTTGGAAGCAGATTTTACAAGAGATGCAATATCATCTTTCCAAGATAAGTCCAGTGTGAATGAAACCCCAAACATGTTCAAGGATGATGCAGGATTGAGCTGGATATTATTAAATATTAGTGGGTACATGTACTCCAGTGGAAGACTATGATGGGTTAATAGGTGTAAAAACTGAGTCTTATGATGCATTAAAAACAATAAGATCATTTTTACCCCAGTCAGAGATACGAGCCAAGTCAGACATTAGGTATGCCATAGCCTCATCCCTTGTTTCTTGAAGTAACTACTGAGATGGACGTTGTGGGAACTGAATGGAAAGGTGAAGGGTGGAATCATCAGCGTACGAGTGGATAGGATTAGATGTACAGTTTAGATTATTGATGAATGAAAGGAAGAGAGTTGGTGATAGGACAGAGCCCTGAGGAACACCACTGTTGATAGACCTAGGAGAAGAACGATGGCCGTCTACAACAGCAGCTATAGAACGACCAAAAGGAAAGCTATAGATGAAGGCACAGATAGAAGGACAGAAACCGTGAGGGCAGTTTGGAAATTAAAGATTTATGCCAAACTCGACTGAAAGTCTTTGAGATGTCACGTGCTAGTTACAAAAGCATCCCTCAGCTTCTTCCCAATTCCTCAAAAGAGGATGATGATTTGAAGGATAACTTCAGCCTGCATTCTACCAGGTTCATGTTCAGATGAGCTTGGGGCTCATCTGAAATAGTTACAAAAGCATCCCTCAACTTCTTTCCAATTCCTCAAAAGAGGATGATGAATTGAAGGATAACTTCAGCCTGCATTCTACCAGGTTCATGTTCAGATGAGCTTGGGGCCACAACAACAACAATAATGATAACAACACAATCACTCACTCACTCATAGTTGGCAATTCTAGAATTCTTTTCCAACTGACATCAGAATATTGTAATCTGGTGAGAGTTTGTCATAGGAGACTAGGGATGTTAAGAAGATAACTGTAAGTTCACCTGGACAAGGCCTCTTCACTGATGGCTGGCTTGATGCCTTCATCATCAGAGCTGCCAGCAGCTGTAGCATCATCCACCTTAGGACTCCTGGTCTCTAGTTTCACAGAGGGGACGTGTGCCAAGACATTCTCACCCTCACAGCATGGGGAGTCCTGGGGTTCCACATGATGCCCTGCAGCCCCAACAATCTACAACAGGATATTCAAAAATAATTACGCTCTATTCTCTCCTGCAAATCCATTTGTTTTTGTAGGAAGGACAAGAATCACACAGAATCTCTACATGTCCTGTTCTTTCAAACTGTATATACAGAAGTAGCATTACCATAGGTTATTTTTAATCTTGTAATAGAAATGGAAAGAGAGTTCAGAATAATTCCTTCCTGCATATCTGAGAGACAAGAGGGACTTGATCATCAGGTTATTTTTTAATCCTGCCTCTGAGAACTTGAGATGGTGCAATGACTGAAGAGTTACAACATTTATAGCTACTACTCGTACTGATGATATTTATGTTTAGTGATAATTATGGACTTCAGTGAAAATGATCTACATGATACCTGCAAAATGTAAGGGACACAGCAATGTTTGAATGCACTGGTCATGACCGGAGAGGATTCTGGGAATGAGTCGAGTACAGTAAAAAAAGTAACTTCAACCATGCATTGTTAATTTTATAACTGCTACCTTCAGGTGATTTTATTTAGTTTTAGGACATATTTTTCAAACTGGTGAGGTTATACAAACTTATTCACACCTTTGCTACCAGTGGGTTCTTCTAAGCTGAATTAGATTATATGAAAACAGCCAGAATGAAATAAATTACCACTGTAAATAAATGTCAATGTAGTGAACATATTAAATTCAAACTTAACTGCTCTTGCCACATCATACCTACTTACAAGTAATGTATATGCTCTTCTTTTAAACCCAATGGTGAGTGTCACTGTTCATTTAGTATTATATTTGTGGAAGAAAAGTGATGGATGATGTCAGCAATATACAGTATGTTTTTTCTATACCCCATCCTCAGAAAGAAAAATAGTCAGGCTGACAATGATACTAATGACTAATACTATCATGATTCCCAGTGCAGTGATTTGTCAAACAACAGCAAATTAGTGTTCATATTCACTTCACATATCAGAGTTGTTATTACTCAATTTCTGGCTGAAATGAGAAACACTGTACATGTGATACTAAGATACCTTATCTTACATACAACTGCCTTAAACCCTTTAATCCAATTATACTCACTGTTACCAGACAACCATATTTAATTTAAAACAGACCTTTAGCACTGAAAGCAATAATGAAAGCTATATCTAACTCCTTCAATTTAAAAAGTTTCTTCACGGTTAATATATATCATCTGGTGGTAGCAATAATATAATATAAAATACATCACTAGAAAGAATTTTAACAATACTCAAAAAAAAAAAAAAAAAAAAAAAATATATATATATATATATATCTTCTATTAACTTGCCTTTTTATTACAAACAGAACAGCGAAACTTTCTTTTGGACTTCCTTAGGCTTCGTCTGGACCTTCTGAAGTTAACTGTGTTCTGGTTTGAGTCAGCAGCAACATAAGGACCCTGCCAGTGATTGAACCAGTAGTCCTCCAGTGATGCTAATGATATCTGTGGAGAAGCATGGAAATTACATCCCATTTGCATTATAAAGGCAGTAAATCCTCATTAAAGTTATACTGTATTGCCTAAAGTTGTATTCATTAAACTGTTGATGAATTAACATGGCTACTTTATTTAACACTCTCAGCTAAATACAATAGTTTGGTGTTAGCTGCAATAGCATACTTTGCTCCAACAGTATCCACTTTCTCAGCCTCCTATGACTAACTCAGTTTTATAACACTCTGACATTACGTTTAACAGAATACTAAAGTTGTTTGACCAAGAGAGGGTTAAAGTTCTCTGTAATTTACAACAGTACTGCTTGGAAGTCCTAACTCAGTGGCAGCAAGCATACAATGAAAAATATGTCACTGGAATGAGAAGCTTAAAATGACAAACATGTAATCCCAATGAAAGAGTTAAGACTGAGTTATACTACCTCATCTTCAGCAGGCAGGGTAATTAATCCATCAGCATCTTGGTTAGTGTCCCGTGCTGCTCCAAGCCTCGTTGCCAGGGCATCAGCAATAGCAGGGTTGGCAGGGTGAAGGTGCATCACACGCAGCCGAAGGTTTGATGGGCCCACTTCCACCCACACTCGTCCATCTGAGTCCTGCCCTAGATCACCTGAAGCTACACCAACTTTATTTTTTCGTCTGAAAAAAGTGACAGACAGTAAGTCCTGAAAGTGACCGGCATTTTTTTTTTTCTAATGCATTTAAGTCCACAAATCAGCCTTACAACTACCGAAGGTTTGACCTGCCAATCTCCACCTGCACAAAGATCAACCAAAGGTTCACAGACAATTTTTGTGTGTGAAAAAGTCATACATGATTAGCTGCTTTATACTGTAAGTCATGTTTTCTTTCTTTCTTGTCTGTTTTACTTTATGTCATGTTTTCTTTCTTGCTTTTCTTTTTTAATTTTTATTACTAGGTTTTCTTGTTATTAAGTTCCAAATGACCTTCAAAATGAGCACCTATTAAAGATCCACTGCTGCCTAGAAAGCACATTTGCTAGTTTTCCCCAACTTACAGGACCAGTTGTATGGAAATATATTGGAGTTTCCTTGCTATCTACTCTGCTTGTTTAGCAAAAAAGTTGGTGGCAATAGAAGCCGTGGGTACTGCTGCTTAACTCCGGTTTGTCAGACCAATGGAGCACTGGAAGTGATGTAAACCAGTAAGTTTAAGATGGTCTGGACATGTTGAAAGTTGAAAAGAGCTGCAGGTATGAATATGGAGGGAATAATGTCTACAGCAAGACCAAGAAAGACATGGGATGATGTCCTGTCTGGAGACCTCTGGGTTACAGGACTGAGTTGGGAAATGGCTCAAGATCATGACACATGTTTCCCCCATCATGTGTATGGAAAAATACTAAAGTTCCAGTGCTATCAACAAAGTTCATTTGTCAGTTTCTCCACTTTACAGTATCAAGTGTCTGGAAAATGCTGACACTTGGAACACTTCCCTTTGTAAGCCACCGAGATTGGCACACACTACAGTACTGTCATTCCTTTTTTTTGGCACTGTTAACTTTTATCAAGTTCACAGCAATAACCAGAAACCCCTGCAACCCAGGGATGTATTTTAAAGAATTCTCCTGATGATTTTATTAAACTCAGGACGAATCTGCAGTAATGATGTTATTTATATACACTGTATCTATCCACTCCAAATTTGTTAAAATCTCCCCTACACCGTTTATGAGATACCAAGAATACACTAAAGACTGCATGAATAGATTCAAGGGGTTAAATTTCCATGGCTAACTATGAAGGTGATTTTCCAGTTTCCCTCAACTTACAGCCCCAACTGAAAGGAGAAGGTTGTGATATTTTAGAACACTTCACTGATTTATCAAAAGCACTGACTGTATCTTCAATCTAGTGTTCAATGACAAAGAACTTGTATGATGTAGCCAGAAGCCTTAATCTCGGAGGAGGTGGCCACAAACTTATTGTCTTTCCACCAACATGCTACCCTCTCTTCAACTCACATCACTTTAATGCACACATCTCTCCACCCCATCCTTCGTTTCACTTCTCCCTCTCAACTTCATTCACACACATTTTCCTAGTCAATCTCTCATTCTCTAATATAGCCAACCCATCTCAAGTACTTCTCCTACGACTTTCCAGTATATCTGCATCAACACCATAACACTCTGCAACTCCTTCATTTGTCTCTCTGCCTCTCCTTGTAGCCACATGCTCCTCTCAAACAATTCATTTCTGATCCCATCACTCGTGTCCGAACAGAATCTGAGCTTCACTCCCATACACACACTACTGTCATGAAATTACTTTTTATATCCATGCTCACTGCCCTTAGTATACCTTATACAGGATGCTAGATAGTTACACAATAATATTCTTCCTACATGATGTTAAAAAATACACTACCTGATATTCAGCAAGTTAGTGCTATGTTTTCCGTGTAGGATGTGACACTGTATTAAATCATGATTCTTTCCTTGGAATACTGCACTTGGATGCTTAGCTGACAATTCAAACCACTGTACAGCAAAAATACATGGTGCAGTATTTATGAATTATAACTGAAGTACTCTATCATGTAATTCTTGTACTCTGAAAGGTTTATAACATCATACAGCACCAAAGTACAGTAATAAAGACTGAAGTTTCTCAGTCTCAAAAATTTTAATAACACATAACCACTAAGCCTATATGTGAAAAAACTGCCTTGTATAATTCATACAGACATTTGTAATACCGTATTTGAGAAACTGGTGTGCAATTTGTAATGAATAGATCTATACTATCCTATTGCTTTCATAGGCACTGAAACACTTGACATCTTGTCATGTCCTGCAATTGCTTCATCAACAATGAATGGAGAGTTTTATTGGCACATTTTGTTTCTGCACTCTCCTACTATCACGAATGTAGCATTGACATCTGCAGTACACTGTACAGTACCTTAAATTCACATATAGCCCCAGAAAAGGCCCACTATTCTTGTTTCCAGAAAGAGCCACCAAGATGTTGGGAACAGTCTTTGGCTTAACTGGTGAATGATGCAGACCCCAACACAACACTGTACACTCATGATACCTGGTACTATACAAGCATAACAGCACCCAATAACATGGAAAGAACTATCAGGGCAAGAGTCCAGAAAAATGTAAACAAGTTCTTCATGATGGATTGTACAGTTCCAATATCAGTCTCTCCAGCGAGTGAATGATATTCTGCTGTGTCATGCCTCACAACACTGACTGCACCATCCTATGGGGATCATTCCATGTACTGTAACATATATGCCCAGTGTGGACATGAAGTTACAACTGATGTACCAATTCCTAAATATATCTATGTATTTACTGCAAGACACCTCAATCCCGTAAGGGGTTGCCACAAAAAAATCGCCTCCATGTCACCCTGTGCAATGCCATTTCACTGCACTGTTCCCAGCTCACATCCCACTCTATCACATACCACTCCAATCCATCCCTCCATCTCATCCTTGGCCTCCCTTTCCCTCTCCCACCCTCCACCTTGCTTGTATACACTCTCCTCAGTAGTCTCTTGCTCTCCATCCTCTCCAAATGGCTAAACCACCTCAGTGTATTTCTCCTAATGCTTTCTATCATATCCACACTCACAACACAATACTCTTTCACTTCCTCATTTGTCAGTCTGTCTCTCCACATTACCACCCACGTTTCTCTCAAATAACTAATTTCCACTGCTCTCACTTTTGACTTGTGTCCTTCCAACAAGGTCCAAGCTTCACTTCCATATGTTAGGGTTGGTATCACAATACTGTCATGCAGTGACTTTTTTTTACTTCCATGCTCACTTCCTTATCACTGCTTTCAAAGAACCAGCAACTTTTCTTCCCTGTTGTACCATTTCAAGCACTTCACCCTCTAAACTTCCATCCTTACTCATCACACTACCCAAGTACTTAAATGCACTCACATTTTCCATTTCCTTCTCATCTGGCCTCACTGTACATTCATGGCTTCATTTCTCTTGAAGACCATAACTTTACTCTTCCCTACATTCACCTTTAGATTCTGTTTCTTAAACACAATCCCATACTCATTCACTAAGCCTTGCAGTTCCTGTCTTCACTTAACAGCACAGTATCATCAGCAAACAACAGTACAGGGAGTTTCCAAACACTGTCCTTTCATTGGGGTCACCCCAACATCCACTGCCCTACCTTGTACCTCTTTTGTAACCCAATCCATATAAATTGAACAAGAATGGGGACATGACACATCCCTGTTTCAATCCAACATTCAAATAGAAAAATTCACTCAGTTCACTATCCACACGCACTGCAGCCTTGGTCCCTTCATACAAACTCTTCATGGCATTCAACAAATTCCATTTACTCCAAATATTCGTAATACTTTCCACACTTCTTGTCTATCCACCCTGTCATATGCTTTCTCCTAAATCATGAACGCAACATAAAACTTCATGAATTTGGAGAGCGCATATGACTGGGTGGATAGACGTGGAATGTAGAATGTATTATGAATATTTGGAGTAGATGGGATGTATAATGCTGTGAAGGGTATGTATGAGGGGGCAAAGGCTGCTGTGCATGCGGATAGTGAACAGAGTGAACTTTTCTATATGAATGTTGGATTGAAACAGAGATGTACCATGTCCCCATGGTTGTTCAATCTGTACATAGATGGGGTTATAAATGAAGTACAAGGTAGGGCAGCAGGTGTTGGAGTGACCCTAATAAGAGAGGGCAGAGTTTGGAAACTCCCTGTACTGCTGTACAATACAATTCCTAAAACTGCCTGTAAGTGATCATGATTACCCAGATCCACCCTATATTATGTACCGGTACTGAATGAAAGCATGTATTATTTTCCTTATCCCATTTTATGAAATACCACTTGGTTATTTCAATTGAGCCAACCATCAATTTCAAGTACCTCTCTAAGTATGAAGTACTGTGCTATGGTTGTAGGTGGTACTACTGACACAGAAGAATGAAGGAGAAAAAGAGTATAACAGGATGAAGGGAGAGACTTTTGCTGGGGATAAAGGTGGAAGAGGTTTTCCTCTCATACAGCCACACAAGTCAATATTTGAGCAGTACTGCCAAAGTAATATGCCTAACTGGATGTAAAGGATATGAGTCTGAAGGAAATGACAGAGAAAAACATGAAGTGCTCAATTTCCCTGTGACTTTGGTACTCTGCTGAAGGTATCGACAACAACATTCATCATCATCTTCACCCGGACAACAGTGTTAAGGAGTGAAAATATTGCTTTCGTACCCAGTATGAATTAATTTTTTTCTTCATTTAAGGGTTGTGCAGTCATTTCACCAAAACTTCCATCTAAGTGGCCATAAGCCATTCTTCCTCTCTCACTCACTCAAGTGAAATGAGTTCACTTAAGAGTTTTATGTTAGATTAATGTAAGGTCACCTATGAACTGAAGCAAATCAGGCATAATTACAATCTTGATCTCAGTGCACTGATCATAGTACTGTAACTCTGAACTGATATTACTGAAAATTTATGGAGTTTCAATATAAGGTTTACATGTACCATGAAGATACAGCCTCTTTCTTTTCAGGCTGTCACACAAAATCTCTTACTCCCCCTGCACCTGTGTGACAGAATGGTAAACTGCCTGTCCTTCTTTCCTTATACTGTCTCCAGGCTTAACAGAGAAAAAGTAAACTTCCAATACTGAAGAGAGAGAGAGAGAAAAAAAAAAAAATGTTACACCAGTGTTACAGCAAGTGACAATAATCATGAAGTATCGTAGCTTGTGTAACAGGTAATAAAACAAAACAACTTAACAATACAGCTTAAATTATTTATCTTTCTATGGGTTACGAAATTCAGAATGGCTATGGCCTATTTGCAAAACACCAAAAATGATGTTCAAAACTCACTTTGGGAAGAGGGTGAGGAGCGAGTCCCGTAGGAAATACCAGTTCTCCACTACCTCATCCCGCAGACTGAGGATGTGCAGGTGAACACGGTCCATCTTCACCTTCTTCACTGCATTCTCTCATAAAAAGGTCTCTCAGTGAGATCCATCTTGTCTGCAAGCTTTTATAAATTTCAATATCAGTGTACAGTATGTGAAAAATACCTGTACTGTTGTTTGCCTAATATTTCACCTCCATTTCTCACTTTCTTCTGCTGGCTAATATTCTGAAACTGGAAGAAGCTTGGTATATTTTTATGGACATTCATGATTCTCTCTATGATATGATATGCCGGTGATGCAGACATGCCTTAGTGTAAAGCTGATGCAGCAGAATTAAGAGGCAATATTTCTCCCTGATTGCACAGTACAGTACATAATAAATTAATTGAAGAATTCCATGTCCAGTAACCTATATACTGCACATTCAAGCTCTTCATTACTCCGGCTACAATACTCAATATGCATTACTTTCATTCAAAATACTAGTAACGGTACTGTTAACGTTAGGGGTAGGGTTGCGAGAGGTAGGCCGAAAAAGACCTGGGATGAGGTTATTGAGTGTGATCTCAGGGAAGCTGCCACAGATCGAGCAGTATGGAGAGCTCCCATTAGGTGATCAAGGCTGATGCATGCATGCATGTTGAAGCCTTTAAAAAAACAAATCGAAACAAAATGATACAGTTTGTATTGAACACCTAAGTGGGTTTGTTAAAACAGGCTACTGTACATAGTACCTGTACTGGTAGTTTTCCCATTTGTGATAATTTCTCACTGTGGGGGTCATACAGCCTCCAAAACTCTTGGCACTGGGGGCTAAAAAAGCCGACAAAGGCTCCGGCATGGAAAGGGTTAAGACTTTGTGCGAAATCTACAATACTGAAGCGTATGAGTATATACGGTATCTGTGAACCAAGAAGAGGCAACACCAAGGGGGCATGGCAAGAAAATTTACAAAACAGGAGTAACTGAACATACAGAAATATGTACAATAATCTCTAAATTATCTGGACAACCAATACCCGAATACTGTGATCTGGCTGTTCCAAACCATTATTCATATATTTTTTACCACTATCCAGACAAAATCTTGTGTCTGTTTAGAAATTATGGTGGCGCAAAAAAATTTCCTAATAGCCCAGTGGCACTGATGCGTCTGGCTGGTTAATTTACCCAACATCCACCAGAGACCCCCCCTTTGCTCGCTCCAAGTTCCTGTGCGGCAACGCAAATAGTTGTTATAGTGGCACATGTGGTGGTTTTTGTGGTTGTTCCCTACCTGCTTCTGGCCTTGCTAGTCCTTGAATGACTCTTCCTAGGGTATGTTATAATGGCTCCTGCACCAGGGAAAAGGAAGAGAGTAGTGCTGATTCTTTAGAAGCAGAAGATCCTGGGTAAGGATGATGAGGGATGGTTGAATTGTGAATGCTGACATTGATTTTATTCTAGCTTACTATATTATACCATGATTTTATTCCATTTTACCATTATGTTTTGTGTGCGCACTGTATTTTTTGGCATGCTTGACCACATAGAGTAGTGTTAAACAAAACGAACAAATGTTGCATGATGTACTGTAGTGGCCTTTTACACTAGCTTTCAAAGTTATGTACACATGGGGGCCATGGGAGAAGTCCACTATCCAGACGAAGCCATTACCCGGACATGTCTTTGGCTCTACTACATCGTACAATCGAGGGATTACTGTATTAATTTTGTGACAGAGTGATGAAGGCTTGAAACAATCTCCATGAAAGCGTGGTTGATTTGACATCAGTGGCAAAGTTTGAAAAGAAACTGGACCAAGCCTGGGTGAATGAAGAGCAATGAGTCAATTCTATGGCAAAAATACACAGCCAACCTGACCACCACCAAGAACCCAGTCTGAGTACTGAAGAACTGGTGCCACAGGCCTACTACCAGACACCATCTGTGAATACTTGTGAGTACACTACATGAAATAATCTCAAAGTAGCAAGAAGAGAATAAAAAATAAAAAAAAGTCGCTAGAATAAAGTTGTCAATCATCCATCAATATTCTGAATACTGGTACCTGACAAAGTAAGTAAAATTTGGTGAAACATTTACCCCTTGTATGATGAGAAGCCACATTTAAGAAATAATACAACAGTTTAAATTTTTCACACCTTGGATGGATTATTTGACTTTTCTTCTAGTTTACCATTAGGTTAGAGGGTGGAAAGCCTAACCTATCTACCTATTGCCAGACGCCTCAATCCCGTACGGGGTGGCCACAAACAAATCGCCTCCACATTGCCCTGTTCCCTTTCACTGCCCTGCTCCCAACTCACACCCCCCTCTCTCATATATCTCTCCACTCCATCCCTCCATCTCATTCTTGGCCTCCCCCTCCCCCCCTCCACCTCACTCACATATACTCTCCTCATCAGTCTCTCACCCTCCATCCTCTCTACATGGCCAACCCACCTCAGTGTGTTCCTCCTAAAGCTTCCTATCACATCCACATCCACACCACAACACTCCTTTATATCCTCATTTGTCAGCCTGCCTCTCCATGTGACTCCACAGGCTCCTTTTAAATAACTCATTTTCACTGCTCTCACTCTTGACTTGTGTCCTTCCAAAGCCTAACCTGAGATGACAAAAATAATTGGTGGTTACAAGAATAAAAGATTTGTCTTTTCACATCCGAAATGAGTTAACCTCTTAAATCCACTAACATATATTTATTTTATACTTGCTACTGACAGATAAATTTATGTTATGCATTTTTAGAAAAGACTTTTGAAACTGCAGGAGTTACACATGACCTTCATTAACCCTTTCACTACCAGAGGTTTGTCCTAACTTGAAAGAAGCTGGCTCTTGGAAGCATGAATAAAGTTAAATAATATTCAGTAAATAGAATAACTGAAAGGGTTAAAAATTCTCACATCTTGATGGAGTTATAGACAAAACAATACAAAGACTTACATACAGTACTAAAGAAAGGCCGTCCTCAATGTATGTCCAAACCAGAGTGTGCTCAACATAATGACTTTCACTCCACTTGTCCTTTACCTACTGTCCTATTCGGCAGCTGTGAGGTCCTATCACTTCCAACATCACTGCCTGGATGATGGTCCTGAATATATAAGCAGAGCAGCTTACAAGTTACCAACCCCCCACTGAGAATCATTCAATATTCTGCTCGGAACTCCTTTACAGGTCGATCCTTGGCCCATACGTTTTACTCACGTTTCAGAATATATCTTAAAATGGTCGTGAGAAGATATAGGAATGGATGATAATGATATCTATGCCAATAAAATATGTGAAAGTACCAGGTGTCTTACGACCAACCTAAGAGCCTTTCAGAGTTGGTTAATTTTCCCTCACCTTTCCTACGAAGCCTGGAGCTACCAAATCTTATACACTCCAGCTTACATATGAAATACCAGGGCTACAGGACTTAATTTCTGGGTGAAAAAAGCAGCATACACACCTTATAGGCTAAATGTCAAGGAAGAAAATATGACGTCTGTAAATAAACAGTGAGCAACCCTCCTCACAGTCCACCACTGGAAGGTGATTGGCTAAACACCCACAACTCCTGGAAGCAGCAAGGGGATTGGTTAAGCCAAGTTCTAAGGACAGAATATTAATCTCGCTCGTAATTCGTTCACACATGACACTCCTCTGGCACTATTACTGCTTCTTAGTAGATGTACTCTAGAACTCAGTGGTAGATGTTAATATCCAAGATGTAATTACATGAATATTCCTACACTGAGCCTCAAGCTGATAAAGTAAATCCATAATGTTATCTGTACCTTTTACAACAATTAATATTTCAGTTCAGTTCTCGATTGTAAACTGTTGACAGATAAATCCAGGATATGTATTCAATCGGCATTGAAATCTAAATTGCAAATAACGCTCTCGTCACTGGTTTTCGTAACTCAGTGCAATCTAGCTGTCAGAAATTGTTTATAAGCCTGGGGAACACTTAAATTGGGCTGTGCTATTTCCCATTAACTTTACCTGCCATCGGGAGACTCCGAATAAAATTGTCTGGGTCTAGCCCGATGTCATATTAGTCACTAAAATGAACAGAAACGTTTTCGTCTATTCATCTACCCGTGTATGTGACTATGTATATGTATCTGCTTAGGGTGCATATGTGTATTATGTCATATATATGTGCCCAGTGGCGTACCGAGGGGAGGGGGGCATGCGGCCATGGCCCCCCCCCCCACTTATTGCATATATATATATATATATATATATATATATATATATATATATATATATATATAATGTATATTTTGTCCTACTGTCCAGTATTCCTGTCTATTCTGCTGAAGTTTTTGTTATGCTGGTGTTTTTATGGCGACTTCTCGTCGTAAAAACACTAGCTACTGAAGCGGGGTCCTCTTTCTAGACCGGAAGTAAAGCACCAACAAAGGAACAGGACATAAAAACCAGGCAGTATACCTTAACACATCTATTACCTTAATTCTAACCATAACAATACACGTAGAGTGATATCTGATACAGGGGAACAGAGACACAGAGTTAATATTCAGCACCACAAAATAGAGTTACACTACAATGTTCATACAGGGAGATCTTGAATTATCGATGGTATTGTTTATGTGTCACTTTTAGGCAGGATATATTTAGAATGGTTCACAAAGGGAATAAACAAGATTGGGAGTCTGTATGGGAAATATTACTATAAATGAGGTAGGATGCGGATAGCGACACTTGACATCGTCACCTTGTCACGGCGACACCCATACTCAGGCCTTTGACGGGCCCGCGCACGCTTACCTCGGGTGTTCACAGAAAGTTGTCTTATATGGGGGGACTGGGATAATTACAATAAAGTTCATTCTCTGCCCTGCCAACACTGAGTTCTTGTGGGCTACTATCAACTACACTGTTCTTCACTTAGTCCCTGTTCACTGTTCTTTTTGACTTGTTCTTGACACAGGGGAGGAGAGTCACTATTTTCCTATATCTCCTGGGTAACGTTCACTCTGGGTCACACTCGTAGGTGGGGTGCAGGGAGGCTCTCCCGTCTGGGGCCTCGACCTGATAGGCGGCCCTCGTGCTGGGGCCGCGTCGGTGTGGTGCAGGGAGGCCCTCTGGTCTGGGGGCCTCGACCTGATAGGTGGCCCTCGGGACTGGGACCAAACAGCCGGAGTAGTCGGGCCTGTCGTCTTTGGCTCCGTGGAGTGAGGGAGCCTGGATCGCCTTCGTCAGGAGCTGGAGAGTCTGGCCTGGGTGTCCTGGGACTGCGGGCACCAAGGGGGAGAGGCGCCGTCAGGACTGGTCTGCGGCAGGGTCTCCTTCGGGGCTCGGGCAGGAACAAGGAACTCCCGGGCGTGGGCGGTAAGTCCGATATCGGGCCTTGCCACCACTCTAGCGTCTCCTCCGGGGTTATATTCCCGGGTGGTGACGAAGGGCTTCCACAAGGGAAAGAGGCTGGAGAAGGACTCACGTCACTCGTGTCCTCTCTAGTACGTCCTGAGGCCGGAGCCTTGGGTCGCCTTACCCTGGTACATACTCTGGCTGTAGCCATGGACTTGCCCGGCGTACGAGGAACAACTGAAGGGCGTACTAGGCCGCTCCTTCCCCGCCTCGTATATAGACCGTCGGCGCCAGTGTTGCCAGGTCGGTGGGTGCTGTTGGCGCCCAATCCATCTCGAAAACGCGCCCAAAAAGCGCAGACAGCAAATGACACACACACACACACACACACACACACACACACACACACACACACTTCAGGATAGCATATGACATAGTAAACAGCACTGACAGTTACAAAAAGAGCCTAAACTATAAAAAGGGAAATTATCAAGACCTAAAGAAGTATTTCTTAGAAGTTGATTGGGAAAATGAGCTTAGAGGACAAGATTTAAATGCTGTATATAAAAAATTTTGTGAATTTTATGAAATAGGAGTCCAGAATTACATCCCACAGCACAAAGAAGCAGATAAGAAAATACAGAAATGGTTCAATACAGAATGTAAAAAATCAAAAGAAAGAAGAGATTTGTTGTGGAATAGATACAGAAGACACAATAGTGAAAGGGCGTATAATAATTACAAACAGGCAAGAAACGACTATACAAGAATAAGGAGGGAAGCCCAAAAACAGTTTGAGGAGGATATAATAAATAAAAGTAGTGATCAACCAAAGCTGTTTTACAGCTATATCAGAAGCAAAACCAAAGTAAAAGATATAATACAATCCATCACGGACGAGGGAATCACTTATACACAAGAGAAAGATATTTGTGAAGCACTAAATAAGAATTTCCAATTAGTTTTTACAGAAGAAAAAAATTTTGAGAGGGACTATGTGGAACACGCATGTCCACACATACTACCAGATATACAAATAGCAGAAAAAGTAATACAAGAGGAGTTAAGTAGATTAGACAGAGGAAAAGCAAGTGGTCCTGATGAAATTTCATGTTGGGTGTTACAAGAATGTGCAAAGGAGTTAAGTAAACCATTATTTTTAATTTTCAAGAAATCTTTGAGTCAAGGGAAACTACCTGATATTTGGAAAAAAGCAAATATAGTCCCCTTATTCAAGAAAGGAAATAGACAAAATCCTCTCAACTACCGACCAGTATCACTGACTAGTGTTGTAAGCAAGGTATTAGAAAAACTTATAAGAAAAGCTTGGGTAAATCATCTAGAAAAACACAGTATGATAACAGAAAGACAGTTTGGTTTCAGAAAAGGAAAATCATGTGTTACTAATCTGTTGAGCTACTATGACAGAGTAACAAACACAATACAGGAAAGGGAAGGATGGGTGGACAGTATCTATTTAGATTTCAAGAAAGCTTTTGACACAGTACCACACCAAAGACTTTTATGGAAGCTGTACCATCAAGGAGGAATTCGAGGCAAACTGTTTTGTTGGATGCAAGACTTTCTCATAAAAAGAGAAATGAGGACAGTACTAAGAGGAAACTACTCATCATGGAAAGAAGTGACTAGTGGAGTACCACAGGGTTCGGTGCTGGCACCAATCATGTTTCTAGTGTACATAAATGATATAAACATTAACACTGGAAATGAGAGCTATCTGAATATGTTTGCAGATGATGCAAAAATACAAAGGAGAATTACTAGCACAGACTCTTGTAGGGAGCTACAAGAAGAATTAAATAAACTTCATGAATGGAGTAGTACATGGCAAATGGAATTCAATGTGGACAAGTGTCATGTAATCAAGTTTGGTAAAAGTGGAAAAAGACCTGATTGGGATTATAAGTTAGGAAATAAAACCCTATACACAGCAGAAAGAGAGAAAGACCTAGGTGTGATTATCAATAACAGACTATCTCCGGCTGACCACATCAGCGAGAAGGTACGGAACATGTATACACTGCTTGCAAATATGAGAATAGCATTCACATACATAAATGAAGACATGCTAAAAAGGATAATAACATCATTCATTAGACCAACCCTGGAATATGCATCAGTAGTCTGGAGTCCTCATCTCAAAAAGCATATAGACAAGATTGAAAAAGTTCAAAGGGCCGCTACAAGATGGATACCAAGCTTAAGGGACCTAAGCTATGAAGAAAGACTAAATAAACTGAATCTACCAACACTACAGGAGAGAAGGAAAAGAGGTGACATGATTATGCTATATAATTGCATATCAGGAAAGGAGAAAATAGACATAAATGATTACTTAACGTATGGAGAAGCATCAGCAAGAGGACACTGCAAAAAACTGCATAAGAAGAGAGGTGATAAAGACGTAAGGAAATTCAGTTTCCCAAACAGAGCAATTGATCAATGGAATGCACTACCGAATGAAATAGTGTGTGCCAAAACAATTCACAAATTTAAGGATATGTACGATAAATATGGTCTAAGACACGGGACAATACGAGCTTGACTCATTCCTGTAAAGATACAATTAGGTAAGAACAATTAGGTAGGTAAGAACACACCTTCATCAGTCTTGGGAGTGGTGAGAGCCAGTTATTGTCATTCTTCTCTATTATTAACCCGTATTGTGTGTGTGTGTGTGTGTGTGTGTGTGTGTGTTGGTAGTTGTAGTAGTAGTCGAAAAGTCAGACCAGAGGAGTGGGGTCAGGTGAGAGAGGGTCAGACGGCTGCGCCTGTGAAACATTTACAAGGAGGTGGTAATTGCTTTCCGGGGAGGGGTAGGGGGATAACAGGATGAGTGGAGACAGTGGACTTTAATCTGGATGAGAGAGAGAGAGAGAGAGAGAGAGAGAGAGAGAGAGAGAGAGAGAGAGAGAGAGAGAGAGAGAGAGAGAGAGAGAGAGAGAGAGAGAGAAGGATAATACAGAAGGCATGGAGGGGCAGAGGGAGAGCTCTGCGTCGTCAGTAATTATGGGATCAGGGTTGGATGGACAGGCTTGGTAAAGGGTGTGAGGCGTTCAGACAAAGAGGTAGATGTAGGGGAGGAACAGGGTGGTCATTATGACTCTAGTGCTAATTGTACAACACATAAGTGATGGACATTAGCGCTGTAGTAGCAACGTATAGGGATGGACTTATATTCGTTCGAAAATACACAGTGAAGAATGACAAAAATTATACATTGATATTCAGAACTTTTCATATGAAGAGAGACTAAGAAGACTAAATTTACACTCACTAGAAAGGCGTAGCCTTGAGTCTTGAGGATTCAGGATTAAAACAAAAGGCTAACTCGCACACACACACACACACACACACACACACACACTTGGGGTCATGGAGAGGCAGGTCAGGTAGAGATGCTAATTGGCTGGGGCTTCACAATGCGTTTGGGGAGAGGCAGGGCAAGGAGTCCTGAGTCATACAAGTATTAGTACATCAGTCATACGTTGTGTCTTCTTACTTTTTTTCTTATTTTGATGAACATCGTATCCATAACACAAAATCGCCCAATACTCTCTCAGTCATTTCAAAAAGCGCCCAAAAAGCGCAACGCGCAGCCGTTCAAATTTAAGCGCAAATCATCTTCCAAAGTCGCCCAATCTGGCGCGAAACGCACGCACCTGGCAACCCTGGTCGGCGCGGTGTTGCTCCCGTAGTAGGGGACAAGCCGGAGTGAGGGGCACAGAGGCCACACTCTCTCCAGTACGAACTGAAACTACTTTCAGGGGCTTCTCTACCCTGGTACGTGCCCCGGCCGGAGCCGAGTGCCTACCTGTTTTACTGAGAGCAACTGAAGGGCGTACTAGGCCGCTCCTTCCCCGCCACGTATATAGACCGTCGGCGTGGTGTTGCTCCCATAATAGGGAAGGGCTACACGTACGGTAGCAGGGGCTCTTTACCCTGGTCCGTACTCTGGCCACTGGCCGTAGCCGGAAGCTGATCTGTCCAATCAGGAACAACTGAAGGGCGTACTAGGCCGCTCCTTCCCCGCCACGTATATAGACCGTCGGCGCGGTGTTGCTCCTGAAGGGGAGAACAGCAAGAGACGGATGCACTGGGGCAACCCTCCCTCTCTCTGGTGTACTAAGGCCGGAGCCTGGGGTCGCCTTACCCTTTGTACACTTTGTTAGGCCGTAGCCTTGGGCCTCCTGTCCTTGGGCCTCCTGCCCTAGAGGGTGTAACAAAGCTGTCAATACGGTGTTCCCACCCCTATTCTGACGACCATTGCTCCGCCCGCAATGTAGTTGCCTTTCCCTGGTCACCTGGGGTTGGGGCAATTGCGGGGAACAAGGGCCCAGGATCGTGATGTCCTGGTGACCCTCTTGATCGGGGTCACTAACCCCACCGTTGTGTCCTCCTGGGGTGGTGGTGCGGTGGCGGCCCGGTGGTGGGGTGGGGGGTGGTGAGGTGGGAGGTCCGGCGGCGGGCACGGCGGGCATTTTAGTTTTATTTAAAATAAAAAAAAATGTGATCGTTTGAATTTTAGTAGTACACAGTATGGTTACTGGAGAGACTGAATCATAACTCAGTGGCACAGAGTACTTAAACATGACTTTAGAATATGCTATATTTATGTCATATACCCATTCCATATGACCTGAAAATGATTATAAAATTGGCCAAAATGCAAAATTTTCTCCCGGGGAGGGGGGGGGGCTGAAGTCCTCCCCCGAACCCCCCAGCTGTACGGTCTCGCTGCTCTCGCCAAAATCATGGGCTGCACAGTTAAAAGATAAAAAAAATTTAAAAATAAAATAAAAAAAAAGGCCCCCCCCCTCTTTTCAACTTTCTGGGTACGCCTTTCGTTCGTTCGTTTAAAAGATTTCCTGCACATATAGTGCAGACCGGGCCATACATTAGCCCGGTCAGTGGGGTATCGGCTGGTCGAAAAATAGTAAGGGGGGAGAACAGGACCTGGGGATTGCCCAGCACACACGTCCTGTCTCCTGGCTGGCTTTGTGGTGTGTGTGCTGGGTACGCCACTGTATGTGCCTGTAACATATGTATATGTATGAACGCCTGTACACATACCCATATATCTTTATACATGCGTACACTTGGTAAAAAAGTATCGGTGCACAACACTGAAGAAACATTTTGGATCACGGTACGAAGGTCTCTGAAATATTTGTGTCCGACGTGTTGGGAGGTGTTGGGAAGTGTCATATAACGTCATCTGAGGTATCCCCTCGCTAAAATATAAATAAACATTCTGAACCTGCTACAGCCAGGCATAACAAGTTACCAACCCTCCCACACAGCCAGCACGTTTTTCGGAAGACATCGAACCCTCTATGCACCGATACTTTTTTTACCAAGTGTACCTACCCTGTACCAAGGCCCTTGCCCTGTACATGCAGTATGTCGATGGCTACATGTGCGTATAGATATTAGTGGTAGGTGGTGGCCACCATCACCCACTCACTTGATGTAGTGCTGCCTACTTCTTCCTTAGGCTTTATCATTCTTTTTCTGTGCCTGCCCTCCTCTCTTCCTATTTCTCTCATCTTTCCTGTCTCTTCTTATAGCTTTACTTTCCTTTATAGGTGGCTTTACATTGAGTGACAAGTCAAATGGTTTGCTGTAAGCCAAGAAACCATTTACAACGCTGGGTGGTAACCATATAACCAAACCATACGTGCTCCCTAAGTGTCAACAAGTGGGTTGGTGAAGGGTTAGTGCCCCTCCCTGTAAAACAAATAACTCAAAGTCAAATGGCCACCCCTTACGGGATTATGGCGTCTGGCAATAGATAGATAGATAGGCTAGATGTATAAATATACTGTACACGTATATGTATGTGAGCATATGTGATTCTGCATACGTATGTACATATGTGTGTATCTATGTACCACTTTACTCATCTCAAAACATGTAATGATAATTACTGTAACAACTTTGTACCATGTATGTGCCATTGTATGTCTTTGTTCATTTTTGTGTTTGTAATGATAGTTACTTCTATACCTTCTACGCCCTAAGATACCGATTCTCCCCCCCCCCCCAGCTCTCATGCACCCCTCCCTGCTTGGCGTTCAGAGACAATGTTCCACAGAGTGTTGGGGCTTGTACTGAATGGTAAATAAAGAACCTAAAAACAAAAAATCCTCTGAAATGGGCAAGCATAATGTAAGGAAAACGTCATGAGAGTAATGGGGATTCACTCCGATGATAATTATATGCAGTTCTTGCTATCTCCACAAGATTTTCTGCCAATAAGAGGAGGTCTTTTCAACAATAAGAGTCAGGGGCAGCTTTCATTAACCTTTTAACTGTTTGAGGGCCTTCCAAAGAGTTGAACAAAATCGTCTGGAAGCATTGACGCCGCAAGAATTCACACCCACCCACACACATATATAATAAATAAAAGTAGTGATCAACCAAAGCTGTTTTACAGCTATATCAGAAGCAAAACCAAAGTAAAAGATATAATACAATCCATCACGGACGAGGGAATCACTTATACACAAGAGAAAGATATTTGTGAAGCACTAAATAAGAATTTCCAATTAGTTTTTACAGAAGAAAAAAATTTTGAGAGAGACTATGTGGAACACGCATGTCCACACATACTACCAGATATACAAATAGCAGAAAAAGTAATACAAGAGGAGTTAAGTAGATTAGACAGAGGAAAAGCAAGTGGTCCTGATGAAATTTCATGTTGGGTGTTACGAGAATGTGCAAATGAGTTAAGTAAACCATTATTTTTAATTTTCAAGAAATCTTTGAGTCAAGGGAAACTACCTGATATTTGGAAAAAAGCAAATATAGTCCCCTTATTCAAGAAAGGAAATAGACAAAATCCTCTCAACTACCGACCAGTATCACTGACTAGTGTTGTAAGCAAGGTATTAGAAAAACTTATAAGAAAAGCTTGGGTAAATCATCTAGAAAAACACAGTATGATAACAGAAAGACAGTTTGGTTTCAGAAAAGGAAAATCATGTGTTACTAATCTGTTGAGCTACTATGACAGAGTAACAAACACAATACAGGAAAGGGAAGGATGGGTGGACAGTATCTATTTAGATTTCAAGAAAGCTTTTGACACAGTACCACACCAAAGACTTTTATGGAAGCTGTACCATCAAGGAGGAATTCGAGGCAAACTGTTTTGTTGGATGCAAGACTTTCTCATAAAAAGAGAAATGAGGACAGTACTAAGAGGAAACTACTCATCATGGAAAGAAGTGACTAGTGGTACCACAGGGTTCAGTGCTGGCACCAATCATGTTTTTAGTGTACATAAATGATATAAACAGTAACACTGGAAATGAGAGCTATCTGAATATGTTTGCAGATGATGCAAAAATACAAAGGAGAATTACTAGCACAGACTCTTGTAGGGAGCTACAAGAAGAATTAATTAAACTTCATGAATGGAGTAGTACATGGCAAATGGAATTCAATGTGGACAAGTGTCATGTAATCAAGTTTGGTAAAAGTGGAAAAAGACCTGATTGGGATTATAAGTTAGGAAATAAAACCCTATACACATCAGAAAGAGAGAAAGACCTAGGTGTGATTATCAATAACAGACTATCTCCGGCTGACCACATCAGCGAGAAGGTACGGAACATGTATACACTGCTTGCAAATATGAGAATAGCATTCACATACATAAATGAAGACATGCTAAAAAGGATAATAACATCATTCATCAGAACAACCCTGGAATATGCATCAGTAGTCTGGAGTCCTCATCTCAAAAAGCATATAGACAAGATTGAAAAAGTTCAAAGGGCCGCTACAAGATGGATACCAAGCTTAAGGGACCTAAGCTATGAAGAAAGACTAAATAAACTGAATCTACCAACACTACACGAGAGAAGGAAAAGAGGTGACATGATAATGCTATATAAGTGCATATCAGGAAAGGAGAAAATAGACATAAATGATTACTTAACATATGGAGAAGCATCAGCAAGAGGACACTGCAAAAAACTGCATAAGAAGAGAGGTGATAAAGACGTAAGGAAATTCAGTTTCCCAAACAGAGCAATTGATCAATGGAATGCACTACCGAATGAAATAGTGTGTGCCAAAACAATTCACAAATTTAAGGATATGTACGATAAATATGGTCTAAGACACGGGACAATACGAGCTTGACTCATTCCTGTAAAGATACAATTAGGTAAGAACACACACACGCACACACACACACACACAAAGGCTTATCGCTTTCACATGTTAATTCACTCTATAAGATGCTTAGAAAAGACTTTTCGAAGTGGAAGGGTTATATATAGCCTTTCTTAAATCTCATATGGCCGGGATGGTAGGGCCGCATATTTCCCTTCTGTATTATTATTATGGTTCAGCATCGCCACCCTGTGGAGTCACATGGAGATACATGCTGACAAATGAGGAAGTGAAGAAGCGTTATGGTGTGGATGTGGATGTGATAGGATGTAATAGGAGAAACACACTGAGGTGGTTTGGCTATGTGGAGAGGATGGAAAATGAGAGACTGACGAGGAGTGTATGTGAGTGAGGTGGAGGGAGGGAGAGAGAGGGAGAGGCCGAGGATGAGATGGAGGGATGGTGTGGAGAGGTATATGAGAGGGGGGTGTGAGTTGGGAGCAGGGCAGTGAAATTGCGCGGGACAGGGCGACGTGGAGGCGATTTGATTGTGGTCACCCCGTACGGGATGGAGGCGTCTGGCAATAGATAGATAGATAGATCGCCACCCGGAACGACGCTCGCCCCGTCGTTTCAAAACTAACAATAGGTTTTTCTCGTAAATATGCTAGATGTGTTTCCTAGGCAAAATGACCCTCTGCTTACTGTCGAACCTAGTCTAACCCAGCGCACAAGGGCTGCCTGGCTGAGGGCGGTGATGCTGAACCGTAATACAGAGGGGAAATATGAGGTCGTGACAGCGCTTCTAATCTATTGCACTCAACGTCGGACTTTTTATTTTTATTTTTATTTTATTTATTTATATATTTATTTATTTTTTGCTGAGCGAGCCGTGGGAGTGTTAAAATTTACCATTAACACTCACATGGTCAGCATCCTAGAATCCCTTTACAATTAACATTATTTTTTTTTTCGATGAATGAGTCATGAATCCTAATCCCTTAGATCTCGCTTGATAGCCAGATAAGAAGATCGATTTGTCTAGTAACCATGGAGACTCAAACTTTTTAATAAGAGTTCATCGAATTTCATGCAACCAGGACAAAAGTATTCAAGGTACAGGAATGGCCAAGAAGGTTGATTTATCTAGTAACCAAGGAGACGCATTCGTACTTCATAACAAGAGCTCGCCGAATTTCATGCAACTACTACTTGAGGTACAGGAGTGGCCCAGTTCCATCAGCTGAAAACAAGCCATTACGGTATTCAGTTATAAACCGACTGTCCACTTGATGTTTTCAGTTAGTGTCCGGAACTCCTGTCAGTAAAATGAGGTGTGCAAAATAACAGCAACCTTGAAATGAGGCAAAAGTGAATTTCTATTGGGTCGCGGTCCACACGTGTACTCAAACATGTTGGCAACACAGCTGGCAACATGTTCGGGTATATGTTTGCAGCAGTATTTGGACAGATGTATGCAAACATGTTTCAGTGCAGTTTCGAATAATGGCAGCAGAGGTGATGGGATAAGTTTGTCCATACCAGGCAGCCGAAACTTGATCATGATGTTGCCAACATGATCTGGACGCTGCTGCTCCTAGCATGTCTGCAGGGTGTTCGTTACTGTGTTGCTTACATGTCGTCAGCACTTGTTTGAGCACACGTGTGGACGCGACCTTACAAACACTCAGAACTGTGCTTCTTCCCTCCATCTCTTTTCCTGTCCCACCTTCCATAACCCCCCCCCCTCTCTCTCTCTCTCTCTGTCACCTTACAAGGAAAGTGAGGGCAGCAGAACATCCTTTTCTCGCTTTCTCAGGTTTTAAACTCATGGTGGTTGTCTGCATTATTACCCTTGTGCAACTGATAGACTTGCATAGATTTAAAATAAGTACCTAAGCTACACTCAACACATCACACAGGCTACACCCAACACATTACAGCTACACCCAACACATCACACAAGCTACACCCAACACATCACCCAGGCTACACTTAACACATCACACAAGCTACACCCAACACATCACACAAGCTACATCCAACACATCACACAAGCTACACCCAACACATCACACAAGCTACACCCAACACATCACACAAGCTACATCCATCACACAAGCTACACCCAACACATCACCCAGGCTACACTTAACACATCACACAAGCTACACCCAACACATCACACAAGCTACACCCAACACATCACACAAGCTACATCCAACACACAAGCTACACCCAACACATCACCCAGGCTACACTTAACACATCACACAAGCTACACCCAACACATCACACAAGCTACATCCATCACACAAGCTACACCCAACACATCACCCAGGCTACACTTAACACATCACACAAGCTACATCCAACACATCACCCAGGCTACACTTAACACATCACACAAGCTACACCCAACACATCACACAAGCTACACCCAACACATCACACAAGCTACATCCAACACATCACCCAGGCTACACTTAACACATCACACAAGCTACACCCAACACATCACACAAGCTACATCCAACACACAAGCTACACCCAACACATCACCCAGGCTACACTTAACACATCACACAAGCTACATCCAACACATCACACAAGCTACACCCATCACACAAGTTACACCCAACACATCACACAAGGTGCACCCAACACATCACACAAGCTACACCTAACACATCACACAAGCTACATCCAACACATCACACAAGCTACACCCATCACACAAGCTACACCCAACACATCACACAAGGTGCACCCAACACATCACACAAGCTACACCTAACACATCACACAAGCTACACCCAACACATCACACAAGCTACACCCATCACACAAGCTACACCCAACACATCACACAAGCGGGTTCGTAATCTTGTCAAGGTGTTAGGCTTATCACAAACCTTATTGATCTACGCACGCTACATTGAAGTACAGTACTCCGCTGGGTGTTAGTGATGACTTTCATATTAGATAAATTGCATAACATACACAGAATGATTAACACACTCCATTCTAAAATATACTATACTGTATTAAACTCTAAACTGGCTCAGATTTTCGTCCTCTTGCAGTTTATATCTCGTTGCTCAGTGTCAGATAGTACACTATATATGGCCCTACATACTTTCCATGTAGCACTTCTTCACGACTAGCATCATACTAGAATGTTAATCCATTGTTACAACTGTGCATTCAAGATGGAGAAATGGCAGATATTAGGCCATGTTAGAGCTTTATAAAAAGTACAGTAAGGCGGACGTGATGACTGTGGAGCCATCTTTAGCAGGTGCCTGCTATGCATAAACTTTCTCTACATAAAATCGAGTGTAAGGTTGCTTTATACTCTTCTCTCATACAGCTACAAACACTTCACAATCAAACCAGAGCGAATATTTAAGTGGAAAATACACCCATACCAAATGATTCATGAAAGCAATTAACTGTTACGGAAGCCTGTTTAACGTAATAAGTTATTTAAGTTCTTGTTGATAACGACGCCTTTCATAAACTCTTCTAAGCTGTGTTGACGACTCTTGGGTGTGCAATTGCTTTCACCCGTACAACTAACATACACTTCACAATTAGATATGAGAGAATGTTAGTGACAAAAAAAAAAAAAAAATCTGTGGAAACGGTTAAATGTAATGAAGACTTGCTTGTAAGTTGGTTAGGCTCACAGGGACGCCTTCACGTGGTGGTATCGATGTAGCCATGTAGGTATTTCAGTGTCAGGTCATGCGGTATATACGTATACTTCAGTTGTCTCCTTATCCCCATGAACTGAGGATGGTGGACTTGCTGGAAGAGAGAAACTTCAGCCTGCAGTACACTGGGTTCACGTTCAGATTAAGCCTGGGGTTCCAACTACCATTACTATTTCTACTACTACTGCTACTACTACTACTACAGAAACATCAAAACAACTACTACTACTGCTGCCATTACTACTACTACAGCAACAACTACTACTACTTTTACGACAACAATAACTAGAACAACAGCAACTACTACTATTACTACTACTGCTGCTGCTGCTCCTCCTCCTCCTACTACTACTACTTCCACCATCACCACTAGTTGCATCATCCCAGCTCAGCGATATTTGTCCCTGTAAAACTAGGTGTAAATTGGCTCGACTTCTCGTTCCTAAAACACCTAACGTGAAGCGGGGTCCTCTTTCGAGACCGGAGCTTAGTGCAATAAAGAAAGGCAGGAACCTGTCATATGAAGACAGACTGAAAAGACCTCTAGGCAATAACCTTTACACGTATATTACCATAATCAGACACAGGACAAATCAGCAGATATTACAACATAATATATAGCAATATAAAACCCTTATCTAGGACATGTGTATCTCGCAGGATACTTGCTTATCTGATATTAATGACAACCAATCAAACCTAGTGTATTCAGGGTACAGTGAATATAGGTGCGCGCGTGAGGCGCGGGGAATGAGTCTCACAAAAAGGGGGGGGGGGAAAGGGGGGAGGGGTGCGGGGAGTGACTTGTGACGGCTAGGAGGGAGTTATGGTAATACTGGAGAGAGACAAGGATTAACAATGAGGATTACACGTTTTCCAATAGCAAAGGGACTTTGGTAATTGATTCTATTCTTGGTTTACACTTACACTAGATACTGGGACGAGGGAATGTCGTACAGGATTTACGGGTAGCGGGAGTGGGGGAATATCACTAACGCTTTCTCGTATTACTTCTTTAGAGCTCACAGCAGTAGGGGTGTACAACTACGGAGGAATTTCCAGGCGGCACAGTCTTACTAATTGTATATAAGGGACGTCACTCATAAATATAGTTCATCAGATCTTGGTTCGCACACTCGTCCTTTATTCTCTCACTGTGATCTTACTTGCCCCGATATTCACTTTATTAAGTCACTGCACGATACTATACTAGGCAAAGTCACACTTAACCTAAATCACTTGCACTGTTTCTGGGCAGCATCACACGTATTCATTGTGGGGGCAGGGGCGGAAACACGCCGTCGGCAATCCTGCCGGGCTAGGGACACCGCCAAGGGGAGGCGTGCCAAGAGGGCACAGGACAACTCGTAGGGGCGTCCTGGGCTACCCGTGGCTTCCGGGCTGGGCTCAGGGGTATGGCCCTAGGGACTGGGGCCGAATAGCTCCAGGAACCTCTGGTGTAAGTCTCGCCCCCGAGGTGGGAGCCTTACGTCGTCGTGGGGGCGTATGGAGATCGCGCCCGGGTGTCCTGGGGAGGATCGGGAGAGACTGCAGACTGCGGTCTCCAGCGTCTAGGGGCGCCGACAGGGGAGGACTGCGGCATCGGCTTACGCTGGGGCCCGTCAGGTGCGTCTGTTCCAGAGCCAGGCGTAGGGAACGGAGGCCAGGGGAGGCTGTGAGGCCTGTCTGGGCCACTCTGGTACGTGAGGCCTGTGCTCTTGTCTCCTGCCGGGGTGACGTCTCGCTCCTTGCCTCCTTCCGTGCACCTTCGGAGCGACAGTGGGCCGTCTCACGAGGGCAGAAGCGACAATAGGCCGTCTCTACCGGGGCACCTTCGGAGCGACAATAGGCCGTCTCACGAGGAGGGGAGTGACAATAGGCCGTTTCTACCGGGACACTTTCGGAGCGACAATAGGCCGTCTCACAAGGAGGGGAGCGACAATAGGCCGTCTCTACCGGGACACTTTCAGAGCGACAATAGGCCGTCTCACGAGGGCGGGAGCGACAATAGGCCGTCTCTACCGGGACACTTTCAGAGCGACAATAGGCCATCTCACGAGGAGGGGCGCCGTCTGGAGTGTCTAGAACAACGCCACCCCTAGCTGGTTCAACAATCCCATTCCGTGAAGGTAGTGTCCTTCTCCTACAACGGCGACGGCGTGGTGGCTGCGTGACATAGGGGTGCACAGCCCGGGCTGACATATGCCATTGTTGCCGGGGGTTGTTCCGACTCGTGGCGGCTAGCCCGTGGGGTCCGTGTGGGGATGTCAGCACGTTCCCGGGCATACTGGGCTGTATCTTGCTTGCCCCGTTGTCGGGGGCACTATGGTATTCTTCTGTTTCCATTTCGGGGGCACTGCTTTGTAAGTCACGCATTTTAGTCCCCTCAACCAAAACGATAACTCGTCACTCCGTTGACGGACTCGTGTACAGAGTGACATATCCAATACTTAATTTTTGCACGCTCTAACCGATTTTATTCAAAGAGAAAGAGGGGTTAGATCTATAGCCTTCATTCACCCTTCAGTATAAGATGTATGGTCTATGATATTCAATATTCGTCAGTTATAATCATTAACTCTTTACTGCAAGAGGTTCTTATTAGAGGAGTAGACTGTAGCACCAGTCGAGCAGGGCAGTACTCCCAAGGTGGGTGGAAAGCTGATGATAGGGATTAAAATGCCGGGTATAGGCTCCGAGGATGACACAACACCCCCAGAAGGAGCCTATGGAGGGGCAGACAACGCGCGTTCCAGCTCCGAGTGAGAGGGACGTAATTCCGCCCGGGACACGTGCCCCTATGACCCGAAACTCACCCGCTGCCACCATAGCAGGAAACCGCAACTACCTTGTGGGTGACCCGACCCTTGACTAGATCAGGGTGGGGCTAATACTCTAGCTCCAGTCAGCACCTTTAAGACGGCCAGTAGACGCTCAACCCTCTTACAGGAGACGGCCTGCAGCCGCTCTGGAGGTAGTAAGGAGATGGCCTGTAGCCACTCCCGCATTTGTCAGGAGATGGCCAGTAGCTGCTCCGAAGGTGCCCTAACAGAGACGGCATGTAGCTGCTTGACCCTCCTACAGGAGATGGCCTGCAGCCACTCTGGAGGTAATCAGGAGATGGCCAGTAGCCACTCCCGCCTTCGTCAGGAGATGGCCGGTAGCCGCTCCAAGGTGCCCTACAAGAGACGGCCTGTAGCCGCCCAACCCTCCTGCAGGAGACGGCTGGTAGCCGCTCCGGAGGTAACCAGGAGACGGCCAGTAGCCGCTCTGGAGGTAACCAGGAGACGGCCGGCAGCTGCTCCTGCCTTCGTCAGGTGACAGCTGGTAGCTGCTCCGAAGGTGCCCTCGAGTCGGCCTGTAGCCGCTCCCTTCCTCAGGCCACGGCCAGTAGCCGTGCCCCTAGAAGGCCACGGCCAGTAGCTGGGCCCTACAAGAGGAAACGGATGCTAGCCGCTTCTTCGTCAGGTGCTGACTCCCCTACATGAGACTATGACCCAGAGGGAGGCCCCAGCCTGGAGGACTACTGGAGAGGCCCCGTGACCACCACCGGGCTCATCTCACTACAGCCAGTCCCTGAGTGGCCTCGCCTAACAGACCCCAATGGAGACCAACATCGCAGCCCACTCCTGACAGTGTTCCCTACCATCGGGGACCGCAGCCCATGGGATCTCCAGACCGCCCCCAGTACCCCCGGATGGGACGTCCCTACACCCCGACACCGGAGACCCTTGTCCTCCGTCAGGCGCCTGAGTGAAAGATTCAGACAGCTGTTCGGCCCCAGACCAGAAGGCCAGCCTCCAGCCCCTGAAAGCCTTGAGAGCACAGGATCCTTCGCCACCAGCAGCCCTGGACGAGAGAGGATACCTCTACGCATGATCCCGTGGCCTCTGAATACGGAGGCCCCCGGGCGGAACTCAGCCTCATCAGTAGTTAGGTTGTTTCTGCCACCCTTGTACCTGACCACCTCAACACCCAGTCCCGAAAGTGAGTGACAGTGAAAGCACAGTGAAAGTGATACAGTGAAGCAAAGGCAGAACAGTGAATTATCAGAATACGGGAAGTCAGAAATAAAAGCGTCAGTGTTAGTGTAAAAGAAAGGTGGAATAATTAAAGTAACTGTGAGACAGTGAATACGGCTGGGCAGTGAAAGAAATGTCTGTCTGAGTGGACGCACTACCAATTTACTGGTATAGCCTCACGCTGAGATCATACGGAGGTTCCAGTGCAATAACAATAATTAATAACGTGATGGACAAATGAGTTAGACTGCCAACAGTGAAAACAGTGCCACAGCCCTAGCGAACAGAACTCCACTTGATAGATAACACCTAGACTTCCCCAAGTGACAGTATTTGGTTTCCCTGCCCTAGGACTCCTGATCGTAGTGCTATTCACTTCACCTGATCTTGATTCAAAGAGTATCCTACGTGATCCTAATACCCACGATCTAGGCCTAAGGTTTATTATTGTTCAGCATAATTACTCTTGTGACATCTGCTCGTTCCACTTGTAGAATTTAGCAATACATGTGTAAGGTTGTTGCCTTGAGTTTTTTTGTCCTTCCTCTCTTATTTGTCTAAGCTCTGGTCTAGAAAGAGAACCCAGCTACACACTAGGCGTTAGAGGGATGGGAAGCCAACCCTAAAACACCTAGCATTACAGGGAGAGCTGGAGCTCCCGTTTCATCAGCCCTCGGGACTAGTTCCTGACCATCCCCCTTTGTTGAACATTTTCAGGGCTTCAGTAACACAGAGAGTAGGCCAGCATGCTCTCCAATACAAGTTTCTCTTACTGTCAACACCAAACTACATGCACAGCACACACTACACTACCTTTTCAAAATTTAAAAAAGGAAAATGGCATCAATCAATCATGCCTCGGAGTCCCCAGGGGGGTGACCATAAATTCCCCCACCATCCGCCCCTCTTCCGGTGACGACTCAGAGAGATGCCTGGAACCACTGCCTGACTCACTTCTTCATTTCTGTAACAATCACAGCCTTTCCTAATTTTCTCTCTATCGAACACCACCTCTCCTCCTCTAAACCTCACCTTCTCTTCTTGACAGAGACTCAGCTGTCTGAGGCAACTGACAGCAAACCCTTTTCTGTTTCCTCCTACTTTCTCTATACTCATTTCAAAGCCAAAGGTGGCTGTTGTGTGTACATACGCAACGATTTATCTTGCTCTCGTGTTCCTGAACTTGATTCTTCCGAATTCTCTACTCTCTGGCTTCGGCTTTCTTGTCATTCTCTGACTAAATATATCTGCGCTGTTTACTTATCTCCTGATTCTACTGACTATGAAAAATTCTTTGACTATCTTACTTCTACGATGGAACACATTCTATCCATTTCTCCTTTCTCTGAAATCTCCATTCTCAGAGATTTCAATGTTCACCACCACCTTTGGCTCTCCTCTCCATTCACTGATCCATCTGGTGAACAAGCCTACATCTTTTCTATCCTTAATGACGTAGAGCAGCTTGTACAGCACCCTACCCGTATCCATGACCGCCTTGGAGAGAGCTCCAACATCCTTGACCTCTTCCTTACAACTAATCCAATTGCTTACATTGTTAATCTTTCCTCTCCGTTGGGCTCCTCCGATCACAACCTTATTACCTTAACCTGTCCTATCGCTCCGATATGGCCTGCAGACCCTCCAAAGAAACGTCGTCTGTGGCACTTTGGAGCTGCAGATTGGGAGGCCCTCAGGCAGTACTTCTTTGATTTTCCAAGGAATGATTATTGCATTCATGGTTGGGAGCCATCTGAGTGTGCCTTGTGCATTACGGAGGTTATTCTCTCGGGCTTGGAAGCATACATTCCCTTCTCATATTCTTTGACTAATGCAAGAAAGCCTTGGTTTAATCACTCTTGTTCTAATGCTGTCCGCAACAAGGAGAGGGCCTATAAAAGGTATCGAAGCCTACTCACCCCTGAATCACGTCTTGGTTTTGTTTGTGCCCGGAATCGTGCTGTCTGTTCTTTGCTCTGCTATATATAATTTCATCCGTACTAAATGCTCTCAACTCTCCAACTCGAATTCTTCCCGCTCCTTCTGGCACCTTGCCAAAAACCTTTCTAACAACTTTACCTCATCATCCTTCCCTCCTCTTTTCTATTCTGATGGCTCTGTAGCTATTTCTTCTATTGATAAAGCAGATCTCTTCACTCAGACTTTCTCCTCCAATTGCACCTTAGACGATGCCGGTGCTGTTCCTCCATCATTTTCCCCCTCAGACTTCCTCATGGCTGACATTAAAATTTCTTCAGCTGATGTATTTTCTGCCATCACTGGCCTCAATACTAACAAGGCATATGGACCTAATGGAGTCCCTCCTGTTGTCCTCAAGAACTGTGCTTCTGTGCTTACAACCTGCCTAGGTAAACTCTTTCGCCTTTGTTTGTCAACTTGTACCTTTCCTTCTTGCTAGAAGTTTGCTTTCATTCAGCCAGTCCCAAAGAACGATGACCATTCCCAATCCTCTAACTATCGTCCAATTGCTTTAACATCCTGTGTCTCAAAAGTTTTCGAGTCAATTCTTAACAGAAAAATTTTAAAGCATCTTTCCTATCACAACCTTCTTTCTGATCGTCAGTATGGGTTCCGTCAGAGGCGCTCCACTGGCGATTTTCTCACCTACCTTTCAGACTCCTGGTCATCCTCCTTTCGGGACTTTGGATAAAGCTTTGCCATAGCACTTGACATCTCAAAGACTTTCGATCGATTCTGGCATAAATCTTTAATTTCCAAACTGTCCTCTTACGGTTTCTATCCTTCTATCTGTGCCTTCATCTATAGCTTCCTTTCTGGTCGTTCTATAGTCACGTTGCAGACGGCCATCGTTCTTCTCCTAGATCTATCAACAGTGGTGTTCCTCAGGGTTCTGTCCAATCACCAGCTCTCTTCCTTTTATTCATCAATGACCTTCTAAGCTGTACATCTATCCCTATCCACTCGTAAGCTGATGACTCCACCCTTCACCTTTCCATTCCGTTCCCGCAACGTCCATCTCAGCAATTACTTCAACAGGCAAGGGATGAGGCTATGGTACACCAAATGTCTGACTTGGCTCGTATCTCTGACTGGGGTAAAAATAATCTTGTTGTTTTTAATGCATCAAAAACTCAGTTTTTACAGCTATCAACCCGACACAATCTTCCACAGGAGTACCCATAATGTTCAATAATATTCAGCTTAATCCTGCATCATCCTTGAACATGCTTGGGATTTCGTTCACTCGGGACTTATCCTGGAAAGATCATATAGCATCTCTTGTAAAATTTGCTTCCAAGAGATTAGGTGTGCTAAGCTGAGTCCGTACCTTCTTTCCCCCGGCACAGTTGGTGACTTTATACATGGGTTTTATTCGCCCCTGTTTAGAGTACAACTCTTACGTGTGGGGAGGCTCCCCACATACAGCTCTTCTCAATAGGGTGGAGTCAAAGGCTTTTCGTTTTATCAACCCTCCTCCTCTTACTGGCTCCCTTCAACCTCTGTCTCCTCGCCGCACTGTTGCCTCTTTATCTCTTCCTATCGCCTCATCAATGGTCACTGCTCCTCTGAACTGTCTGCTTGCATCCCTCCACCTCTACGACGGGCGCGTAGTACCCATCTAGCAACAAACTCTCATCCCTTTTCTGTCCAGTCCTTCATTTATGCAAAAGGTCAACTCTGGAACTGACTCCCTCTGTTATGCGGGGAGTTTTTAGTCTGACCTCTCATCCTAAAAACGCCCGCGACTGAGCGGGGTCCTCTTTCTGGACCGGAAATAAAGCACCAACAAAGGAACAGGACTTAAAAACTCGGCAGTACACCTTAACACATCTATTGTACTAATTCAATGCACCTTACAATACAGAAACAGAGACACTGGATATGGTATGAACAGGAAGACAGAGTGAGTTTGAATACACACACTATACACACAAGAATGTCAAAGGCAGAATTCATACATATCTTACAGGTTAACAATCACTAGAGCATGGCATCGATATTATGAATAGTGAATAAGTGTCATTTGGTGTTGTAGACAAGATGCACAGTATACAGTTGGCACAACGGGTTTGGTTGGCCTATATTTGCATATATCTGTTCTAGCACGCGGCACGTCCTCAGAGATTGTCACTTTGACGCGACGACACAGTTATACTGGTTTCTGATCTTCTCACAACTGAATTAGTTTCTCTACATTTAGTCACTTTATATATATTTCTCTGACCCTGATTCACTGCCTTGAGGTTCGTCACTATAGTGTATTACTTCACATTAATTTCCGCACTGTTTCGCTGTCACTGTCTCTGAGGGTTGCACTTATACTTCATGGGTGAGACGCGTTGAGATCGCCACGAGTAACCGTTACCTGGGTTAGCAGAGGTGGTGCCCGGGCGTGGGAGGGGGTCCTCCAGGAAAGCCCTCCTGCAGGAGACAGGGGATCGCCCGCAGGGACATTGTCTCCAGGACTTCCTTCGTCCGGGGGGTGCAGGGAGGCCCTTCACTCTGGGGGCCTCGACCTGGTGAGAGGCCCTCGTGTAGGAGCCTCGTCGGTGTGGTGCAGGGAGGCCCGCCGGTCTGGGGGACTCGACCTGGTAGGTGGCCCTTGAGGCTGGGGCCAAACAATTCCAGGAGCTGGGCCTGCCGCCTCTTGCTCCTGGCGGAGGGCCGTGGGGGAGTGGGGCCCAGACAGCCCTGCTCAGGGGCCTGCTGACCGGCACTGGAGGTCCAGGTGCTGCGGTCACCTATAAGGCAAGGTGCCGTCAGGAGGGAACTGTGGCACCTCTTCCTTGGGGCGTCCGTCAGGGGCCGGGGTCATCCAGGGGTTGGCTGCAGGACCGGTACAGGACCACTCCACCACTCTAGGAATGGCAGCACCTCCGGGGAACCACACCTGGAGGGAGAGAGAGAAGGGCGTCCCACGCAGCCGAGAGGTAGGGGGCCGGCTGCGCAAGGGACCTTCCCCTCCAGGAGAACCCTTGGAACTGTAGATGAAGGGCGTACGATGGCTGCTCCTTCCCCCACACGTACGATGGCCGTGTTGGCGGTTCCACAGCTCCTGAAGGTAGCAGCTGAAGGGCGTACGATGGTCGCTCCTTCCGCCACACGTATGATGGCTGTGTTGGTGGTGGTGCTGCTCCCAAAGAAGTAAGAGGCAGATGAGGGGCGTACGATGGCCGCTCCCTCCCCGGCACGTACGATGGCCATATCCGCGGTTCTGCCTGCCCGACGGGAAGTAACTGAAGGGCATACGATGGCTGCTCCTTCCCCCACATATACGATGGCCGTGTTGGCAGTGTTACTCCCGTAGGAGGAGGAGGAAGTGGATGAGGGGCGTACAATGGCTGCTCCCTCCCTGACACATACGATGGCTGTGTTCGCAGTTCCATTTCTCCTTCCTTTGCCTGTCGGTGTGCGCTCAAAAGCTACTCCACTGAGGCCGTCTCCAGATAGGTCTGTAACCGAAGGGCGTACGATGGCCGCTCCTTCCCCCACACGTACGATGGCCGTGTTGGCGGTGTTAAAGAGGGAAACAACTGAGGGGCGAACAATGGCCGCTCCCTCCGTGGCACGTACGATGGCCGTTTCTGCGGTTCTGCCTGCCCGACGGGAAGTAACTGAAGGGCATACGATGGCTGCTCCTTCCCCCACATGTACGATGGCCATGTTGGCGGTGTTACTCCCTTAGGAGGAGGAGGAAGTGGATGAGGGGCGTATGATGGCCGCTCCCTCCCCGACACATATGATGGCTGTGTTCGCGGTTCCACTTCTCCTTCCTTTGCCTGTCAGTGTGCGCTCAATACCTACTCCACCGAGGCCGTCTCCAGACAGGTCTGTAACCGAAGGGCGTACAATGGCCGCTTCTTCTCCCACACGTACGATGGCCATGTTGGCGGTGTTACAGAGGGAAACAACTGAGGGCCGTATGATGGCCGCTCCCTCCCCAGTACGTACGATGGCTGTATCCACGGTGTTGCTTGGGACTGTTTCTGGGTCAGTCCCACTCCGAATGTGGTGAAGGCTGCCCCGCTTGCAGGGTCGTTCCCTCTTCCTGCGTGGTTGCTGTTGGGTCGGTTCCGCGGAAGAGGAACCCAAGGTGGGGGCACCCCAGCGCCCTTCTTGCTCCGGTCCAGGCTTACCTTGCCCTGGCCTGCTGTGGTGTCCTCCTGGGGTGATGGTGGGGCTGCGAGTTGGAAGTGGGATGGGGGGTGGTGGGGTGGTTGGTCCAGCGGCCGTGGCGTTGTGTATTTTACCCTCTGTCTGTATTTCCTACTTCCTATGGTCTCCAGTCTTTCAAACGCAGTGTGTCCAGGCATCTCGAAATGAACGTTTCTTGAATTTGGCTCTGTTTTGTACTGTTTTTGTTTTTTCTTGGAAGGAACGGTTTGTGGGCTCCTGGCCTTTGGTTCCTTCTTTCTTGCATAAAAAAAAACTGAATAAAATCATCAGTTATAACACTTAACATTATACTTAGATCTGTCCTGTTGAATAAAATCGCTAGTTATAATCCTTAATCCTTTCCTACGAGATATCTGCCCTATTACAGGTAAAAAAATCGTCAGTCATAACCTTCATTAACATTTCTAAAAACCTGGAAATAGTCACCGAGGGCATCACAACACCCCCAGGAAGAGCCTACGGAGGGCAGACAGAGTGTGACCCGACCCCTGGCGGCAGAGACATAAGTCTGCCTGGGCCACACGCCCCTATGACCCGGAACTCGCCTGCTGCCACTATAGCAGGAAACGGAGACTACCTTGTGGGCGAGCTGACCCTTGACAGGATCGGGGTGGAGCTACTTCCTTAGCTCCAAGCAGCACCCCTGCAACGGCCAGCAGCTGTACCCTTTGTGAAATGACCAGTAGCTGCTCATCCCTTCAGGAGACGGCCGGTAACTGCTTGGAAGGCTTTATAGAGATGGCCTGCAGCCGCTCTGCCCTTCAGGAGATGACCGGTAGCCGCTCCTCCTTAACAGCCTAGACCTGCAGCCAGGCTCAGGCGACGACCAGTAGCCATGCCCTTAAAAGGCCATGGCCTGTAGCCAGACCACATGGCAGGAGGCGGCTGGTAGCCGCTCCCCTGTCAGGTGCTGCTATATCCCCCTACAGGAACCAGCGATGGCCGGTAGCCACACTGGGGAGAGAAGGGTACGTCCCCTCTCCTCCTGTATTTGCCTCAGAGGACAAGACACAGGCGACAGCCGGTAGCCACACCCGTCAGCAGGAGATGGCCAGTAGCTGCTCCTTGTCGGCATGTCGTTCTCTATACAGGGTTCAGGCAACAGCCGGTAGCCGCACCGACAGGCAAGTGACGGCCGGTAGACGCATTTCGCCTGCTCCCCTGTCAGGGAGTCGGGTCTGGGCGACGGTTGGTAGCTGCACCTACGATGATGGGACGGCCAGCCGCCGCCGTCATTTCGTTGCCCGCAGAAACCCAGTGGTGGCCAGTAACTGTGCCAGGGAGGAGCACTAAAATCCCTTACCCCCTGTGACTCCACTACGAGAGGGCATCCTGCCATCAGACCTGCCAACAGGCGGGGGTGCGGATGACCCTACTGTCCACCACCAGCAAGGCAACCTTCAGGAGGAAGGCTTCAGCCCTGAGGACCCGTGGAGAGGCCCTGTACTATCCCCAGGGTTATTCTCTGTCCAGCTGGCTCCAGAGGGACCCTACCTGACGGACTCCGATGAAGGCTGACGCTGCAGCCCACCCCTGACGGTGTCCCCAACGGCAGGAGACCACAGCCGATGGGCCCCCGAGGCCTCCCCCAGGACCCCTGGGTGAGGCATTTCCCCACCCCGACGCAGACGACACTCGTCCTCCATCAGGCACCTAAGTGAGCGCTTCAGGAGGCTCTTCAGTCCCAGCCCTGAGGGCCGTACTCCAGTTCTCAGCCCCGACAGTGCAGGGCCCTTCGCCGCACACAGCCCCGGACGAGAGAGGACGCCCCTACAAGTGATCCCGTGGGTGCTGGATACAGAGGCCCCTGGCGGAACTCAGCCCCCATCAGGAGCCGGGCTGAGTTCTCCCGCCGCCCTCTACCCATGCCGCCACCCTACCAGTCCCGACAGTGCAGTGACAGTGAAACAGTGATCTAAGCATCGGGCAGTGTATTACATTACCAAAAGGAAACTAAGCCCAAGATCTATCAGTGCTATTGTGCCTAAGTGTAGGACAACAGTGAAACATTGATGAAGTGAGAGAAGCCGAGCAGTGATTACAGGAACCTCCGTTATTGTGTATCTCGGCCCTAGCAGTATAATTCCTCCTTGCCATAAGACCTGTAAGCGAGCTGCCCATTCTAAGTACAGTGTAGAATTCCCTCAAAGTGCAGTGACAGTGACTGATTCCCCTGCCCAAAGACCCTAAGTGCTGTTTATTGTACTATTCACCTTTTACCCCGAACTATAGTCCACATAGTATCCTGCGTGATACTACCATCCGTGATCTCAGTACATGTCATATTCCTGTTTTGTGACGTCTACCTGTTCCACGTCTAGAATTTGTCAATATATGCGTAAGGTTGTTGCCCTGAGTTTTTGTGCCCTGCCTCTCTCTTATTTGTCTAAGCTCCGGTCTAGAAGGGGAACCCAGCTGCACACTAGGCGTTCAAGGGACGGGAAGCTGACCCTTAGACATCTAGCATAACAATTTTTCTACAAGAGGATGGTCGCACGAGTAAGTTTAGTAAAATCTCCAGGTGACTGCAAGAACGAAACTACATCATTCGTTCCCCTGGTACATGGGAAAGATTCTCTCTCTCAACATCTTTCCACCTCTCATCTTATTATTATCTCCCTATCCACTGCTTTAATCCTCCTCAATACACTACATTATTCCACCTCACTCTGTCCACTAGTAAATTCCACCTTCCTGCCCACTATTCGCTTTTCTTCATCTGATCTTTCAACATCTTTCCACCTCTGTTCATATCACTTTCATATCTTTCTCTTTCCACTACTTTATTCCACCTGTCTATCCACTATATTATTCCACTTGTCTCTGCTCACGGCTTTATTTCACATCCATCCACTGCCTTATTTTTCCGTCGTTATCCACTACTTTATCCCATCTCTCTCCATCCATTCCTGAATTCCACCTCTCTCTGTCCACTACTTTATTCCATCTCGTTCTGCTTTATTTTATATGTTCTACATATGTTCCTACCACCCCTTATGGAAAACACTGCAGCTTCGTTATTGCTTGAGTGTGGCAGAATGGGGGGAGGAAGGGATGTATGTGGCAAAAGTGAGGTAGGGCAGAGTTAAGTGTAGCATAGATAGGTAAGGCAGGGAGTGGGTGAGGCAGGGGTGTGTGTGGCATAGGTAGGTAAGGCAGGGGGTGGGTGAGGCAGAGGTGTGACATTTATAGGTAAGGCAGGGGGTGGGTGAGGCAGAGGTATGTGTGGCATAGGTAGGTAAGGCAGGGGGTGGGTGAGGCAGAGGTATGTGTGGCATAGGTAGGTAAGGCAGGGGGTGGGTAAGGCAGAGGTATGTGTGGCATAGGTAGGTAAGGCAGGGGGTGGGTAAGGCAGAGGTATGTGTGGCATAGGTAGGTAAGGCAGGGGGTGGGTGAGACAGAGGTATGTGTGGAATAGATAGGTAAGACAGAGGGTGGAATAGACAGGATGTGACACAACAGAGTGGGCCAGGGTGTGTGTGACAGGGATAGGTAAGGTAGGGGTGGGTGAGGCAGGATGACAAAGCAGGGTGAAGCTGGGGTGAGGTTGGGTAGGGGTATGTGTGGCATGGATAGGTAAGGCAGGGGTGAGTGAGGCAGGATGTGACAGAAGAGGGTGAGATAGGGTGTGAGTGATATGACAGGTTTGTGAGGCAGAGGGTGGGTGAGGTAGAGGTATGTGTGGCATAGAGAGGTAAGGCAGAGGGTGGATGAGGCAGGATGTAACAGAGCTGGGTGAGGCAGGGTATGTATGACATGGATAGGTAAGGCAGGGGTGGGTGAGGCAGGATGTGATAGAGCAGGGTGAGGCAGAGGTTCGGGGAAGCAGAAGGCAGTGTGTTGAGGCTACGAGGAGCCATATAGCTGACGTAGACTGATCTGTATTCACAAAGCATCTTAAACAATATTTACGATTAACATGTATAAAAAGTGATTAAGTATTCCCATGACCATTAAATATCACATGAATAAATTTGTTTTGTATTTTTCACGTTGTTACTCCCTCTACTTTGTTTGTGGCCTGTTTGGCAGCTGTAAATGTTAAGATAAAATTATAAGCAAGCGATCTTATATGCAGTCTCAGCTCAAGGATGTTTATGAAGCCGGGTCTGAGAGGTCATGGTGTTATTAGCTCTCACACTACCACCACTGCCACTGCCAACATTACCAACGCCTCTATCACCATCCTACCACTACCACCTACACCACCACCATCACTGCCAACATTACCAACACCATTATCCATCATTAGGCCTACCACCACCGCCACCACCCTCATTACAACCATCATCACCACCACCATCACTACCATTATCACCATTACCACCACCACCAGCACCCACAACCAACTCCACCACTACTGCCTTTCATTACAATGGTGCCTACCTTACTCTATTCATGTTAATCCCAGGTAGGAGCGTAGGAGATGACTCCAGTGGTGAATGTGTTAGAAGCAATGAAGGTCATTTAATCCGTGCAGTAGGTGACATTTGTCTTAGTTTATTCTGCCTACCTCAGGACGATTTTATTTAGCTTGGGAAAGATCTTTGAGATGAAGGAGATAAACCTTGTTTGTTTGTTTGTATTTTTTAAGTCTGAAAAGGATAAAAAATAATAGCAAAACAGCTTATCCATATTAGTGTTAGTAACAATGTGTATCCCCCAAAAGTCCCTTCCTATCTACCTCTATCTCTCAGTCACAGACAATTGTAACATTTTCTGCATATTACAACTGTCAACACGATGATGTATTATTAAAACGTTTTTGCAACCTTCAGAAAATATTTACGTCTGGGGACAGCTCTTGAAGCGGAAGGGTTAAGATTATTTTGAATCTTAGGGATCAAAATGTCTAATCCAAGCCAAATAAATTTGTTTAGAGGTATCAACAATAAAAAGTATGTCCTCATTGAAGGGGTTTACTGTTTCACTATGATAACATACTGTATAGGGTGCTTTATTCGTGTCATGTTCACACACTTCTGTTCAAGAAGATAGGGATTATTCTCTACATTCTTCCTCTCAGAGCTTTGTCTTGCACTGCTCCCTCTCTGGAGTGGCAAAACCTGTGACCTGGACCAGGTCGCAACTGAGATGCTGACACACCTTCCCTCTGTTCCTCATGGCTCTTCTTTGTGTATTCAATGACAGTTGGCTTTTGGGCATATTTCCTGGTCCTTGGATTGAATGTCTTCCCTTTCCTATGCCTGGGATGGTCCCTTCTTGTTTTTATTGCACAGACCTGCTATGCTAGTCTTGTATATGGACAAGGTGCTTGAATATATGGTTTGCCAGCACCTTATCTGGTGACTTGAAGACTTTGGCCACCTTAGAAAGGGGGCAGTGTGGGCTAAGACCTGGGAACAACTGATGTATTCCTCAAGCTGAAACGTTACATTTATCTTACTTATTACCATCAAAGAATTCTCCTGCCAGCCTTCATAGATTTTCAGGAGTTACTGTATTCTATTACTTCAGTGCCCCATGTTGGGATCCTGTACAAGCTCTGTAACCTGGGTGTGATAGTTTTTCGTCTTGGCTTATGCGCAGTGCTTCCTCATTTGCTGTACTTTCTAGGTGTTTCTAGGGGACACCCTCTTGTCCTTTTTGGAGTCAAGGGGAGTGTGTCTCAGGGTTCTGTCCTGACACTCTTCTTCTCAAAGTCCCATGTTCAGCATTCCCCACATGCCTGGGGTTTCCCTCTTGGTCTCTGTTACTGATGTCTCCCTAATCGGCAACGGAGGCACTTTAGTGGAAGCTCAGCGCTGCCTCCAGCAGGCGGTTACTTTGCTGCCTGGATTCTGGCCACAGGGCTTGTAATCAGTGCTCCCTGTGCTACCACAAATTAGGACTGATGATAGTCCTCTTCCTTTGTAGACTAGCCACACCTTTCTCAGTTTGCATTTGGATGGTTCAAGATTGATCTAGGAGTGCCATATGGACTACCTCCTGTTCTCTCATGTCTCTGTTGGTTGGACATAATGCGTATTATTGGTTGCATGCTCCAGGGGGCCAAAAGGGAAATGCTCTTATTACTGTATTTAATTTCAGCTGGCCTCCTAATGGGTCATCTGGTTTATTAGAAAACTTGCAATCAAACTGCAGGCCACATACATAAACAAGGTTATAATCAATGATGCCCATTCCATCCATTCACTTTGTGTACAGCTACCTTCAAGTTGCTTCACTGTGTGATGCAACAAATGATTTTCCATCCTCATCTTTTTCAGTTCTATATCTGCTCTCCATATAACACAGATCAGATGGGTCCACCCGGCAGCACTCCTATACCATGCTTTGTTCTGCATCAGCACTCTAGTAGTACAGTAGACCCGCAGTTATGCAGTTAATGGTTAACCTGCCATCTTGCATGTGGGAATCCATGTACTTTGGCGTATTCAATCTATTATATAAAAGCCGTTACCCATCCCACTTTCTTCCTGAAAACCATGCATGGCTCCAATTGGGTTGTGATGCTGTTTGCTTTCTGAAGACACATCCTATTATTCAGATAAAACAAAAATAAAACAGTGGTATCAAAGAGGCTTAAAACAACAAGGCTGATGATGATGATCATGATATATACTGCTAATATAACAACTGAATTAATCACTGTTTTATTTCAGATTTATGCAATACCTTTTCATTATAGCTGAAACATCATTGGAGTTTCCAGTAAGGAGCAAAAAGTCCATACTCTAAAGTGTTACAAATAAAACTAACAAAAACTTTGCAATTTTATAATTATCCCATCTTGTATAAAAGATACAAAAATAATATCGTGTATAAAAAGACACATCACATTCACAACTAAGGATGTTTCTGTGGTTGTAACATTAATAAAAGATACATGTGTGGATGATTAATGTTGTAATTCATTCACCCCTGGGAGGTTTTCCTGTATCTGAATAGAATATTCTGGTAACTAAAATAAAAGTGTAGGGTGTTAATCAGAATACAATATTTGAAAAATGGGTTTGAATGATACAAAAGTAGCAAGGCAACCATTACTCCATAAGGATACCCAGAAACTACAAATACAATGTGTTGGACATGGGCACAGTTTTTTCAGCAAATCACTACACATCTTAAACAGAATCTCAAAAAATTGAATTGGAACAGCAGTGTTCTACAATGATGGTATGACATAGGGACAATCAGGGTGTCAGGATGGCAACACAATGAAGAATATTGCAAAGCTGCATGTAAGAACAAGATTAATTAAAAATTTTTGGAAGAACTGGATGGAAAAAGTCAGTGACCAGTATGTAAAGCATCATCATCATACCATGGAAAGTCTTGTCCCCATTTTTGCCTCATTTTGTGCATGATAGTTTCCCTTCATTTCTTTTGCCACAATAGACTTTTTTTTTTTTTTTTTGTCCCACTGTCAATACCACATAATGCTAAATCCACTGGGTGTGGGAAGCTGCAAAGAATTGGTATAATTTCCCACTGTGAACAGTTCTGCAATTCATAACAGCTCAGTCTTACATTAATGTAGATACTGGTACTGTTTAACTATCCTTCCACCTCCATCCTGATGCTGTAGATACCAGTACTGTCTGACCATCCTTCCACCTTCATCCTGATGCAGCAGATACCAATGCTGATTCTCATACCCTGTTCCTATTCCTGCAGTGTCTGTTCCTGAGCCATCACCTTCCTGTCCCACTGTGCTAGTTCATTAATAGTATTATTTAGTACAGCTGTCATTCAACTCATCTCACAGCTAATGTTTTTCAAACAGATGTTGCAGCAATTCATCAATCCATCTCATAGCAGGTGTTTCTTCAACAGAGATGTTCCAACTGTTCACCAACCCATCTCGCTGCTGGTATTTCTTGGTGAAATTTCAGTTGTTCACCAACCCATCTCGCTGCTGGTATTTCTTGGTGAAATTTCAGTTGTTCACCAACCCATCTCGCTGCTGGTATTTCTTGGTGAAATTTCAGTTGTTCACCAACTTTGCTTGTTTCATCAGCAGTGATGATGCAGATATTCATTAACCTAAATAAAAAAAAATATGACAATGAATGACAATGGTTACATATGTCATTGATTTCACATGCCAGTACTATGACACATGAATGATAAGTAGTCGGTAGAGAGGAGGCCTGCAGTCCTACCGGACCCTGGTTCAAATCCCCGATGGGGCAGGGAACAGTTGAAGGATCTGAATTTAACCCGCCCCGTCCCGACCACTTTTCGACCACTGGTATCCCCCAATCCCGACCATTTTTCGACCTTTTTTTTTTTTGCTTAAACTTTTGCTTTTGGTCAGAAACAATGGTCGGTGGCAAAGAAATTGGTCCCCGGGGTCCCTAATTAGCTTACCCAGGTATGCCTTGGTCCCACCTGGCCCCGTGTTCTCCCTAGGCGGTCTGAGCCCCAAACGTTTTCTATGGTATTATAAGTCTGGGAAACCAATGAAAGTAAGTAGAAATGAATTTATTACAAACATAAAAACATGTGATAAAAGAGTATATTGGATTTTATACAAAAATAGAGCAGAAATAAGCATTGTACCATCGTGCGAAACGAGCAAAATCGGCCAACTTGGTCACGATGAATCGCTAACATTCTAAAATCATGATACATATAATTTTTTTACTTACATAATACTTCTACAATAACATTATACCATTTTACATTTTACTGAACTGTTTTTACGTATTCACAGGCCTTTTGATAACATTTAGCGTAATGTTAGCGCTTATTTACGTAGTGAGTGAACTCGCTGTGACTGTTGTTTCAACTCGTATTGTGCTTTTTCTACTTACATAATACTTTTCTAATATTATTATACACTTTTCAACTTTATAGAACTGTTTTGAGGTTATTTCAGGCCTTACGTAAATATATAGCGTAATAATAGCGCATAATAACACACACGGTGAAGTCGCTATGACAACTATTTCAACTTAAAACCTATTTTTGTACTTATATAATAATTCTCCACTAACATTGCACATGTTTACACTTGATATAATTGATATCACATAATTTCTGAACTTACGATGGAACTGAGCGTCATATTTGTGCGTACTTACACAGGGAGTGTTATCGCGATATCATTTGTTTCATCTTACACTAGTATTCAACTTATAAAATACCTTACTACTAACATTACAACATCTTCCACTGTATATAATTCCTATCACATACAGTACACGTCAGAAGTATTCAGCGTTGTCCGCCAGGCGCGCAATACTTATGGCCCAAAAAGAATCACCCATTTTGGGGGGTAAGAATTGAGCCACAAGGTTGAGCTCCGAGCATGACGTCACGGTAGCCTGAGGCCTTCCGACGCGTTGGTTGGTTCCCGCCTCAGTTGCCCACGGGCTGCCTGAGAGAGAGGAACTCCGCCGAGTGTCCCTCTCAAATTGCGCCCTTTTTTACCGAGTGTCCCGCAGTGTTTTGGCCTTCAAAACTTTGTTATGGCACCTACCCGTGAACTATCGAGTGAAATCATATCCCAGATCATTGCTCTAAAGGAGGCAGGCCACCAGACAAAGGAAATTAGTGAATTGGTTGGTGTGGCACGATCGACAGTGCGTCGTTGGTGTGCGCGGTTTCGGGAGGAAAACAGTGGTGAACTTCCCACAAAGAAACCGAGGTCTGGTAGGCCTAGGAAAACTTCCCCAAGGTCTGTTAATGTTTTAAAACGTGCAGTGGAGTTTAATCCTCGTGTGAGTGCAAGGAAAATTAAGGAGAGCAACCCGGAAGTGTTTGGTGAGGTGTCAGTGAGAACAGTGTCTCGTAGGGTGCATGAGCTTGGTTACACAAGTCACAGGCCTGTGAAAAAGCCTCTTCTCACCAAGAGCCAGAGAATTCGTAGGCTTGCCTTTGCTAATAAATATCTAACCTGGGGTGAGGAGCAATGGTTGTCAGTGTTGTGGTCTGATGAGGCAACGTTTAGTGTTACCTGTAACAGAGGAGCACGTGTGTATCGACGCAAAGGTAGTGACCCACTTGACCCACGGTATGTAGAAAGCACAGTTAAACATCCTGATTCACTCATGGTATGGGGTTGTTTCTCAGGGAAGGGTTTGGGGAAGCTTGTTGTACTTCCCAAGAACCTTAGAGTGAATCAGGATGTTTACCTGGAGCTTCTGTGTGATCATTTACCAGACTCCTTTGAGCTAACAGGTGCACGAGTGTTTCAGCAGGACGGTGCACCTGCTCACAAGGCCAAATCGGTCACCAATTGGCTTCGTGACTGCGAGGTATCATTCATGACAGACTGGCCAGGAAATAGCCCAGACCTCAACCCGATTGAAAACCTCTGGTACCTCGTAAAGAAGAGTCTCCAAGGGAAAGACGTGAGCTCTCTGCCTAAGTTGGAAGCCGCCATTCGTGACTCCTGGGACAAAGTACCCCTCCAGCACCTCAGGAGCCTCGCCCTTTCACTTCCAAGACGTCTCAGGTCCGTGAAGAAACGTAAAGGCTACCCTACGAAGCACTAAAAGTAAATAAATGCATTATTTATATGTTTTTTCAATGTTGAAAGGTTTGTTCCTCAGGAGGGACGCAGGGCACTCCATACTTCTGACGAGCACTGTACTTACTGACCAGAATGTGGGTGTACTCGTGACATCAATTATGACAACTTACACTAATGTTCAACTTATACGTTTTATTCATGCTAACATTACACCCGTTTCCACTTTATTTCCTAGCTATCACATATTTACTGACCAGATTTACACAGTGGGTGTAGTTTTGATAACAATTCTTTCCACTTACACTAATTCTCATCTTTTCTGGGGTGGGGAGGTGAGGGTGGTGGGGGAGGTTGGGGAGGTGGAGAGCGGCGCCTCTCATCACTCGCACTTCTCTTCCCTCTCCCTTTTCCTTTACCCTTTCCCTTCCCTTTCTTTCCTTTCCCCACATCCTGGGGCTGTGGGGAGGAAGTTTGGGAATATTCAGGGGCGAAAGAAGTGCTGGGGAGTGACTCAACCTCCTCTCCCCTAGGCCTACGAGCACCACGTGCTCGTGCTGCCTCCCTCACACCACTTGCCCCTTCACCCCGCACTACCCCCACACCACTCTCACTTTCACCCCGCGCTGCCGCCACAACACTTTCCCTTTCTCCCAGCAATCCCACCACACCACTTGCCACTTCCCCAGACAAAGTACTTTCACCATACCTTATGTGTCGTCTTGCCCCACCTTCTGATCCTCGTGGTGATATTTTCTCTTTTCCCAACCACGCGGCGATATCACGTCCTAGGCCTCCGTCATCCTCATCGTCCTCATCCTCGTCCTCATCAGATTCGGGATGGAGAGATAGCTGTGCACGTGGTTGGGGAGCAGGCTGGCCTTCCCTTGCCTTACGGTATGTCACATACCGCGTTTTTCGGGGCGAAGGGACCTCCTCATCACTACTACTTATTTCTTCCTCTGGCTGGACGTAATCGCGATCCACCACATCATCATCGAGTGGAGAATCACTGTCTCCAGTGAAGGCTTCCAGGACGGATGCGATTTCCTCGTCTGAGAGACCTTTCCGCGCCATGTCTGACCTGGGTCACTGCTAGCAGGTGAGTGACCGAGACAAGGGCGAGCGCGGGTCATGCGGGGTCTAGGACACTGCCCGCCTGGCGGCACGTAGGGGAGGCTTGGGTACCCTGGCGAAACGAAAATCTCACGCGAATTTTGAAAATTGTGGAAATTATGAACTTTGCAATTGCAGGACGTTGAAGTACGTCGCCGGGATTAGCTGTGACAAAACGTGAGGACGTGGAAGTACGTCCCCGGGACGCCGCGGGTTAATAAAAGCAGACTTTACTGATCTACCAGAAGATCTGCCGACATGTCGTAAAAGTACCCCTGCTAATACCAATACACCAGTCCTGTATGAGACAGCCCTAGCATGTATTCAACACGGACGGTGGGTGTTAGCGCCGAAGTGGTGACATGTAGAGGTGTATAGTATGAAGGAGGACTACTGGGCCTTGGAAGCAGGCTGTGAAGCCTATGCCCAGAGTAAAAAAAAAAAAAAAAAAAAAAAAAAAAAAAAAGCTTTACTGACATAAATCCTTTAAATCTGCCCCTTTCTCTCTTCCTGCCTTCCTCTTCTATCTTTCTTCCTCTTCTTTCTGCCTACAGGTAACTTTACACTCCCTCTTCTTTCTTTCCTTCATCTTTTCCTCTTCCTTCTGCCTATGGGTGACTCTACACTGAGTAACAAGTCAAATGGTTTCCTCTACACCAAGAAACCATTTACTATGCTGGGTGGTAATCATGTCACCTGATGGTTTAGTGAGTAACTAAGGTGCTCCAATCAGACTGTGCAGGTGCAGGCTTATATCCAAGGGGTGGTTGAGGTTTACTGCTCATGTAATGCCACTCACGGATGAGTGAGGTTGGTCACTCTCATGTTAAATGTCAGGACCAACTTGCCTAGCCCCGGGCTCCTACGCTCCTCATGGGGCAACATAGGACTGGATGATGGACAAATGGATGGAAGTCCTTAAGTTTTTAGAAGGCAAATCTCCTTCTACCGTTAATATAGCAACAATAAATTCAGAATGGGAAGACAGGGTTCTGACAGCCACTTTTTTTCAGCTAGTTTACATTTTCTCCCTAACTGCCATAAAGCAAAAAACAGTGTTTTCTGTCAATGCTGCAGATTGCTAGCACATATCCCATGACAAATAAACAACTGCTGTACTAAAGGGAAAAAGTAATGTATGTTTTTCAGCATGCTCTTGTTTGCATTTGACCCTACTGACAATGCTTTTTCATCAGTGTTTAAGAATTACTTGAACCTCCTTATATTGTACCATTGCTGGTTCTGCCCTTACACAGTAATTTTTAGGAACACCTACAGTATTTCAAGTGAGGATTACTGTGTCTTAACCAACTGAGACTAGGGATGGCATTTTAAATGTTATTTTTGCCATCTCCTGATGATATTACTCATCTTAAGGGTAGGCTTTCAAACTGGAGGAATTATACAGGACAGGTATATAGTCTTAATAAACCCCTTCAATACATGGGGCCTTTCCTATGCTGAACAAATTGTTGTGTGGAGAGAGAAAGACGGAGACAGAAAGAGAGAGAGAGAGAAAGAAAGAAAAAAGGATTCCATGGGTTAACTAGAAGGCACCCAGAGAGTGCATACCTCCACCAATGCCACTGCTATTAAAAATGATCTGGGTCCAGACCTGTGGAGAAATTGTGTGGAATACATATGCTCCGGATCTAACCCCAAATTTAATCAATTGTTCCCTGATCCACAACCCACTCTTCCATAAAATTTTATAGAAATTCATTGACAATTTCTGGAGGTATCACACATAGGATCTGGATCTGCCCCCAAATTTAATCAATTCTTTCATGGCCCAGGGCCCACCCATCCACCAAATTTCACTGAAATTCACTGAAAGCTTTAGGAGATATAATCTGGACAAACATAGGTGAATACACAACCCCCCTGAAATCTGTTGGTGCAGGTAATAGTAAGCAACATACAAACATCCTGGATCAGTAACTACTAGTATTGCTATGTTCTCAGATGTTTCATCATACAGTAAAATGTAATCTCATAAACTCTGATATCATTACCTTTGGCCAACCACTTCAATCACATTTTCTTTTTTTTGCTTTATCAAAATTTTATTATTCAGTTTGGGAGGGCATCCCTGTAGCAAAAGAAACCATGGACACTATACCTAACTTCTCTCCAGTTCAAGTTGAAGAAAATAATATATATGCAGCAAGAAGGGAAAAATGCAACATTGGACTGAAGAAGTTAAAATAAGACAGAATAGTACATCTATGAGTGCACTGCCATTCAGGGGACCAACCAGCCTGTGTGTACTCTCCTCCTTATCATATACTGTACTGTTCATTTAACTCTTTCAACCAAATTATACTTCAGACTTTATTCAGTGATATTTTTCATAATCGAGGGGTTAGATATAGTTTCCTTTAGTTTATAAACGCTCCAACATGCCTCCATGTGTTGGCCTTGGCCACCAAATAGTGGCTCTTCATACTGCTTGATCTCTGGCCTCATAAGTCCATTTACTAGTAAGCATCTTTTCATAGCTGAGTAAGATTAATTGGAAGTAGTCTAATTCCAGTGGAAAAACATTCATCCAACTGAAAGGTTTCATAATACAATGTATGGATATCATCAAACTCTCTGACATTGGTGTGTTCCTTTGAGCTGAATAATACAATCTGGAATGCATTACATAGCGTTTTGTTAGTGGCAGACGTTTAGTTGGGATAGTCTTTAGTATTTCTGGTGCCTGGTTTTCTCATGGGCACAGTGAAATATACAAGGTCCTCCCCTACAGCAATGAAGGCAATAATGAGGATGGCCACAAAGACAGAAAAAATTGCTAGGTTGGTGCAATGTAAGAGAAATGAAGACTTTCATGGTGATCCCATGTAACAGCACCAAAGGACAAACTGATCATTCTAAGTGCTGCAAACCTTTCTGTACCCTCCACAAAACCATACAGTAGTGATAATAGCTGCATTAAACCTTTTCAGAACATCACATAACAATGGTTTCATCAGGTAATGGGAGGGCAGAAGCAGAACCTACAATTTTTATTTTAAATAATTTTTTTTTTGTTAAGACTAACTTCTCTCTAGGAAGGTTAGTCCATACCCACAACCCTGAACAATCACCTCTACCAACCCATCACTATCGTCAACCTTGGAGGACAACCTTAACTTCTTCAATGTAGTGAAATATTGCACATTTTATTGTCATTTTCAGGTGACTTTATTCCAGTCAGGAGAGAATTTTGAATTAAAACAGATAGATATGACTTTAATTTGATGCCTTCACTACCTGAGGCTCTCCCATGTTGAATAAAGCCATCTGGCAGCAGCGAGAATGAGCTAAAAAAGACCATTACATAGACTGATGGGGTTAAAACTACCCACATCATGACCCAAAACAACCCCCACATGAAATCCTCACAATAATCCATCCTTGCCACTACCACACTCTCATTCACCATGTACAGGTATAACCCATCCTGTCACCTACTACCTACTTGGATGTATGATCTGGCACACAAACTTATTTACCTGCAGACCACCCTGACAACAAGCAACACCAATGAACCATGCTTAACAGTGGCAGATCATTTGGCTCACTGCACACAGCCTTGAGTCATGCAAGGGAGGCTATACAGTAACAGACAGTTAAATTCCTGATGACAGCTGTCTGACTTGAGGTCACATGCCACATCAATCATACACCATGCAGATTACAAAATACCACATCACACAGTCAAAACCACACAACACTCCACAAAGTCATACCCCACAACACAATCTACCTAACAACACACAGCCTACAACACAAAACCAAGTCATATCTCACATCAAACAGTCTATACTGAACCACACTGCTGATTCATACAACACAATACAGTAGTCATTTATTAAACAGTCCTACACCACACCACAATCACAAACCTAACTACTGTACAGTGTGGATAACTTTACCTGAGAAATTATAAGCTTTCCCATGAAGACTGGGACATCATGGGCTGGCTACAATTAACATCCATAAAAACTGACTAAAAGAGGATAAAATCATATTAATACCATTGCTAGTGTCCGCATACTTGAGATAAACCTTTACGTACCTGAGGGTGACAAGCTGACTGGTGGATGGATAGTAGTGCTGAGACAGGTGGGCAGTGAGTCAGTGTGGCATTCATGATGTGTAAAAGATAAGCGAGGAAAGATGTGATGCATGCAGAATGAATAAGAATGGCTGGTATAGTCTGGCTCTGCAGGATGTTAAAAAAGAGTGCAATTAGAAAGAGAATGATTTACCTTGAAAGATAGTATCAGTTTCCTCATTCATGCTTTATGTAAGTATGCATCTATAGATCTATATCTATATATGTATATCTATCTACTTATCTATATATATAGTAAGCTCTTACTTTAATGAACCAGTTTATACTAATGGACCTCTTGATCCTACTGGACAGCTTCTGTTATACTGTATACCGAAGCAAGGGCTGGTACAGTATAAGAAGCACATCTGTCTGGCAACTGACTATACACATTTGTTAAACACTGAGCCCATACCAAGTATTTCCTCTTCTTCTCATAAGTATCTATTGAAATACAGGCCAACATTAGTGTTGTATTGCTTACTGATCTACTGTATTATATATCAAGGAACATAGGCCAACTCCACACAAGACTGACTTACTGACCTCCTATAACCTGTCCTATGTAGGGTACCTCCTGGACCATTTTTCATATATACAGACCCTACATCCAGTACAGTGTGTCCCTGTCAGATGTCTTATATAATGACCTATTGGATATACCATCCTCCTTTTCCCCAAGTAGTCCATTACAACAAGGTCTCACTGTATATAGCAGTCTATAATTACTGTACTTCCAGGTCTTCACACAAATACTATATTCATTTCACGACCAATCTGGGAACCACTACATTAAACTGTGGGTATCTCTTTAATCTTAACCAACAATCCTTTGGTAAAGCAAGTTCCCTTGCAGAATGCTACTTTAGTGTCAGAGCATTAACTAACTTATGATAAAAATGCACTCATGACAATCTCAGCCTTCTGTCTGGTGAGAAATAATGTATACTATATACTGTATATCATAAAAGTGGTAACTACCATACTTATAAACACTGACATAAAATTTAAGGGAAGGCACTGATAACAAATAAAACTGTCTAACATAATTCAAATATGTAATCTATCAAGAAGGGTATTTAGAATTAATACCAAGAAAAAGTAAGTGCAATGTCAAACACTGTAAAAAGAAAGAGAAAGAAAAAAGGTGCTTTTCATAAGTTTCATGACAAATAATTCACTTCATGGTAATTTAACAAAGTGGTATGTGGGATGCTCACCATCCACTCACTCAATGTAGTGCTTCTCTCAGGTGCCTGTCTTTTTCTCTCTTCCTTCCTCTTCTGTCTTTCTTTCCTTCATTCTTTCCTCTTCCCTCTGTCTACGGGTGACTCTACACAGAGTGACATGCCACATGGTTTCGTGTACACCAGGAAACCATTTACTGCACTGGGTGGTAACCATATAACCAAATTATGGTGCCTGGTGGTTTAGTGGGTAATTAGGGTGCACCAATTAGATTGAGCCAGTGCAGGTTTATATCCATGAGATGGTTGGAGTTTATTGCTCACATAATGCCACTCAGGGATGAGTGAGGCTGGTTATTCTCATCTTAAAAGTCAGGACCAACTTGCCTAGCCCCGGGATCCTACACTCCTCATGGAGCAACACTGGGTTAGATGATGATGATGATGATGATGATGTCAATTAACAGATAAAGGTGACAGTGGTGCATGCTCCATGAAAAAGTCATTAAGGTAACTTAAGTAGTCAGGAAACATAAAAAGCTGATACAATTATACGACCTTTAAGTATTAAATAACAGAATAGCACAAAGTAGGCATATACTGGTACTGTACTATGCTTGCAGAAAACTTATTAGCCATTAAATCATTATTTTGCTTTGAAACAACACTAGAACCACTTAAAAAACTGGAGGAGAGGCAAGGGTGTTTATTATTTTGGCATACCCTGCATATCTGGTGGTTATGTAGAGTCATATACGGAAGACCCTGCAGGTTGGATAATTATGCAAACCTGTTATTTCTGCAATGCTAGGCCCCACTCACACAAATTAATGCCATCTTACTGTACAGTGACCACCTGAGATATGTGGCTCATATGTTAATGATCAATGCATACTTGGGAACTGTGCATCTTGGCCCCTTCACTCCATTACACAGTAATAAAGCCAATGTGTTAACCATATAAGTCTAACTGCCACTCTATAACTAAAAACCTTATATGACTCCAACTTGGGTACCGATATTCTTACAACATTCCCTACTTAAAAACATAAAACAAACACAAGTTAGTGACATTAAAAAGGCTTAATGCAACAAATTCCGTCACAAATGACATCAGTGCACAGATGATCTAAAAATGTCCTGGGGTGTTCCACCACTATAGCTCTGCAAACTTGGATAGTATATGTTGCATGAGGGAAACAGGTCATGATTGGGCTGGCCTCAAAACTGGGAAATAGCATCAGAAATGAGTATCTCAGGGGCTTATTATAAGGCAACTTGGTATATTTAAGTTTTTGGGAAAACTCACCTGTTTTGCTGAACATCTGTCTTCTGGCTGACAACCCCCATTTGGGTGTGGATAATCTCATGTATCATTATTCCTTCGTGTGTTGTCAATGTAGTGGATGGAAGGAAAGGGGGCATTAATTTCTGTAGGTACATCGCTCCATGCTACTTCTTGTTAAGTACTGCAGGAAACTGGCCACTAAAGATGAGCATCCCTAGGGATCTTTGGGTGAGGTCATGCTGAAAGACTGTACTATGAGAATGAGGTGCACAGGGTGAGTAAGTGTGTGTGTTGTGGTGTGAGAGGCAGCATTACAGCGACAGCATAATGCATTATTTATCAGTTGTGCTTAGCACTGGTGCTGAAGAGAAAGAAGAGGGTTGCAACTGAGACTTGCTTATCATTGAAACTGGTTCATATCTTTTTTGACTACACCTCCTGACTGCTGCCATGGCTATGAGTGCATTACCAGGGAAACCTGTGTGGTATCTCACCCACAGAAGGCACACTGTCCACCCCTAAACAATAAAAGGCACTGGAGTACCATCACAATCAAAAGTTCACTGACAAACCCTGCCAGCATGATGTCCTGCTTTCCATAATTCTCACTCTTCCTCAAATGCTAGAGCATCTTTCTTTCTCTTACACATTTGTTTTCCAACATGCAATTGTTGTCACACAAAATTATTTCATATAACACCTTCCACTCCCACAACCAATACAAAAATGTTGCCAACTTTTGACTGTAACAGTAATGTAGCCTACACATGCTTGATGCGAAAATATATATGGCCGTTATTTAGAAATGATTAGTTTTGGCTTGTGAATATTTAAGGTACCCAGTACATTCCATTTACCTATCTTCTTAAACATATTAATCAATATGCATTCCACATACCACACAGTCAGGTGGGGTGAGCTGAGACTGTTAATTCCACGAATCAAGGTACTGTCTTTCTTTTTAAAGTTTATTCTTCCTGCTACCAGATGATTTTGTTCAGCTTTAGAAAAGCCTCTCATACTGAAAGAATTTACAAGTCTATATCTTACCCTTTCAGTCTGAAGAGTTCATCCTAACTTGAGTAAAATCACAGGCAATGGCAAGAATAAAATATTATACAGCCATTCACATTTTCACTGGTTAGATACATATTCCACTCACCTACTTAAATTATATACTGTAGGTGCTTTCCTAGTCATTAATTTTCAATCTATGAACTTTCTTACAAATTTTTTTTTGAAAGGCATGTACTGAGCCATCTTTTCCATGACATCTGCAAACTACTGTACTGTATACAGTACTTATTGTGACTCAATGACTAGGGTAGTAATGACTATGTTTGTTACAAGCCACTGATATAACAATGGTATTTCTACTTCTGCCTGTTCATGATATTCAGTTACTGTATTGGCATCATGTATAAGTCACTTTTGACTTGTAAACTTTTTGAGTTACAAACCACCACTTGGTCCTAACAATCTGATAAACAGGGAAGCAACTGTACATGGTAAGTGGTTCACACTGGAACATAAGTATGACCATATAATGCCAAATTACAAAATCCAGATAGTGTTGAAGATGATGCCTTCATGTGGTGGCATCAATGTAAATGGCAGACTCTGCTGCCTGATTATCCAAACATCCCTCAACTTCCTCCAGGTCCCCCAAGTGGGAGATTGTGGTCTGCATGAAAAGAATATCTTCACCTTACACTCAACAGCAGCCACAACAAAACCAACATCTGTACCCAATTTCAAGGATTCAATGAAAGTACTGTATAATCGTATCATACACAAAGGTGTTTAGTTCCTTCAATGTAATGATGCATTTTCTATTACAATATATCACTGCCACCTTCACAGGACTTTATTTAACTCAGGAGAGGTCTTTAGTAGTGAGGGGCTGAATAAAGGCTATATCCAACGTCTCCAGTTCAAAGTATCTCCAAAGCTAAATAGATGTAAAAGAATATAAAACACATACATAATCAGAGTGAAAAAGCCCAGGGTCAGCCATGACTGACCCCTTACATAATGGGGGAAATTGATTCATTAAGGTGAATTAAGTTATATGTTGGTGTATGCTATGTTTATATATTCAACCTGACTGCACATTATTAACCTTCTCACTATGATGACATTTGTTTATATTTTATTATTGCAGTTTCTGGACTATTTAACTCTAACTGTGAGACTCTGTCCAACCAGATGGATAAGATTAATTCCTGCACAACCATGGGCTCTCCTGATCTGAATATCACTCTTGGTGGGGAAAAAAAAAAAAAAAAAAAAAAACAACAACAACAACTGTACCAAAATGACACATTGCAGTGAAGGTTTGGAAAAAATTTAAAAAATTCCCCCAGAATCTGGTATGTTCTCATTATTAATATTTTTCCTATCTTTGGCAAATATTCTGATTAAGAATATTGAAATGGGAGGGGCAAGATATACTATAGCCTCCATTTACCTCTTCATATAACACTTTTTCCCTAAACCAAATATAATAGCTTAGTGTTATAAGAACAAAGAACTGAATGTATAAATATATACAATAAAATAAATAACAGAAGATATCATTGGATTTATAGCATTAACTAATGCTGGTGTACAATAACATAAATGTAAGTTAACATAAGACGCTTTTTGGTTAAAAAGGATATCACAAAGAGTACAAACTGAGCCTTAAAAGGTATATATTTTACTATATTGTTAACCTATTCAATCTAATGATTTTAATTTTTAGTCATGTTACCACTCAAGAATTTAATTTAATTTACCAACGAGGTACAAAACTGAATAAAATCTTTTGCTGGTAACAAAAACACAATATGAAATCCATCCACAGAGTAAAGTGTTGTAACCTTGCTCAGGTTCAGAAATCTCCATTAACACTGTCTTTAGTTATTTTCACTTATCAATTTTTTACTTAATTACTGTACTGTACATGACTGAGCTAATTTAATTTGTAACCACCTTAATTATAATATGTTCTACAGTACTCACTTCTTCTTACCACCCCCAGACAATCTGATCTCGCTAAATTTAGGGAAGACTTCTTAGTCGGGGCAGGATACACATTGAATTACTGAACTCATTCTCTACTGCAGATCTTTCCTACATTGAATAAAATGGTCTAGAGTTTGCAAGAATTACTATTTAAAAAAAAAAAAAAAAAAAAAAAAAAAAAAATCCCAGGTTGAAAAGGTTGAAGATAGAGGTAGCTTTTTCCATGTCTGCTTATGGATGGATAAACCCTTCAATGCAATGATTCTTTAACTGTTTATTCTTGCTGCCACTCAGACCATTTACTCAGCTTAGGAGATCCCCCTACTAATGACAGGGTTAATGAAGGCTAACATCTCCAACTGTAAATCTCTCCACTGTCAAAGGATTGCAAGAATGCAACAGGGAATACATTACAGCACAGATGGCATTACAGGTCATGTTGCCTCTCCTGCTCTTCTCTCCATGGGCTTTGATAATTAGTATGCTGAATCCTCAGCAACCTGCAATAATTTTTCTATTTGGCCACAGATCAATGCCATCAGTGTCAGTTGCTGCGGATTTGCCACACTAATTTTCACAGACCAAGGAAAAAAAGCAAGTGACAGAACTTTTGGAGCAGATTGTACATTACACACTTCAAGGGTTTAACACAACTGGGCTTTTTGCTGAGCTCTGCATGTAATTTGTACCTACTCTACTATCTGTACTAAGCTCTATGTGCTGAAGGAGGTGTATGGCAAGACCCACCTCTTGTTGTCTGTCTTAAGTATGCTTTTACAACAATAAATATTCCAATCAATCATCAGTCAATATTGTGGGCTCCTGGCCTTTGGTTCCTTCTTCCTTGTATAAAGAATAAATAATAATAATAACTCCCTATGTTTGCTTGTGGCCTGTACAGAGTGGCACAGCAGACTTCACAGAATCTCTTTCTCATATATTTAAGGTATTATGCATATACCTCCCTTTCCTTGGGGGAAGCAGCCTAGGTATATAGATAGATAGATAGATTATGCATATTACACTTGATTAATCTTTTCTACATTACTAAGGCAAATTATGTGTGAACTAGAAATAATGTATACAAATAACAAAAGAGAATATCAAGGTGTAATACAGTATGCATAATAAATTGTTAAGAAAACAGTGCTATGAAGTCTCCAACACCAACCATAATAAGGTTGAATGTCATCATGGCTAGGTAGTAATATTTACTTATCATATGCTATGCTTTCCAGAAATTTTATAGTAGCATCAGCCTAAAAAAAAAAAAAAAAAAAAAAAAAAAAGGACTTACAGATGACTGCCTCAACTCACACCTTACATTTCTTGTTAAATGTGACTGAAGAGGGATATCACCCAAGACTTAAGCAATATCTGTACCTAATGTAAAGCCTGTGTTCTGGCTAATTTCTCCAATATTCTATCCTTATTACAGTTTACCTCTCAAAAAGTATTCATTAGGCAGGAGTGAATTGACAATATTTTTAGGTGAGTGAAATTTCTTCGGTAAAACAGTTAGCCTAATGCATTTTACATCTGTGCCAATTTGTTGTAGAAGAGTGTAACAATTGATTGAGCACTACAAGAAAAAAATGCCCTTACATATACCACTTCAATGTTGCTTTCTCAACTCATCCATGCCAACAATACTTCCTAGAATGATAAAATCTGACTTATGAATATTTAAAGAACATTTCACGTATAACTTCAAAGAGATGATCGCTAATGCATTCTTCATACCACTTACAATAAACGCTAATTATAACAAACCTCCATTTACCGAACTTCAGCAATGGTCACCTCATGAACCAACCAGTCTCCTCACATTATGAACCTTTAATATGGCTGACCAACCAACTGTCAGTCTACCTCTGCCTGATGTCATTTACTGACCACTGCCATGCTGTTATTTATCTAAATAGAGTTTCTTGCTGAACTGTAATTATTGATTTAAAATTCAAAATGATTTACTGAATACCCAGTAATATACACTATACAGTATGTACATAAGATGCTGAACCCACAAAAAGTTCAAACACACTGTCAACACATTGGGTACTGTAATTTATCTAACAGACTAGGGTAGGTATGCACCGAACCAGGGCTTATAAAGAAAGAGGACTAGCAAACATTGGATTTAATATCTTACTGTTTCTCCCCCCTCCTTAGTTCATTAAATAGAGGGTTTACTGTATTTTTTCCTTTGGTCCAGGCTACTGCATTTCATTATTAATACACAACTGTTTTTCTGTAATCCATGCAATTCTTAACTGAGTGACCATTTGGCCTTCAACAAAACAGATCTAACTTGTAAAGAACAGCATTAGGCTTTTTTTCACCCTTCCTATGCAGCACCAAAAACAGTGGTTACATCTACTTTGTCTTATGCCAATTTTGCCTTTTAAATGAAGCAGAACACACTGAAGTATGGGTATGACAAAAATAAAATCAAGAGCTCACATACTTTAACGGAATAAGGATACAGAATCTGATTTCAGATAGAATACATAATTATTTCATATTTACAGTTAGGTTTTGATGTACAGTAATGAGATAAAAGAACATACTATCTTCTAGTATGAAAGCAGGATGGCCCAAGACTTGATGTACCAACCTCTGGAGGTGATTCTTGAACTAAAACTGTATGAGCATGGGTTCAAGTCTGAATTGTTACAGGGCTAGAATTATTGATGACCTTTTGAACAAAAATGGTCTCCCTCATAATTCATTCATCAGGATGTCTGTAATCATAGCTCCGTAATGGCTGAGAATTACACCCACGTTGACATAGTATTTTTTACTGAAAATGAGTCAAACAGTCATCTTTTCAAGTTAGTACATCAAGTCCCTGGTCACCCTATAAAGTAAGTACTGTATCTGCTACCGTACTGCTTTTTATTTATGCTCCAGATAAACCAACCAGTGACTGGCTCCAATACTGTACTTGCAGAACATATATCACCAAGGGCCAAAAAGGGATTTATGAACTGGCAGAGGGAAGCTAAGGAGGGGAGGTGAGAAAGACTCACTGAAAAGTCTTTGCTGTGTGTCATTATTCACCACAGTAAGGCCGGACTCACGCCATATTCTTCCTGGCATAGGTGGGAATGTTCTGCATCATTATAGCCCACAGAAGGTTTTACCTGTGCCTGTGTGTGTCCAGTGGGGCCCCTTGTACGAGTCCCAGTGATGCAGAACTTCTGCTTACACCCACCTGTGCCAGTGAGCAATCGATATGGACATGATCTTACGTATGCTCAGTGTTAGAAAGTTCAGATTTTGATGGGCACTCCTGTAAAACTACTTAATCCTTGCATTTCAGTCACCCACAACTTGTAATAGGCTGAAAGAGGACATTCTAAAATATGGGTATATGTATGTACCAAATACTGAGCAAATAGTTCAGTTCATTTAACTAGGGGAACTTGTGATGATGAGATGAAATGACTCGACAAGAAGCAGCTAGCAAGTTGGGAGACATGAGGAAGTGGGTGGACTGGGAATGAGTGAGTGAGTGAGCTGGAAATGAGTGAGTGAGTGAGTGAGCTGTAAGTGAATAAGGTGTGTGAAGTGGGCAAGCTGGGAGGAGTGCGTGAGTGAGCTGGGAGTGAAATGTGAGTGGTAACAAAGTGAGCTGGGAGGACTGAGTGAATGTACCAGTAAGCTGGGAGAAGTGTGAGTAGGGTAGATGTAAAGAGAGCTGGGAGACAGCAAGTGACAAACTGAGCTGAGAGGACAGTGAGTGAGAGAGTGGACAGAGAAGATTGAGTGAGTACTGTACCCTCAAAGGTGACAATGATGAGCTGGGAGGACTGAGTGGGTGTCAGTGAAATATGAAGACTGAGCAAATGAGAGGAAGACTGACTTAGAAAGCTGGGAAGTGAGTGAGTGAATGAGCTGGGACAATTGGGTGAGTGAGTGAGTGAAGCTGGGACAAGTGGGTGGGTGAGTGAGTGAATGAGCTAGGACAAGTGGGTGAGTGAGTGAGAGAATGAGCTGGGACAAGCAGGTGAGTATGTGAGTGAATGAGTTGGGACAAGTGGGTGAGTAAGTAAGTGAATGTGCTGGGAGAAGTGGGTGAGTGACTGAGTGAATGAGCTGGGGCAAGTGGGTGAGTGACTAAGTGAATGAACTGGGCCAAATGGGTGAGTGACCGAGTGAATGAGAATAAGTCAGTGAGTGACAGCAAGTAAGTACACTAAACAGGCTGGGAGGAGTTACACAGGGTGAAGGTTATAGACAAATCCTGTTACCTCAGTGATGTCATCTGTGGAGGGGTTAGTGCCAAGCTGTGCCATTGCAAAGGTGCATAGTTGCTGGGGAAGCTAACAGAATTGTTACCCACCCTGACAGAGCAAACTGTTCTTATTGTCCACAAAAGAAAAGTGTTAGGGACCAATATGAAGAGTGTCACAGTATATGGCAGTGAAATAAGGGAGAGAAGAACATATTAAGACTAGAACAAAATAACAAGAACATGGTTTGATGGATATGTGGAGTGAAAATGGATGACATGACATCACCAGAGAAGCTGAGAAGGCAGCTGGAGGTGGATAGTATCAGGAAGGAAGTAGAAACAAGACTGAGATGGTCTGTTGTAAGGATGGATCTAAAGTGTCAGGTCAGATATAGAAGCTTTGAGGCTCTGAGTCATCAACAGAAAAGTAGACTTAGGAAGGCATGGGATGAGGTGGTGAGTGCTTATCTTAAATTTAGAGGTATTACTAGACAGCTGGTGAAGGGCAAAGCAAGATGGACTGCCATCAGCCAAACTTGGAAGGCTCAAGTTGTGTGTAAAACAGACACAAAAGTGAAAATCATGAAAATACGCTAATCATGATGACAATGATGATTATGAAAGGGAGTAGCAGAGATGGCAAAGTATGCCCTCCCTCCCTTACACCACCTCTCACCCTCTCTCAACTGACGGTGTGATGATGGGGGGGGGGGGGGAGAGAAAACAGGAGGGCATGAGGATTGGGAAGAAGGGTAGGGGGTCTAGGGTAGAGCGGGACAGGTTTGCTCACACCACCTACATCATTAAATGTTATTATAGTTAGCTGGCAGCATATCAACACGAATTTAACCAGGAAACATTGAAATTTAATTTCCCTTTTCCCCTCAGTATGTAGCACCTGCCCCTTATATTTTCTGAACTTCAGTATCAAACTTTTAATTAATGTAGTTTAGTTCACATAACAAATTTTACCTTTCGGAATACACGAAAACTGATCATGGTTAACTATATATACTGTACTTTTTGCTTTGAATAGTGACTACTGAAAAATGTAAAAAAAAGTGGTAAAGATGAGAGAGAGAGAGAGAGAGAGAGAGAGAGAGAGAGAGAGAGAGAGAGAGATACAACCTTGAGGTCATACTTTGTACTGTACTGGCATTTCGACTTACACATATTCTTTTATCTCTTATTTAAATTAAGAGACTTGCCTCACACTAGACAAGTTACAAACCTTCAGTATAAGAATATAATCTGTACAGTGCTTTACTCATATTAACATATACATAAGAGAGATTCCTCAAATTTAAGGCTACAAGCAATATCACTTCTGGTCAATTATTCTACTTTCTGTCATCTCTGGATGGAGGAGAATTCAGTTTATTCTGATGGCATTTTTCCACATATCCAATTCTGGGCAAAAACTTGACAGCCTTTCCCTGAGACCCAGTAATTTCTTGTTTGTTACACATCTTCACATATCACCACTTTGGCACTAATAACTGTTCATATCCTATACTTAATTTCTGCTAGGTTTGTCTCAATCAAGACTAGTGTGATGGTATCAGTAGACTGTGGGAGTAGACATGTCAGTGGGTCTTGTAGAAGATCAGTAATGATTATCTTTAAGCAAAATAAGTCTCAACACCATTCTGTGTCACTGCTCAAACCACCTGAACACCACCTCTACCGTGTCATCCATTATCTTCTACATAAACAATGTTCTAAGAGGGAAATTAATAGACTGTACACTGGTATTGGTGGGTCTACAGTCCTACATTAAAATGGAGTTGTGGCCATAATGTACAGCTGAATAAACTCACCAAAGGTGAACTTCCTTTCCTTCCATATATATAAAACTGGTAACTGTCCTACATTAAAATGGAGTTGTGGCAATACTGTACAGCTAAATAAACTCACCAAAGGTGAACTTCCTTTCCTTCCATATATATAAAACTGGTAACTATCCAATAGCCTCTTCAGCCCAGTAAAAACTTTTATTCTTGCTAACTCCACACAACTTTATTCATTTTACAAGAAATATTGAACATGAGGGTTTAGGTACAGCCTTTAGAAACCCCTATACCATAAAAGGTCTTCCTGAACTGAATAAAATTAACTGTCTGGCAATACCTGGTGTGAAATGCAACAATGTCATCAGAATGAATGGTGGTTATGCCAATGTTATTACTGGCAGATACCTAGTGGTTCACCCTAGAGGGATAAGGCACTTCAATCAGATGTGGTCCATATTGGAAAAAATTTGAAGATTGGTTGGGGTTCATAGTGCACATTATAATGCTAATCAAGAACTAGCAACTGGTCACTCTGGGCTTAACCCCTCCAATCTGATGATGTATTTTCTATAACTTTCTTGCTGCTACCAGACAATTTTTATTCAGCTTAAGGGTAATTTCTTGTTATGAAGCAGTAAACGAAGGTAGGATATAACCCCTTCAGTTCGAGAAGTTCATCCGAAGGTGAAGATAATCACCTGGAGATAGCAGGAATAAAATACCATGGTATGTCACTGTACTGAAGGGGTTAAATGTCCGGAACAAACAGCCTAGCCCTAAGTCCCTTCCGATGGGGCAATAAAGGATGATACAACAGAATAGAAAACATGAGTTACCATACTTGTCTACTTTATGCATGACTGTCCACATAATAATCATTAACACCTTGCTCCCTCCAGGCAAATCCAGACAGGGAATGGCCATTACAGAACCACTTCCTAGTTAATTTATCCTACCTTATTTTTCAGTCTCTCTTTAACACTATACTTCCTCTTCTCTTCATCAATATACAGTGCTGTTCCCCCCCTTTTTTTTTTTCTTTCATACTACGTAAGGGCTGTCTACCAACATTACGGTACATTCAATCTCATTTTAAAGGGTTTGGCTTGGCCCTCTGAGTATTGTTTGTATATGCCCATATCATCTCAGTGTATTCCTTTGAATCTATATCAATGCCACATCTCACTCCTACCACCTTTTCTTCCATTCCATAATACTTACAGAATTCTCTATTATTTACACTGTATATATGGTGATTTTGGTCTCAGTATGAAGGAACCTTTACTCACTATTCTCGGCTGGTTCAGTTAGAATGACAGTGTCCTCTGTTATCTCGACTCTCCGAAACTCAATGATGAGAAACAACCCAAACACCACATCATGATATTCCTCATGTGGGTGAATATGCACACGAACTAAAACTGAAGTTTCTCCCACCATGATGGTTACAGCTTCACAATATTTTTTTACCAGCTCTTCACCGTACATGGTCTGCATTTCCCTTGGCTCATCATATTCCAGGATTTCAAGCCCACATCTCACGGCTACATCTTCTGGGAAATAACAATGGTGCATACCAGTATCAACTATGCCAGTAAGACGTATGCCATTAACTGTAAAAGTTGACAACCTTGATGCGTGTGGCCATGGGGGGTCATACCTTCTTAGCAACTCCATTCGTGAATGGGTGACTGAACCCGAGCCAAGCAGGCAGCAGTTGTGATGCACTAAAATATCCGATCCAATTGATGGTATGCCATTATCATCAAGCACAACAAAATATGGGTATATAGTAACATCCTGCCCCTCTTCCCTACCCCTCACCTTCACCGCCACATTACCCAACACTCCCACCACATATGAGTCATGCCACGGCTCTTCCTCAGGCACCGGCACCATTAGCTGCTTCAGTCCCAGGTCCTTTACTTTACTTATAGGTAAGGCTGAATAAGGAATCCCAGAGTTCACCATCAAATGCATCCAGGTCTGAGAGGTACCTAGTTTTGCCTGGACATGGGGGCAGCACTGGTAGTCTGGGTAGTCTGGAGGACCCATATACAAAGATACACACTGCATTGTCAATAATTAACTTGGAATTTGGACTTTACAAAGTTACCAGTAAGGAATGATAGGCTTGCTATACTGTAGGTATGTATAAATTTGTCTTGAAGTGCAAAATACAGACCAGAAACCGAAACCAGTCACCAAGTGATGATAGGCTACATCATTCAACTAGAAAGGCTTGGGGTTCGTTTTAAAATTTGCCCTGAAAATGCAAAATCTATCTAGCTATCTATCTATTGCCAGACGCCATAATCCCGTAAGGGGTAGCCATTTGACTTTGAGTTATTTGTTTTATGGGGAGAGGCTATACTGTTCAAAATTGTAATTAGACACTACCGTAAGTGAACAGATAACCTATGTTGTTCAACTAGAAAAGCTTGTATTCATGGTTGCGCTCCTTAACCTCAAGACCTTGACTGCGAGCAGGGTACTGTCAAAAATGCTGTCAACTTAATTCTGCTGCAATAACCTAAGTGATCGAGCACATCCCGCAAGCCTATGGTATATTCACCAACTCAACAGCACTGATTTACTGGGTGAGCACAGGTACATGTAGAAGAAACTTAACTTCTTAAAAGTGACCAGTCTAGGATCTTCCCTCCCCCTCCTCCATCTGTCCCCAGGCAAAAGGGCCGTCGTGGTGCAATACCCTACACCGCTGAGTCAACAAGTCTGCTACAGGGTGTGGTGTTCTACAACACGCCTGGCAGTATTCGTTTTTATCCTTAACCAAATACCTTATAGTACTGCAGGAAATGCCATCACATATTAAAATACATTTACTGAAAACTATAAAAATGTAGGTTGATCGTACAGTCTATAGACTCTTATGGCCAAGATTGAAATACCTAAAATAACTCAAATATACCAAATAGCTATACATAGCTCCAGTTTGTACAGTATTACACAATCATTACTCTCAGATTGTGTGGGTTTTGAAGTGTTGATGGTTAGGCCTGATTATTTTAACTGCTATGTCTGTCATTTTTCACAAAATATAGAGGCCTAATTAGGGTATGGGATCAGGAAGATCGTTAATATCTATACTCTGTTCAGTTTAACTAAACGGAAAATTGCTACCTCTCCCTCTTGAATGCTGTGCTATAACAAGAGATTAACGCTAGAACGTGGTGTTAGTAATGAAAACGTCCCATGAAGACAGTGAAGAGCCGTTGAAGCGTTTAATTCTGCCACTGAGCTGTAACAACAGACACTGGAGTATGCTGCTATACCTCATACCAATTAATCTGGCCAGACATGTATGGCAACACTGTTCCTGCTAAGATTCTGATTGGCTGGAGGTGTTTGTTCGATTTCGTTGTAGCTTAAACCGATACTCTCTTTATTATCAGATGTGATACTGAGTTTGTCGACAATACAATCGTCAAAAGCAATACGAAATCCGATATACTGTATACTTAACAACAATGAAGTTTTCGTAGGAAGTTAGAGATATGAGTCAACAAAGTGTTATAAGTCCAAGTCAAGGTCAGCATTCGAACAATTCCTTTAAATATATAACAGAAAATTAAGGAAACCTGCTTAATCTAAGCGTTGATATAACACACATTTAAATGTTAAGATCAGTCTGTACCCTTAAATCGTGCCACAACTCTGAATAATTAAAAATTCTAATGAAAAGACGAGTTCTGCGGGGAGGGAGGTTTGAAAAAATTGCGAAAATCAAAGTAGGCTAAAGGAAAACTATTTCATTATATCTCCTCTATTATCACAGTACGGGCTGATCATAAACTTAAATGTGTTATACCAACGCTTAGATTAAGCAGGTTTCTTGATTTTCTGCTATGTTACATAGTGTCGGAGATTTAAAGGAATTGTTCGAATGCTGACCTTGACTTGGACAGTTATAACATTTTGTTGACTCATATCTCTATCTTCCTACGAAAGCTTCATTGTTGTTAAGTATATAACGGATTTCGTATTGCTTTTGACGATTGTATTGTCGACAAACTCAGTATCACATCTGATAATAAAGAGGGTATCGGTTTAATCTATCTATCTATTGCCTGATGCCATAATCCCGTTAGGGGTAGCCATTTGACTCTGAGTTATTTGTTTTACAGGAAGGGGTACTAACCCTCCACCAACCCACTTGATGACACGTAGGGACCACGTAATTGTTTGGTTATATGGTTACCACCCAGCGTTGTAAATGGTTTCTTGGTTTACAGGAAACCATTAGGCTTGTCACTCAACGTAAAGCCACCTGTAAAGGAAAGAAAAGCAATAAGAAGTGACAGGAAAGATGGGAGAAATAGGAAGAGAGGAGGGCAGGCACAGAAAAAGAATGATAAAGAATGAGGAAGAAGTAGGCAGCACTACATCAAGTGAGTGGATGATGGTCGCCACCACCTACCACTTCTGATAATAAAGAGGGTATCGGTTTAAGCAACAACGAAATCGAACAAACACCTCCAGCCAATCAGAATCTCGGCGGGAACAGTGTTGCCATACATGCTTGGCCAGATTAATTGGTGTGAGGTATAGTCACGAAGAGGCACCATGAAATGGATGTAAAGCCGTAGACATAGCCTATTGTCTTATTCCGCCACTGAGTTGTACTAAGAGATCAAAAGGCTTGAAAATTCTGCTAGTTACAAAAAAGAGTGCCCAGCAAAAGATGTAGAGCTGTAGTAGTCAGTTTCTTATTCTGCCACTGCGGTGTGCAAAAGGATGAACACTTGAACATAGTGCTAGTCACGAAAAAGTGCTTTGGAAAGGATATAGCGTAGTATTGTCTTATTCTGCCACTGAGCTACGGAAAGTAGGCCGCAAAGAGATAAAAACCTCCACAAGTTTAGGTGAACGAATGATAGCGAGGGTGAAGCTGGTGGTACGTTGGTTAGCGCGTCCAGCTCGCAGATGGAAAAACCCAAGTTCGAGGGCCAGTCAGATTTTCGAAGTTTATTTCTGCTTTGTCCTTTGTTAAATCAGACATTGCTTTGAGGGACCTGGATGTAAATTCGACTGTTGCGTGTCGAATTCTAGGGGACGATTGGGGCTTTGTAAAACTGACTGTCTACCTTAATTACCCTTCGTGCAGTTGATAGGCAATACAAAGCTGCCGATTTACAGAGAGAGAATTTGAGAATGTCACACTTTTGGCCCGAGGAAACTCCCTAATACCTTTTCCTAAGCGATTTATTTTGTTTATTACACCTTACTGTCCTCTTCTGTTACATAATCCTTGCAGTATCGCGAAATTCTGCATAACTAAAGTACAGAAGGATATTAACTAGCCATATCTTAAAATAAATCGCTTAGGAGGAGGTGTTAGGGAACTTCTGTAATCAACGAGAAAACGAGCCCAGATGCTTTTAACTGAGGGGCAGATCCAGGAATATTCAGAAGGATTGCCCACATCACTCTCTAAAACTCTATCTATTTATCAATCTATAGCCCGATGCCCTAATACCGCAAAGGGTGGCCGCAGACAAAACGCCTCCAAATCCCTCTGTCACCCACCATTTGACTGCCTTCCCCCAACTCACTTCCCCCTCCCTCATCATGTACTCAGTCAACTATATTCTTTTCACTCTAACCTGGCCTATAATCATCATCTCTCCATCTTGAATGCTGAGTTTTAACAATATATAAACACTAGAATCTGATGCTAGTCACGAGGAAGTGCTGATAAAAAAAAAAAAAAAAAAAAATGTATAGAGTTGTAGTATTGCCTTTCCGCTCGTCAAATTGCAACAAAAGGACGAAAATCTAAGCCAAGTCAAGGTGAAAAGAGTATAGATGTCTGCCAAGGATGGTTTGAATGGCATCTATATGGGAGAAATAAATATAATACTCAGTGGAAGATGCAGTCTGTGGCCTGTATTATCGTGGAGTAAGGAAGCTCCCCAACACCTCTTCCTAAGTGATTTATTTTCCTTATTACACCTTCTCATCCTCTTCTGTGTCACTTAAATAATTTTGATATTACCATATTCTGCATAAATAACGTACAAATTGATACTAACTAACAGGTCCGAAAATAAATCGCTTAGCAAGAGGTGCTTGGGACCCGACGAGAGCCATTGACAGCTGTATAGTACCGTTTTCAGACTAACAGAAGAAAGAGCTATTCCTTCGTCCCACAGAGAGTTAAAGGAGGTATTTATATCGATGTTAATATTTGGTGGGCAAAATACACCACCGACTCAAGGATGCTGACCAAAATCTTATTCATTCCTTTCCATTTTCTTTTAAAATGCCGCCTATACATGGATTCAAGCAAGTATATTACGGATACCGGTATTTATGTTTTTTTTTTTTTACTTCATTATATTTTTTATTTATTTATTTATTGCCGAACCCACACGGGGAGGCAGACAAACCCAGTGTGCCCCTCTGTGACCCACTCATTCACCCACTCTCTTTTTTACACACTCACTCGCTTTCACTCAGCTCATTCACTCATTCACCTTCAAACACACTCTCTCACTTTACTCATTCACTCACTTGTTCATTCATTCACTCACTCCTCGAATTCCTCCACGGTTTTGAAGAATGGGGTCAAGGCCTTATGGAGGTGTGTTCTTACCTAATTGTTCTTACCTAATTTTATCTTTACAGGAATGAGTCAAGCTCGTACTGTCCCGTGTCTTAGACCATATTTATCGTACATATCCTTAAATTTGTGAATTGTTTTGGCACACACTATTTCATTTGGTAGTGCATTCCATTGATCAATTGCTCTGTTTGGGAAACTGAATTTCCTTACGTCTTTATCACCTCTCTTCTTATGCAGTTTTTTGCAGTGATGCTTCTCCATATGTTAAGTAATCATTTATGTCTATTTTCTCCTTTCCAGATATGCATTTATATAGCATTATCATGTCACCTCTTTTCCTTCACTCCTGTAGTGTCGGTAGATTCAGTTTATTTAGTCTTTCTTCGTGGCTTAGGTCCCTTAAGCTTGGTATCCATCTTGTAGCGGCCCTTTGAACTTTTTCAATCTTGTCTATGTGCTTTTTGAGATGAGGACTCCAGACTACTGATGCATATTCCAGGGTTGGTCTAATGAATGATGTTATTATCCTTCTTAGCATGTCTTCATTTATGTATGTGAATGCTATTCTCATATTTGCAAGCAGTGTATACATGTTCCGTACCTTCTCGCTGATGTGGTCAGCTGGAGATAGTCTGTTATTGATAATCACACCTAGGTCTTTCTCTCTTTCTGATGTATATAGGGTTTCATTTCCTAACTTATAATCCCAATCAGGTCTTTTTCCACTTTTACCAAACTTGATTACATGACACTTGTCCACATTGAATTCCATTTGCCATGTACTACTCCATTCATGAAGTTTATTTAATTCTTCTTGTAGCTCTTTACAAGAGTCTGTGTTAGTAATTCTCCTTTGTATTTTTGCATCATCTGCAAACATATTCAGATAGCTCTCATTTCCAGTGTTACTGTTTATATCATTTATATACACTAAAAACATGATTGGTGCCAGCACTGAACCCTGTGGTACTCCACTAGTCACTTCTTTCCATGATGAGTAGTTTCCTCTTAGTACTGTCCTCATTTCTCTTTTTATGAGAAAGTCTTGCATCCAACAAAACAGTTTGCCTCGAATTCCTCCTTGATGGTACAGTTTCCATAAAAGTCTTTGGTGTGGTACTGTGTCAAAAGCTTTCTTGAAATCTAAATAGATACTGTCCACCCATCCTTCCCTTTCCTGTATTGTGTTTGTTACTCTGTCATAGTAGCTCAACAGATTAGTAACACATGATTTTCCTTTTCTGAATCCAAACTGTCTTTCTGTTATCATACTGTGTTCTTCTAGATGATTTACCCATGCTTTTCTTATAAGTTTTTCTAATACCTTGCTTACAACACTGGTCAGTGATACTGGTCGGTAGCTGAGTGGATTTTGTCTATTTCTTTTCTTGAATAAGGGGACAATATTTGCTTTTTTCCAAATATCAGGTAGTTTCCCTTGACTCAAGGATTTCTTGAAAATTAAAAATAATGGTTTACATAACTCCTTTGCACATTCACGTAATACCCAACATGAAATTTCATCAGGACCACTTGCTTTTCCTTTGTCTAATCTACTTAACTCCTCCTGTATTACTTTTTCTGCTATTTGTATATCTGGTAGTATGTTTGGACATGCGTGTTCCACACAGTCCCTCTCAAAATTTTTTTCTTCTGTAAAAACTAATTGGAAATTCTTATTTAGTGCTTCACAAATACAGTATCTTTCTCTTGTGTATAAGTGATTCCCTCGTCCGTAATGGATTGTATTATATCTTTTACTTTAGTTTTGCTTCTGATATAGCTGTAAAACAGCTTTGGTTGATCACTACTTTTATTTATTATATCCTCCTCATACTGTGTTTGGGCTTCCCTCCTTATTCTTGTATAGTCGTTTCTTGCCTGTTTGTAATTATTGTACGCCCTTTCACTATTGTGTCTTCTGTATCTATTCCACAACAAATCTCTTCTTTCTTTTGATTTTTTACATTCTGTATTGAACCATTTCTGTATTTTCTTATCTGCTTCTTTGTGCTGTGGGATGTACTTCTGGACTCCTATTTCATAAAATTCACAAAATTTTTTATATACAGCATTTAAATCTTGTCCTCTAAGCTCATTTTCCCAATCAACTTCTAAGAAATACTTCTTTAGGTCTTGATAATTTCCCTTTTTATAGTTTAGGCTCTTTTTGTAACTATCATTGCTGTTTACTATGTCATATGCTATCCTGAAGTTATAGTTTAGTACTGCATGATCGCTTTTGCCGAGTGGAGGGTGATATATTAAACTGTCAATATCATTTTCTTGCCTTGTAAATATTAGATCTAGCACTGAAGGTACATCAAGTCCTCTTTTTCTGGTGGTTTCCCTCACATGTTGCGTTTAGAAAAACTCTTGTACGAGATCCTGGACCTTTTGGTCCCAGCAGCTTTCTTGGCTATTTATATCTAGAGTATTCCAATTTATATTTGTATTGAAGTCCCCAGTTAGTATAATTCTTTCCGATTTCTCTTCCATTTTATGTAGCAATGATCTTACAATCTGAATTGTACTCTCTGCCAGGTCCTCATATTCGTCTCTTTCCCATGTGTTTGATCTGGGTGGCATGTACAAATTGGCTACAATTACTTTACCTTCAGATGTGTCGATCTCTACTGCAATCAGTTCTACTTGTGATGGTATATCTAGTTTTATTTCCTTGACTTTTAGATTTTTCTTAGTTAATATTATAATTCCTCCTCCATTTTTTTAAATATCTGTCTCTTCTCCATATATTGTATTCCTCTAAGTTTAGTATGTCATTTGATATCCTTGGTATTAATTTTGTTTCAGTTAGCATATTATTTGTGGTTCATTTTCTCTGACATAATCATTCATCTCTAGTAATTCAGATACCATTCCATCCACATTTGAGTACATCAACATTATCATCTTGTTTATATACTTGTCATGACATGGTTCTACTACCTTCCTCCTTTTTCTTCCATCCTGTTTGTGTACCACTTTTGTACCTGCAATCCTATTACTTTGTAAAAAAATTTCTTCTTGTCCTCTTCTGATCTTCCCTCATTTTTTGTTTTTGCTTCCTCCCTTTTCTCTTTCAGTAATTCCAGTTCCTCTTGTGTTAGGCATCTTTTTATCCATACATTTTTGAACTCCTCTTTTTCCTTAAGATTCTTTGCATTTTTTAGTATCTCTTCCACAGTGTTTACACTCTGGAAAGTCACCTTTAGAGGTCTTGTCTTGCTTTTCTCGTATTTCCCTAACCTTTTGTGTTCCTCTATTTCTTTACTACAGATTTCCTCTGATACTTCTTTCAGTAAGCTCATTACATTTGCCATCTCCTTTTTGTCTCTTGTGATCTTGTTTTTAACTTCATCCTCTTCTATACCAGTGATTACTATTGATTTGTTTATCTCTACTGAATCTCTGACTAACTTTGGATTGTTTTGGATTATTCTTTTCACCTCCTTTTTAATGCTTTTTTCCTCCACCCTTGTTTCTAAGTCTTTCTTTACTTTCACCGTTTCTGCATACGTGGTTTCTACATCATTTTTGTAGCTTTGCACAGCTTCATTTACTTGTGTTATCTTCTCCTCAATATCACTGCTCTGGTCAGTAAGACTGCTAACTTGCCTAATTGTCTCTGTGTCATTTTTGAACTTTTCCATAACACTCTCGTGATTGACTACTGTACTTGCCATTTCACTAATTTTCTTCCTAAGTGTACTCAATTCCACGGTTAATTCACTGATGGTTGTGTCTTTCTTATTGGCCTCCCTTCCTAGTTTTTCTATTTCTTCCTTTTGCAAGTGCATCTGCTTCTTTATTTCATCCATTTCATTTTTGAAAGCCATTTCTAGTTTGTTTACACGTTCAACCAGTCTATTGTGGGTCTCTACTTCAACCAGTTCTTGGTAGAAATCATTTTGCTTTTTACCTTTATCCCTTTTCTTTTCCAAATTTGTTTTACTGAAGTATGTATCCATTTTGCAATACTTAAAGTGCAAAGCATATACTTACAATCTCCGTCTTGTAAACAAACCTCAGAGATGACTCAGCGTATTCTTTCGTCTTGGTTCTATTTCCTGTTTTTACAAGTCTTGTTGAAACTTATTATTTTTTTCCTTTTTATAATGAACAATCATTTAGTCTAACCTGGTACTGAGCTTGACTCATACAAAGATACTATTTAGGTAATGCCACTGGCCGTGATGATTTGGTACGGAGCGCCGGTGTCACACGTCCACCTAGAGTGAATCCCTGTGTGTGTGTGTGTGTGTGTGCGTGCGCGCGCGCGCCATTTGGAATGGTTGGGTGCGGCTGTTTGAGGTATCCTTTGTCTTTTTTACTCGAACTTGGTCTAAAATCTTTAACACTGCACCTTCAAGGCCAAGCAACATCAGATTAACACTAGATTATGATGCTAGTCACGAATAAGTGCTTTTAAAAGTATGCATAGCTATAGTAGTCATATTCGTCCACTGAACTGCGCGAAATAGGCTACGAAGGACGTAAATCTGGGCCAAGTCAAGATGAAAGAACTATGCTGATTCTGTCAACTTTGAGTTCCCACAAAAACCACAAGAATAATGCTGGTTAGGAACAGAAAATCAGCAGTAACTTTGGCTGGGGAATTTCAAGTATGATTTATGTGTGAGAAAATTATGACTTGGATTCCGGAGTTCCACAGTGCTCAAAAAAAAAAAAAAAAAAAGTATTATAAGTTGCTTTGGAATTTCGTAACCCTCATTCCTTAGCTATTTATTCTGCATATTACACCTCACTGTTCTCTTGTATTTAATATTGACACAGACTCTGTCGAAATTAGCACGATATAAATAACACACAAAAGAATGCTAAGGTGTCATATGCAAAAACAATGACTACGGAAGAGCTGCTGCGAATTCTCCAATGCTTCCTGGAATACGTCCCACTTTTATTCTTACATGTATAGGTGTCTGATATGCAGTCGTAGTTGTATCATCTTTTATATCTCACAAATAGCCCAACTGTCACTTTAAATAAATGAGTAAATAAACAAATAAATAACTATTAATAGATATATAAATCACGTAATAAATGAGTGACGATATGAACCAAATGAACTCTCTCATAGCCGGAACGGTTCAAAAACTTTATACCACTTAACGTCGGACGATTTTCGGCTTGAGAATGAATTACGGAAGCCTGAAAGTATTAGTAGTCACCAGAAACCCTCTCATGAACGGAACAGCTCTCATATTCCACGCCAGCTAACGCCAGACGATTTTATACACCTGAAAGTGAGACATAGGAAGCTGTGCGTGTTAATACTGTTACTATTGATTTTCTCGTGATCCGGACGTCCGTGGCATTCGATTCCAGCGAACGCCAGACTATTTTGTACAGATGAAAGTTAGAGGAGCCTGAGAGTGTTACCCTTTTCACTGTCATGCCGTGATTTTCATATTATTCTTGCTGGTACCATACGTTATTAAGTTTAACGGAGATTTTCAAATTGTCGGGTTAGACAGAGCTTCCATAAACCTAATTAATTTTAAAGTCACCTGACGCTGCAAGAATGACATGAATTAATACATCACCGGTATGAAGAGGTTATATAAACAGAGATTTTGAATACGGGAAAAAACTAGTGACGATAAGCACAATAAACGCTACAAACTTCAACACTTGTACACAACACACACAGGTCCAGCTTTGATATTACTTAGTGAGATTTTGACCTATGCTTGTTCTAAAACATCCAAGTACTTTTATCCTTGGCTTACCCTTAACTCTTCCTCTGGATAAAGAGAGAGAGAGAGAGAGAATGTATAAAATGATCTGACCATGTAACCGTGAAATTTAATGTACTGTTCGAAAAAAAAATATATATATATATATATATATATATATATATATATATATATATATCATCTATCTATATCTATCTATCTATCTATCTATATATATATATATATATATATATATATATATATATATCTATCTCTCTCTCTCTCTCTCTCTCTATATATATATATATATATATATATATATATGTTCGACCACTTGGCTGACCTTCATCACGTCCACCAAGTTTGGTCAGTATAAGACCAAAATTGTTTTAGTTTTGTTCACAGATAAACTCATGAATCTAGCTTTGATTATCCATGTGACTGAATTTTAGCTGATTATTTTCAAACTCGACTTCTTTTAGTTCTTGTTTTATCCTCAACACTTCCACCAAGTTTGGTCTAAATCGGGTGAAAACTGTTTAACTTGACCTTGCCATCTGACCTGAACCTTTGATCTAGTGTTCTCTAAAACAGTAGGTGAACCCCTTGCCTGAAGCCCAACCATATTAAGTTTGATTATAAATGGATCAGAACTTTACGAGAAAACTAGTGCAGTACAGCTCGGTGACGTATTTACATGCACTCAGCTCAGTACCTTAATTATTTAGTTGGGGGCTGAGAGGCTGAGATACATGTCAAAATCTAAAATGAAAATAATAATAATGAAAGAGTATTTTATTTATTATGAAATGAGGAAGTAAATAGCAGGGTAGTGGTTGGAAACGGGGCAAGGCCGTGGCTCTTATACGCGTCCATACCAAATGCTTGCTGGCGCGGGCGGGTGAGAGGGGAGTTTTGCATCACTAACTCACAGAAGTGGCTCTACTGGATGCGAGCAGGTACAGACATGAGCTTCTTTGAGTTACAGTGACACAGAACTCCCTCCCGCACCAGCAAACATTTGGTGTGGACGAGCACTTAGTGTGAGCCAGTCCCTTAACTAAAACAACGAATTTCTTATCCATTTCCAAACAAAACCACCAACACTGCTAATTAAGTATCTTCAGCCTTTGTTGCTAAATTTTGCAGTTCACTCCATATTTTTCTCAAGGTTCTATTGAAAGTGGAGCCAATTGCAAATACCGGAGCCCCAAATGAAGCTCAGGATATAAAATCGGTGGTAATTAAACGCTGAGAAGGCAAAAGAGAGTGCTGAGAAATTTTACTGGCCGTGGATTCATTACAGGGAGACTCGTTTTATGAGGTTAGGGGAAGTGGACTTTTGAGAGAGAGAGAGAGAGAGAGAGAGAGAGAGAGAGAGAGAGAGAGAGAGTAATTCACTTTGTCAGAAAGAATACCTCCACACGACTGAGCAAATTTAAACAGGGCATGCAGTATAACAGATCCGTATAAGCAAAGAGTGAAGACAGAAATATATAAAACATGTCATGATATAATAATCCAACTTTTATAATAACCTGCTACGTCAAGTATTCAGTAAATCCGCCACTGCGACTCCTATCCTCCGCTTCACCTTCCCGCCTTTTCCATCTAACCTCCCTCCCTCCGTCCCACCCTCCCTTTGAACGCTTCTCACCCACTATCTTACTATCACCAACTTTAGCCTCTCGTCTGTCCGTTCCCGCTTCAAAGGATTTTGTATTCAGTCGTATGCTTAGGCAGTGAAGAAGAATGTACAAGGGTGTGTGGGAAAGGGTTATATGGTCGTTCTTTCTCGTGCCTTTCTTGCGTGAGGTAGACGTCTAAATTTGATTTCACGTCCGCACCGCTCCCTCCATCCCCAGCATATACGCACACATACGCACATACACACACTCGTATATGGACACATGCATACACTCACAGGCATACACATATTTACAAACACACAAACATAATTATGACCTCTTAACCTTGGTCTGTCTGTCTGTCTCCCCCTCCCACCTCTCTCTCTCTCTCTCTCTCGTGATATGCAGCGTGATTGCAATAGTTTGGTAACCCCTCCTGCCCCCCCCTCTCTCTCTCTCTCACACACACACACACACACACACACACACACACACACACACACACACTTTTGCATTCTTTTTCATGTAAGTATACCGTATTGTCATAAGAGTAAAGTACGTGTGACCGTATAATTTGCCGTGCGCATCTGTGTGAGAGAAAGGAAGTGAGAGAATATGAGTAAGAGGATCGTAAAAGCTCCTTAACACCTTTTTCTAAGCGATTTAATTGGCTTTTTACACATTACTGGCCGTTTCCGTATCACAAAACCAATTCTCATGTCGCCAAACTCTGCATATACAACGTCTGTCTATCTGTCTATTGCCAGACGCCTCAATCCCGTTTGGGGTGGCCACAAACAAATCGCCTCCAAGTCGCCCTGTCCCCCGCCATTTCACTGCCCTGCTCCCAACTCACACCCCCCTTTCTCATATACAACGTGCAAGAGGATATTAACCAGCCAAATCCAGAAATAAATCGCTAAGGAAGAGGCTTTACGAAAAAAGAAGAGAGAAGAAAAAGAAGAAGTGGAAGAAGAGGAAGAAGAAGAAGAAGAAAAAGAAGAAGAGGAGGAAGAGGAAGAAGAAGAAGAGGAGGATGAGGAAGAAGAAGAAGAGGAAGAAGTAGGGAAGAAGGTAAGTAGGAATGGGCAGAATATGTAAGGTAAGTAGGAATGGGCAGAATATGTAAGGTAAGTAGGAATGGGTAGATTATGGAAGGCAAGTAGGAATGGGTAGAATATGGGACGTAAGTAGGAACGGGTAGAATATTGAAGGTAAGTAGGAATGGGTAGAATATGGAAGGTAAGTAGGAATGGTAGAATATGGGGGGGTAAGTAGGAATGGGTAGAATATTGAAGGTAATTAGGAATGGGTAGAATATGGAAGTTAAGTAGGCATGGGTAGAATATGGGAGGTAAGTAGGAATGGATAGAATATGAGGGGTAAGTAGGAATGGGTAGAATATGGGAGGTAAGTAGGAATGGGTAGACTATGGTCTGTAAGTAGGAAGGGGTAGGAAATGTAAAGTTAGCATAAAATTAGCAAACATTGTGTACCTGATAAACTAGCTTTTTCTTTTTAAATTTAGATTCAGTATTTCTTCCCGTCCGATCAGCGAAGTTAAGCTACGTTGGGTCTAGTTAGTACTTGGATGGGTGACCGCCTGGGAACACCAGATGCTGTTGGCATAACGTTCTCCCTACGTGTCAAGTGGGGTTGGTGGAGGAGTAGTGCCCCTCCCTGTAAAAACAATTAACTCTAAGCCCTTGGCCACCCCGTTTGGGATACATGGCGTCTGGCAATGAATGAATGAATGAATTTTTTATTCAATACAAGTCCAAAATCTCTGGGTAATGATATCACTGAAGGCCATGCAATACAAAAAAAAAAATAAATAAATAAATAAATAAATAAATGAGAGACAGCAGCACACAAATGATTCAAAATACCCGTTACTTCTCAGCATTTTAAAGCAATGAAGTGATAATACTAATACAAAATGAAGTGAAGAATAAAGAGCAAGTCCGTGTACACAAAACAAGGGTAATAAAAAAAAATGATCAACAATAAAGCAATTTGTGCCATGGAATTAAATACAAAGAAGCCGAGGATACAGAGTGAATTTGTGCTTAGTTCATAAAGGAGTGATAAAATGGTGACAAAGGGCAGTGAATAATAATCTAGGGGGCTTAAAGCGGCCATGATGGGGCAAGCTACGATTAGTGATGGGATGGGAAAGTCAGGCGTGGGAGTGGTACTGTACAGAGCTTACAGGATATGAAGGTTGCCGGATTTCTATACTCTTTTCACGTTGGCATGGCTCAGTTTTCGTCCCTTTGCAGTTTATTTCACGTAGCATCATACTCTAGTGCTGTCTACTGTTACAACTCAGAATCCAACAGAAAGAAGCCAATTTTTGGACCAAGTTAGGTAAAAAAGGGTGTGGTAACTTCCCCCAAGGAGCGGAAGCAGGCGGCGGTCACATCACTGGCGGATGAAGGAGAGGTGCTTGGCGCAGATGTGTCGCACCCCGAGGTAGTTGTCAGCTTGTCACAGTGCTGACTGGTGACTCTGGTGGGACGTTCAGCATTAGTACGCAAGTTAAATTCTCCCTGGTCCGCTCCCGAAAGATTCTCTACAGTGGCCTTTGATACAGGGAGGCGAATGAAGGAGAGGTTGCAGGCAACTCGGGGCAAGCGATCTGCCTGGTCGTGTCGGGTGTGCCCAACGTGGGCTGTGATACAGATAAAAGAGAGTCTAAGATCGATGGCATGAGCCTGATGAAGTCGGGAGTAGAGAGAGGAGAGAGGAGGCGTGGAGAACTGCGAAGATGGGCGAGGGGCTGCGTGGAAATCGCATATGCTTAGGCCTTGGGTTTTTATTTATTTATGTATTATTTAGGTTCTTTATTTACCGTTCAGTACAAGCCCCAACACCCTGGGGAACATTGTCGCTGAAGGACAAGCAAGGGAAGGCGCATGAGAGCAAAAAGATACATTGATACCTTAGGGCATAGAGGGCATAGCAGTAATTATCATTACAAACAAAATAATGAACAAAGACATACAGTGACACATACGTAGTACAAAATTGTTGCAGTAATTATCATTACATGTTTTGGGATGAGCAAAGTGATACATTGATATACACATATGGTACTTATGGACATGCGTATGCAGAGAGAGGCACATATGCACACTTACATACGTAATCTATGCATATCATGTATACTGTATATATATTTTTTAAGAATTTTATTTAGGTTCTTTATTTACCATTCAGTACAAGCCCCAACACTCTGGAGAACACTGTCCCTGAAGGCCAAGCAGGGAAGTGCGCAAGAGAGCAGGAGGAGTATATACAGTACTTCCAATCAGGCAAAATTCAGTCACCCCTGTAGTCTTGCGAAAACACAAAAAACGGGACTGTTTGAGGGACACTGGTAAAAGTAAAAGGACTATGGGAAAGTCGAGTGTGAAACAGTGACCCCCTCCCCCCCAAAAAAAAAAAAGTTAACAGAAGATAAAAAATGGAACTGGTGAAACACACATAAAACACAGAAGGACAAGAACGCGTTATGCACTGTGTTTAGATTTCAAACCTCCCCAGAAAATCCCTAACTCGCCATCGTTAGAGCCTAACACCTTCCAGTCCTCGAGTAAGCTAGTCTCTCATCTCCCACAAAAACATTTCAAAGACACAATGAACAGTAAATAAAACACTCAGCTCTGCAGTAAATGAGGCGGTGGTAAAGTGATTTGAAAAGTTGTCTGTTGTTGGAATGGACGCGAATTCGATCCCAGGCCAGGGGAAGGAACAGTTTATTTGAATTTTCCTATAAATAAATAAATAAATAAATA